>NC_053026.1:501118335-501421275 GCF_003073215.2 Triticum urartu | reverse complement strand
TGTCTTGGGATTTTCCCTTGGCTCCCGGTGGGGCTGCTCGACTCCTACACAAGTCAACAAGCGGGTATCAGCAAAGACAAGTACCCATGCGCGCCTCGCCATGGAAAATAATTCACACACTCACGCTGGGGGCTGCCATGGAGGAAAGTCGCCAGGTCCAGCAAGCTTGTCTCGGGCGCGTCACCTGCTGTCCTAGTGGGCTCGTCCTCGACAACGATCACCGGGGCCTTGGCTCTCTTTGCCGCTCTCTGGGCCAGAGTCCTAACGAGGGACAGATTCAGGGAAAAGCAAGTGAGAAACAAGGCAAACAGCAAGATTTGAAGAAATGCAAGTACAACAAGAGAAGCTTACTCTTCCTCTTCTTCCTCGTCGGAGCTTAATGCGGAGAAGTCGAAGCCCGGTGCGCGCCCGGCGCGAGGAGGCGGAGGAGAAGCTTCCCTCGGCCGCTTGCCGAGAGCAGTGGCGGTGGTCTGAGACGACCCCGCTATGGCTGTTGGCGCGGCGTGAGTAGCGACAGGGGCCGAAGCGGTGGTCCGGCTAGACTCCACTCCAGTTCCCGTCGTAGCGTGAGATGCTCCCGCGGCAACGGTGTTTGCCATGGTCGAGCGTGTCACGCGGCGTGGCGACTGTTGGCCCGCTTGCCCCTCCGCCACATCGCCAACCTTGCGGAGGCGCCTTCTTGGTGGGGCCGGAGGCTCTGCTTCTGGTGGGCTGTCTGAAGACGAGGTGGAAGAAGAGTCGATTTGCAACGAGCCGCTCGCGTCCTTGGCGGGCTCGCTCGGCTCGGTGTCTTGCCCGGCAAGCCCCTTTTTGCCGGCAGGCTCCCCACGCTCGGCACGGCTTGCCGCTTCCGCTACATCAACCTCCTCCACAGTAAAACCGAACTCGCCCGCGGCTGCGGCTGCCGCTGCCTCCTCCATCCTTGTGGCGTTGAGCGCCAACTCCGCATCCGTGGTATCGCGGGTGAGGCCGTCCTTCTCGTCGAGGCGGATTGGCACTTCCACCAAGTCGTCGAAGAATTGCTGCACGACCTCGTCTGCAGGCTCTTGCCAAGTTGGCACAATCCCGTGCGAGTCGCACTCTGGCATCATTGCACGGATGCGGTCGAGCTCGGAATTGTTGCACAAAGGCACGACACCCCCCGGCAACCTGAACACCTCGGGATGCTGGGGGTCATATCTGAACAGCTCCTGCAGCATCGCGTCAAGCTCCAGGACTGTGAAGTTGTAATTGAGGCCTGGCCGCAGCCTCATGATGTCTGCCGCGTTCTTGAACTCCCAAGTGGGCCTCCCCCGTTCCTGCAGGGGGGCGATGCGGCGGCGAAGGAAGTCTGCGCCAACAGCGCCAACAGTAAGGCCGGCAAACCTCAGGCGCAGGATCCTGGTAACGGCAATCTTCAGCCTGGCGTCCTCCGGAGCCATGTCACTCCAATCGCCGCCGCGTGCTACTGGGGCTTTGCGCTGGGAGGTGAATGGCTGCGGATCCTCTTCGTCAATCCAGCACCAATCCGCTCTCCACTCCTCCCACTTGCCGCAGAACACTCCATCCAGGTAGGTCTCTTTCTTGCCGGACCTTGAGATCCAGGCAATCCCGCCGGATAGAGGCTCTCCTCTCTCTACTCGGGGTATGAAAAAGTGGCGGAAGAGAGCTACGTTGGGAAGGACTCCGACAAAGTTTTCACAAAGGTGTGCGAAAACCGCCATCGTCAGGACGGCATTGGGGGTGAAGTCAAGGAGATGGAACCCGTACGTGTTCATGATGTCGCAGAAGAAATCAGAGAAGGGCGGGCAGAGCCCGCAGTAGAAGAACAGAGCGAAGAAGGGGTACCCGTTCAGAGCCTTCTTCCAAGCAATGGCGGGGAGTACCTTCGTGCGCGGATGCGCGCGCGTCTCCGCCGACCAGAAGAGGTAGTACTTCTCCTTCAGCTCCTTCGCGGCGAGCTTGGGGGGGGGGGGAAACTGCCCGCTCCTTCGACAGCGCCGCGAGCCGCTGCGCCTCGGTCGACTTCACGGCTTTCCCCTTGTCGGCTTTCGGAGCCATGGCAGAAGCAGTGGAGGAAGCCGGCGGCGTTGGTGATGCTGGCGGCGATAGGGGGGCGGGGCGCTGCTCTCTCTCTCTGCTTTGGGAAGGCGAGGGAGCGGCGGAGATTTCTAAGATTGGGAACAGCAACAAACGAATGTGCGAACTGCCCCCATTTCCTCTGCCTATAAAGGGGAGGGGGCGGACGTTCCACATTTCTGATTAAAATAACCACCCATGGTCTCGCCCACGACGCTGCATTCAACGCGTGTCGTTCTGGGCGTGCGCGGTGGAAGCAGAGAGATATGCGGCGTGACCTAGGCCGCGCGTGCCCGTGCACTGTTTTGGGCCTGGCCCAACAGCGCTCGGCACCATGTCTGGCCCAGGCCCGGGGGCTCCTGTCGGTGTACTAGAGTAGGGGGACCCTAGTATCCCGAACTTGTGCACGGGCAGTCGCAGCATCCCGCGGTAAGGCTTGCCGAGTGGCCGCCAAGACCCTCCGCGGCTACTTTGAAGACCATTCAAGAACAAAGTACTCAAACCAAGGCCCCGGCAAGAGGAGCTTGCCGGGAAGGCCAACCAAGGCCCCGGCAAGAGAAGCTGGCCGGGAAGGAAACAAGACCCCGGCAAGAGGAGCTTGCCGGGAAGGCCACTCAAGGCATATCGAGAAAACTTGCCACGACGCGCCACGCGTCCCGGCAAGGCCCGGCGAGCGACAAGCTCCCGAACACGACAAGACGACGACCGCGGCAAGGAGCTTGCCACGGGAAACCCCCACTTCGTGCCCGCACTCCAGCTCACCTGCCAACGTGTCGCTTTGGGACCCTCCCAAGCACACGTGGCAGGAGGCCGTGCAGCTAGGGGTGCGAGGTGGCAAGCAGGCGCTGACAAGATAACCATCGTGGCAAACGGTGGCGTCCCTAGCGGTCCCTTTCGGTACTGTCTAGGCAACACAGACGGGCAATTAATGCCCTTGTCCCCTGCCGCCAGGGTTAGGTATGATAGCACTGTAGCAGGTAGCTGTACCTACCACAGCACCTTTCCGTTTTTGCCCTTTACCTCCGTTGCCATGTCGGTAACCCCTTGAGCATATAAAAGGAGGCCCGGATGCAACGGGGGAGGGGAGCCACTTCGAACACCCACGCCTGGTCTTGCTAGCTGCTGGAGTGTACTGTAGCACTCCGCGCTCCCGAGCTAGAAATCAATACAACACCACAAAGCAGGAGTAGGGTTTTACGCATCCGTGCGGCCCGAACCTGGGTAAACCGCCCGCGTGCTCCGCCTCGATCTGCTCTTTGCGCGACCTCCGCCCCCGCCGAACCGAAAGGGACCCGGTCCGCCGGTCCCATAGGTGCCCGTGGATCAGCAACCCCGGCAGAGTGTTTCTTATGATCCTAGTGAAATGCCTTTTCCTACTTTGATTGAGAATAATAATGAATCTATGGATGTGAATTTTGTTGGTAGGAACAATTTCGGTAACAACGCATATAGGGGTAATTTAAATCCTAGGACGTTTCCTAGTAATTCCTCTAATAATTATGGTAATTCCTACAATAATTCTTATGGAAATTATAATAAGATGCCCTCTGATTTTGAATCTAGTATTAAAGAATTTATTAGTCCGCAAAAGAGTTTCAATGCTTTGATTGAAGAAAAACTGTCTAAGATTGATGAGTTGGCTAGGAACGTGGATAGAATTTCTCTTGATGTTTATTCTTTGAAACTTAGATCTATTCCACCTAAGCATGATATCAATGAGTCTCTAAAAGCCATGAGAATTTCCATTTATGAGTGCAAAGAAAGAACCGCTACGATGCGTGCTAAAAAAGATTGCTTTGTGAAAGCGTGTTCTTCTAGTTTTCAAGATAATAAGGATGAAGGTCTAAAAGTGATTGATGTGTCACCTATTAAATCTTTGTTTTGCAATATGAATCTTGACAATGATGGGACTGGAGATGAGTCAACTTTAGTTAAAAGGCGTCCCAATGATTCGGAGTTTTTAGATCTTGATGCAAAAATTGGTAAAAGTGGGATTGGAGAGGTCAAAACTTTACATAGCAATGAACCCACTATTTTGGATTTCAAGGAATTTAATTATGATAATTGTTCTTTAATAGATTGTATTTCCTTGTTGCAATCCGTGTTAAATTCTCCGCATGCTTATAATCAAAATAAAGCTTTTACTAAACATATTGTTGATGCTTTAATGCAATCTTATGAAGAAAAGCTTGAATTGGAAGTTTCTATCCCTAGAAAACTTTATGATGAGTGGGAACCTAGTATTAAAATTAAAATTAAATATCATGAATGCTATGCTTTATGTGATTTGGGTGCTAGTGTTTCCACGATTCCAAAAACTTTGTGTGATGTGTTAGGTTTCCATGAATTTGATGATTGTTCTTTAAATTTGCACGTCGCAGATTCCACTATCAAGGAACCTATGGGAAGAATTAATGATTTTCTTATTGTTGCCAATAGGAATTATGTGCCCGTAGATTTCATTGTTCTTGATATATATTGCAATCCTACATGTCCAATTATTCTTGGTAGACCTTTCCTTAGAACGATTGGTGCAATTATTGATATGAAAGAAGGGAATATTAGATTCCAATTTCCATTAAGGAAAGGCATGGAACACTTTCCTAGAAATAAAATTAAATTACCTTATTAATCTATTATGAGAGCCACTTATGGATTGCATACCAAAGATGATAATACCTAGATCTATCCTTGCTTTTATGCCTAGCTAGGGGCGTTAAACGATAGCATTTGTTGGGAGGCAACCCAATTTTATTTTTGTTCCTTGCATTTTGGTTCTGTTTAGTAATAAATAATTCATTTAGCCTTTGTTTAGATGTGGTTTTGTGCTTTTAATTAGTGTTTGTGCCAAGTAGAACCTTTGGGAAGACTTGGGGAAAGTCTTTGCAATCTTGCTGTAAAAAACAGAAACTTTAGCGCTCACGAGATTTGCTGCCATATTTTACTTGAGAGTGCGATTAGGTTGATTCTTTTTGAAGAAGATTAATAGATAAATTACTCACGTCAAGAAATTTATTTTAGAATTGTTGGGGTTACAGAAGTATTCTAAACCTACCGATTACTACAGACTATTGTTTTTCGCGTGTTGTTTGCTTATTTTGATGAATCTATGGCTAGTATCGGAGGTTATGAACCATAGGGAAGTTGAATACAGTAGGTTTAACACCAATATAAATAAAGAATGAGTTCATTACAGTACATTAAGTGGTGGTTTGTTTTCTTATACTAAGGGAGCTCATGAGATTTTCTGTTTAAGTTTTGTGTTGTGAAGTTTTCAAGTTTTGGGTAAAGATTTGGTGGACTATGGAATAAGGAGTGTCAAGAGCCTAAGCTTGTGGATTCCCAAGGCACCCCAAGGTAAAATTCAAGGAGAACCAAAATCCTAAGCTTGGGGGTGCCCCGGAAGGTATCCCCTCTTTCGTCTTCTTCTATCGGTAACTTTACTTGAGGCTATATTTTTATTCACCACATGATATGTGTTTTGCTTGGAGTGTCTTGTATGATTTGAGTCTTTTCTTTTGAGTTTAACACAATCATCCTTGATGTACACACCTTTTGGGATAGACACACATGAATTGGAATTTATTAGAATACTCTATGTGCTTCACTTATATCTTTTGAGCTAAGATAATTTTGCTCTAGTGCTTAACTTATATCTTTTAGAGCACATTGGTGGTTTTATTTTATAGAAATTATTGATATCTCATGCTTCACTTATATTATTTTGAGAGTCTTTTAGAACAACATGGTAATTTGCTTTGGTTATAAAATTAGTCCTAATATGATAGGCATTCAAGATGGGTATAATAAAAACTATCATAAAAAGTGCTTCGAATACTATGAGAAGTTTGATACTTGATGATTCTTTTGAGATATGAAGATGGTGATATTAGAGTCATGCTAGTTGAGTAGTTGTGAATTTGAGAAATACTTGTTCTGAAGTTTGTGATTCCCGTAGCATGCACGTATGGTGAACCGTTATGTGATGAAGTCGGAGCATGATTAATTTATTGATTGTCTTCCTTATGAGTGGCGGTCGGGGACTAGCGATGGTCTTTTCCTACCAATCTATCCCCCTAGGAGCATGCGCGTAGTACTTTGTTTCGATAATTAATAAATTTTGGCAATAAGTATGTGAGTTCTTTATGACTAATGTTGAGTCCATGGATTATACGCACTCTCACCCATCCACCATTGCTACCCTCTCTAGTACCGCGCAACTTTCGCCGGTACCTTAAACCCACCATATACCTTCCTCCAAACAGCCACCATACCTACCTATTATGGCATTTCCATAGCCATTCCGAGATATATTGTCATGCAACTTTCCACCGTTCCGTTATTATGACACGCTTCATCATTGTCATATTGCTTCGCATGATCATGTAGTTGACATCATATTTGTGGCAAAGCCACCGTTCATAATTCTTTCATACATGTCACTCATGAGTCATTGCATATCCCGGTACACAGCCGGAGGCATTCACATAGAGTCATATTTTGTTCTAAGTATTGAGTTGTAATTCTTGAGTTGTAAGTAAATAAAAGTGTGATGATCATTATTATTAGTGCATTGTCCCAAGTGAGGAAAGGATGATGGAGACTATGATTCACCCACAAGTCGGGTGTAACATCCCAAATTTTCAATTTGGAATGTTATACATAGTCATCCATGCATATCATATTTTATTCGCATTTCGTCTCGCGATCCTCGAAATCCTAAGAAACTCAAGGACCCTCGGAGAGAGTTGGGGATTTCCCGGTTTTCAAATTTGATCTTTATCAAATCTTGAAAACGGGGATTTTTGGTTTTAATTATTTTCTCTCCAAAAATATTTCACACGAAAATATATGAGAGGAGATAATATGACTTCTCCAAGATAATTGAAATATTGGAGGAAAAATATTAAAACCAAATAATTGTTTTATTTGGATTTTATTGCAATTTTGTTTGCATTAGAAAAATTGCACGTCTTCCAAAATTGCATTTTAGGGCCAAGAAAATGTTCCTCTCATTCTAAATATTTTATTTAGACGGTGAAAATTTATTTGGCATTTTTAGATTTTTATTTTTTTTAGGATTTAGTTCGGTCGGCGAAATTATTTAAAAAAAAAGAGGTTCCCGCGTCGACTGGGCCCTAAGGCCCAGCCGCGCCAGGCTACCGCCGCCGCCGCCTTCCCCGCGAGCGCCGCCGCCGCCGCGTCTTGCCCCCTCCTCCAAGCCGCCCCGCCCCGCCCTTATATACGCCGCCACCCCGCCCCAACACCCCACCACACCGCCGCCCCCCGCCGCCTTCCCCGCGAGCGCCGCCGCCGCCGCGTCTTGCCCCCTCCTCCAAGCTGCCGCCGCCTACCGCCTGCCACCGCCGCAGCAGTCCGCGCCGCCGCCCCACCCGACCTCTCGCCGGAGGTAGCCGCCGCGCCCCGCCGCCGGTTTTTTTATAAAGACCGACCGGTTTTTATTTCTTTAGAACCCTAGATCCGTTTTTTTCGGATTCGCCGGTTTTTCTCGGTTCTTCTAATTGGCGGATGTTCGTCCGAACGATCGTTTTAACGAACGGTTCTTCGCCCGTTAGAAACATCCAACGAACGCTCGTTCGTTAGTCTGTACGTCAGTTTTCTTTTATCAGATTTATTCCACGATTTTCACTGATCGCAATTTTTGATCCGATCTTAGTTTCTGTTTTTCTTTTCGCTCATTAGTCGGAATCGGGCGATTCAAGCGCCCGGAGTTTCGTCTCGAAACCCTCTTTCCGCTTAACCAACTCAAACAAGTTTTCTCTACTGTAAAATTTGACCTAGTTTCAGATTAGTAAATGAAGCTTCTTTCTTTCGCCGTCTGAGTTTCGTTGCTCCTTTTGATTTGACTCTTTTTGCGAACCGGAGTTCTTAAGTTGAAACTTCTGGTCAACCTCTTCTGTTTGATTTTTGCTTGTGCATCGTCGCTTGTTACTTATGTATGCTATTGTTTGCTTGCGATAGAACACCCGCAGTGCGAAGCGTGCTACTATGAGTCCCTAGGTTTTGCAGATCATCAGCAAGGCAAGTAACACTTTGATCATATCCATTTTATCACCCAGTTTTTATGCATTAGTCTCAATCCTCAAACATTGCATGATTAGGATGTCATTAACTTGTGGGTTGGGAAGTAGTCGATGAGGTAGAACCTATTGCCCTGTTACATTCAAACCCTTGGGAGTTACTCTACGCGTTGCTTATATATACTATGCTAAGCTATGCTCGTAGACGTGGTTTGGGTTTGAGTGAAATCCATGACAGATGTGAGCTTGTTAATTAATGGTTCAACTTAAGGTGGCAACTTAATCAAACATCTCGGTGGATTGAGGCACCTGGAGTACCCAGTGTTGCCTGTATTTTTGGAAATCCCGGAGTACCCGTGTGATCTTCCTATGGACCGCCACCCAAGCTCAAAGGGAACTGAGATGATTCATACTAGAAACTTCCGTGTGCAGCCACAAGCTATTATGGGCTCTAGCATAGTTGAGTAAGTTACGTGAAGCTCTTGAAGAGGTAGATCAGTAGGTAGTGGGATGTAGGTTTGGTATGGTCTGTCCGGAGTAGAGAGTTAATGTTTCTGAAAGACTGTGTCTCGATCATCCGTTCCTCAAACACCCTGTAGTGTGAGAAATCCAACGGAGGAGATCGAGTCTTGTGGGGAAAAGTGCGCAAACCTCTGCAGAGTGTACAATCTAATCATGGTTAGCCGTGTCCCCGGTTATGGACAATTCTTGAGTATCTAGTACTTGGGTTATCACATGTATCTCATCACTCTTAATTAATATTGTTGGGTTGTTAATCACTTTAATTGGGATTGAGTTGGAGGAACCTTCTCAATGATGTTTCAACTACCATGATAGTTAAATAAAATCTATTCCTTTGTTGTAGGAAAAAATTGGCTTTTTGCAAAACTGTAACCATAGAGCTTTCCACCAGCCAAATATGCATGTAGTGATAGCATTATTCTGTTCTTGCTCTACTGTGTTACATTGCCGGCATATTCCATGTGCTGAACGGTTTTCGGGCTGCAACGTATCATGTTGCAGATTTTTCAGACGACGAGTAAGGTTCGTTAGGTCGTTGCCGTGTAGCTCAGCTATGTCGTTGGAGTTGATGGACTCACTTTATCTTCCAAGCCTTCCGCTGTTATCGTATTAGATGGCCTTAAGCCATATTATTGTAATAAGCTCTCTCTTGAGACATTCAATGTAATAAGTGTGTGATTGCTACTCTGTTATAAATCCTTCGAGTACTGTGTGTGTCAGCATTACCGATCCAGGGATGACACTGAAGCATAGAGACTTGACCATCTGAGGTCGGGTCGCTACAAGATGGTATCAGAGCACACGCTGAGTAGGAAACGACCACTAAGATAAACCCTAGGTCACCCTTCTCTTCTCATTTCTAACTCCTCTCCATTTTCTACTCTTTAGGATGGCGGAGATGAAGAACAAGTTTGCCCAACCGGATGAAGACACACCTTTTGGACGTCACTTGAAGGAAGTCACTAGGTACCTGAACATTGGAATACCAAGTTTCATCGGGACGTACAACGCTACTTTACCTGAAGAGGAGCGCTGGAGGATACAAGTACAAGTTCCAGGAAGGACGTTCCCACCAACTTCTAAACCCGTAGAGTTTTCTTTCGAAGCACCCACCTGGAGTCTAGGCAAGAGCATGTCAGCCCACATTACCATTGGACGCATTGGAGAAGTTTACAATAGGGAACTTAAGGACACTATTTACCAAATATGTGGGCGCCGAGACGAGCAATGGGAAGTAATCAGCACCAGGAAGGATAGATCCATTGCAGCTTTCATCCAGGAGTTAAATGAGCACATCTGACATCAGGAAAACTAGATGTGCACGGACATGATGGACTTAAAGAAGGCGAAGACTAGAATCATCGAACTGGAGGAAGAACTCAAGTTTACACGTGATGGATATGAGGAGGAAATCAAGACACTACTGGAGAAGAATGATGACCTAGTCAAGAAGATCGGAGTATTCATGGGAGGACCAGCACCGAGAGACGAAGACGAAGATCCCACTTGTCCGGACAACTACATCATCATAGACGACACCGATTCCGATCCTAGTGATGATGACTTTGAAGACGAAGCTAGAGCAGACATCATGGAGTCTTCCACCAATCAAAATTTCTAGATGACTACCATATATCACTAGTATTCCCCCATGTATTTAGTAGTAGTTGAGCACTTGTGCGATAGTTATAGATCGTTTGTATGCCCTTGCTTGATTGATTGAGTGAAATGATTGTGTTTGTCTCATGTGCATATGGGTAGTGTTTTCTCATTAGACCCCCTTCTCTATTCTAATCTCTTCCATCTAAACCCTCAGATGCCTCCGAGACGTGACACTGGTTTTGCCTTCCCACCGGAGCTCACCCAGTTGATCCAACAGCAGAATACCTTGATGCAATTGCTAGTTCAGAATCAGGGCAACAACAACAGCAACAACCCGCCGCCTATGGACAACCTAGCCCGTTTTCTAAGGTTAGAGCCGCCAGTGTTTTCCAGTAGCACCAAGCCCATAGTTGCGGACGATTGGCTGCGCCGTATTGGAAGGGAGTTGACCACCGCAGGTTGCACAGATGCTAAGAGAGTGCGCTTTGCCGCACATCAATTGGATGGACCAGCAGCCTCATGGTGGGAGAATTACACAGCCACTTTTCCTATAGCCAATGTCACTTGGGACCAGTTTCAGCAAGCTTTCCGCACAGCCCATGTCTCCACTGGAGCTATGCAAATGAAGAAGCGGGAGTTCCGCAACTTACGCCAGGAGAACCGTACTGTGGCTCAGTACGTGGATGAGTTTAGCAAGTTATCTCGCTACGCCCCTGATGATGTGGCCACAGATGCAGCGAAACAGGAGAAGTTTATGGAAGGGATGAATGATGAGATGAGTATGCAGTTGATGGTAGCAACCTTCAACAACTACCAGGAGTTGGTAGATAAGGCTCTTATGATTGAAGGGAAGCAGCAGCAGATTGAGAGCCGCAAGAGAAAGTATGGACAAGGGAAGTATAACTCTGGAGCTCAGCAGAAGCCTCGCCTAACCCCGAACCCGGAAGGACTTGTTCATAACCATGGAGGTCACAACCACACTGGAGGAGGATCGCATAACCACAATGGATCTAAGAATGGGAATGGGAACGGAACCAACAATAATCATAACCGCCCCAACCCAGCCACACCCGCCAAAAGGGACTTAAGTCATGTTACTTGTTTCAAGTGCGGGAACACTGGACACAACGCCACAGAGTGCCCTGACGGAAAGAATGGAAATGGAAATGGGAGCGCTGGTAAGAAGCCAAATTCATTCAACAAAGGACAAGTGAACCACGTTAACGTGGAGGAGGTTGAAGAGCAGCCGGACGCGGTAATAGGTAAGTTTATGGTTAAGTCATTTACCGCTCTTGTTCTTTTCGATACTAGTGCATCGCATTCATACATATCAAGGGGATTCGTGGATAAGTTTAAGCTAACAACCCAGACCCTTAGGACCCTTCTTTTAGTGAGTTCACCTGGAGCAGAGTTAATGGCTAGCCGATGGTGTGACCAGATACCCTTAACCATTGGTACACATGTTTTTCCGTCCGACCTAATTATCTTGGAGTCACAAGGATTGGATGTGATATTGGGTATGGACTGGATGTCAAAGTTTGGAGGAAGCATTGACTGTGCCAGTAAGTCAATTTATCTCACCACTCCGGAAGGAAAAAGGATTAAGTATGTATCTAGGCATGTGCCTAGGAGGAGTCAGGTGAATGCCCTTACGGGAGTTGTTCAGGAGGATGTGCCTGTAGTGAAGGATTACCCGGATGTTTTTCCAGAGGAGTTACCAGGCATGCCACCGGATAGACACATTGAGTTTGTGATAGAACTGTTGCCAGGTACCGGACCAATATCCAAGAGACCCTATCGGATGCCCGCAAATGATCTGGAAGAAATTAAGAAATAGATCAAGGAATTATTGGAGAAAGGATACATCCGAAGAAGTTCATCACCTTGGGGAGCCCCAATACTTTTGGTTGAGAAGAAGGATAAATCCCTGAGGATGGTTGTTGATTATCGAGCATTAAATGAAGTGACGATTAAGAACAAGTACCCACTGCCGATGATCAACGATCTGTTTGATCAGTTGCAGGGAGCTAAAGTGTTTTCGAAGATCGATTTGCGATCGGGGTATCATCAGTTGAAGATACGAGAGAAGGACATACCGAAGACAGCATTCACAACACGATATGGATTATACGAGTACACGGTCATGTCATTTGGACTGACTAACGCCCCTGCCTATTTCATGAGCATGATGAACAAGGTGTTCATGGAGTATTTGGACAAGTTTGTTGTGGTGTTTATTGATGATATTGTGGTATACTCGAAGAACGAGGAGGAGCACAAGGAGCATTTGCGCTTAGTTCTCGAGAAATTCAGGGAACACCATTTGTATGCTAAGTTCAGGAAATGCGAATTTTGGTTGAAGGAAGTCGGGTTCCTTGGACATGTTATGTCGAGAGAAGGTATAGCAGTAGACCCCAGCAAAATTCAGTCAGTCACTGAATGGTTGGCACCCACTTCAGTTAGCGAGATCCGCAGTTTTCTTGGACTCGCAGGATACTACCGGAGATTCATCGAGAATTTTTCCAAGATTGCAAAGCCAATGACTGAACTGTTGAAGAAGGATACTAAGTTTAAATGGACAGAAGATTGCGAGGCAAGTTTCCAGGAATTGAAGAAACGCTTGACTACAGCGCCAGTGCTAACACTGCCAGATATATATAAGGAGTTCCAAGTGTACTGCGATGCCTCACGCTTAGGACTTGGATGCGTGCTTATGCAGGACGGGAGAGTTGTTTCGTATGCCTCACGACAACTGAAACCTCATGAGTTAAACTATGCCACGCATGATTTGGAGCTAGCAGCCGTAGTACATGCATTGAAGACCTGGAGACATTACCTTATTGGAAACCGTTGTGATGTGTACACGGACCATAAGAGTTTGAAGTACATTTTCACCCAGAAGGAGCTGAACCTTCGACAGAGGAGATGGTTGGAACTTATAAAGGATTATGACATGAAGCTACACTATCATCCAGGAAAGGCCAACGTCGTAGCAGACGCTTTGAGCTGGAAGAGTTATGCTGATATCCTTGAAAGCAAGGGACTACCGAAGGAATTAGCAGAGGACATCATGCAACTTCGATTGGAGATTGTTCCTAGAGGATTTATTGCAACAATGGAGATCCAGTCGACATTGCTCGATAAAATTCGGGAAGCTCAGAAGGATGACAAAGAGATTGACGAGATAAAGGAGAAGATGGGCAAAGGAAAGGCCAAAGGTTTTCGTGAGGATGAGCACGATACCCTATGGTTTGAGGACCGAGTTTATGTGCCCAATAACCAGGAGATCAGGAAGTTAATACTTCACGAGGCCCATGACTCACCCTACTCGATACACCCCGGAAACACCAAAATGTATCTGGATTTGAAGGAACGTTTCTGGTGGACCGGTATGAAGAAGGATATTGCCAAGTATGTCGCCGTATGTGATGTATGTCAGCGTGTGAAGGCAGAACATCAGAAGCCAGCAGGACTATTACAGCCTATGCCGATACCTGAATGGAAGTGGGATAAACTGGGCATGGACTTTATCACCGGATTGCCCAAGACCAAAGCAGGATATGATTCCATATGGGTAGTAGTTGATCGCTTGACCAAAGTAGCTCACTTCATCCCAGTGAAAACCACCTATACAAGTGCAAATTTGGCCAAGATATATATGTCCAGGATAGTATGTCTGCATGGAGTTCCGAGGACCATCGTATCAGATCGAGGAACACAGTTTACCTCAAAGTTTTGGCACCAGTTGCACCAGACTTTGGGAACGAGATTGGAGTTTAGTATAGCATTTCACCCTCAGACGGATGGACAAACAGAGAGAGTCAAGCAAATTTTGGAGGGCATGTTGAGAGCCTGTGCGCTAGATTATGGATCCAGTTGGGATGACAATTTGCCATACGCAGAGTTTTCATACAACAATAGCTATCAAGCCAATTTGAAGATGGCCCCATTTGAAGCCCTGTATGGATGAAGGTGCAGAACACCGTTGATGTGGGACGAGGTAGGAGATCGACAGTTGTTTGGACCAGACTTGATCAAGGAGTCTGAGGAGAAGGTTAAATTGATTCGTGACAGACTGAAGATTGCTCAGTCCAGGCAGAAGAGTTATGCAGACTCAAAATGCAAGGAGGTAACCTATGAAATTGGAGAACGAGCATATCTGTGAGTATCACCCTTGCGAGGAGTGGAACATTTTGGAGTTAAGGGAAAGTTAGCCCCAAGATTTGTAGGACTGTATCGTATTTTGGAACGGATGGGAGAAGTTGCCTACAAGTTGGAGTTACCCGAGGGATTGTCAGGAGTTCATGACGTGTTTCACATTTCAAGCTGAAGAAGTGTCATGCTGAGATGGCAGATGTACCGCTAAGAGATACAGTACCCCTGGAGGTGATTCAGTTGGACAGTGATTTGATTTATGAGGAGAAACCAGTTAAGATTCTTGAGTTTGCCAGCAGAGTCACCCACAGCAAGGTTATCAAGTTTTGTAAAGTTCAGTGGAGCCACCATACCGAGGATGAAGCCACCTGGGAACGGGAGGATGATCTTCGCAAAGACCACCCACACCTATTTGCTAGCCAACCCGAATCTCGAGGGCGAGATTCATCTTAAGGGGGGTAGGTTTGTAACATCCCAAATTTTCAATTTGGAATGTTATACATAGTCATCCATGCATATCATATTTTATTCGCATTTCGTCTCGCGATCCTCGAAATCCTAACCAACTCAAGGACCCTCGGAGAGAATTGGGGATTTCCTGGTTTTCAAATTTGATCTTTATCAAATCTTGAAAACGAGGATTTTTGGTTTTAATTATTTTCTCTCCAAAAATATTTCACACTAAAATATATGAGAGGAGATAATATGACATCTCCAAGATAATTGAAATATTGGACGAAAAATATTAAAACCAAATAACTGCTTTATTTGGATTTTATTGCAATTTTGTTTGCATTAGAAAAATTGCACGTTTTCCAAAATTGCATTTTAGGGCCAAGAAAATGTTCATCTCGTTCTAAATATTTTATTTAGACGGTGAAAATTTATTTTGGCATTTTTAGATTTTTTTTTAGGATTTATTTTGGCATTAGAAAAAAGAGGTTCCCGCGCCGACTGAGCCTAAGGCCCAGCCGCGCCAGGCCGCCACCGCCTTCCCCGCGAGCGCCGCCGCTGCCGACTCGGACTAGGAGTCCGAGCCGGACTCCTCTCCGCCACCGCGTCTAGTCCCCTCCTCCAAGCCGCCCCGCCCCGCCCTTATATACGCCGCCACCCCCGCCCCAACACCCCACCACACCACCGCCCGCGCCGCACCAAGCCGTCGCCTGCCGCCGCCGCCGCCGCAGTCCGCGCCGCCGCCGAGCGCCGCCGCCCCACCGGACTTCTCGCCGGAGGTAGCCGCCGCGCCCCGCCGCCGGTTTTTTTATAAAGACCGACCAGTTTTTTCTTTAGAACCCTAGATCCATTTTTTCAGATTCGCCGGTTTTTCTCGGTTCTTTTAATGGCGGACGTTCGTCCGAACGATCGTTTTAATGAACGGTTCTTCGCCCGTTAGAAACAGCCAATGAATGCTCGTTCGTTAGTCTGTTCTTCGGTTTTCTTTTATCGGATTTATTCCGTGATTTTCTCTGATGGCGATTTCTTATCCGATCTTAGTTTCTGTTTTTCTTTTTGCTCGTTAGTCGGAATCAGGCGATTCAAGCGCATGGAGTTTCGTCTCGAAACCCTCTTTCCGCTTAACCAACTCAAACAAGTTTTCTCTACTGTAAAATTTGATCTAGTTTCAGATTAGTAAATGAAGCTTCTTTCTTTCGCCGTTTGAGTTTCGTTGCTCCTTTTGATTTGACTCTTTTTGCGAACCGGAGTTCTTAAGTTGAAACTTCTGGTCAACCTCTTTTGTTTGAGTTTTGCTTGTGCATCGTTGCTTGTTACTTATGTATGCTATTGTTTGCTTGCAATAGAACACCCGGAGTGCGAAGCGTGCTACTACGAGTCCATAGGTTTCGCAGATCGTCAGCAAGGCAAGTAACACTTTAATCGTATCCCTTATATCACCCAGTTTTTATGCATTAGTCTCAATCCTCAATCATTGCATGATTAGGATGTCATTAACTTGTGAGTTGGGAAGTAGTCGATGAGGTAGAACCTATTGCCCTGTTACATTCAAACCCTTGGGAGTTACTCTACGCGTTGCTTATATATACTATGATATGCTATGCTCGTAGACGTGGTTTGGGTTTGAGTGAAATCCATGACAGATGTGAGCTTGTTAATTAATGGTTCAACTTAAGGTGGCAACTTAATCAAACATCTGGGTGGATTGAAGCACCTGGAGTACCCAGTGTTGCCTGTATTTTTGGAAATCCGGGAGTACCCGTGTGATCTTCCTATGGACCGCCACCCAGGCTCAAAGGGAACTGAGATGATTCATGCTATAAACTTCCGTGTGCAGCCACAAGCTATTATGGGATCTAGCATAGTTGAGTAAGTTATGTGAAGCTCTTGAAGAGGCAGATCAGCAGGTAGTGGGATGTAGGTTTGGTATGGTCTGTCCGGAGTAGAGAGTTAATGTTTCTGAAAGACTGTGTCTCGGTCATCCGTTTCTCAAACACCCTGTAGTGCGAGAAATCCAACGGAGGAGATCGAGTCTTGTGGGGAAAAGTGCGCAAACCTCTACAGAGTGTACAATCTAATCATGGTTAGCCGTGTCCCCGGTTATGGACAATTCTTGAGTATCTAGTACTTGGGTTATCACATGTATCCCATCACTCTTAATTAATATTGTTGGGTTGTTAATCACTTTAATTGGGATTGAGTTGGAGGAACCTTCTCAATGATGTTTCAACTACCATGATAGTTCAATAAAATCTATTCCTTTGTTGTAGGGAAAAATTGGCTTTTCGCAAAACTGTAACCATAGAGCTTTCCACCAGCCAAATATGCATGTAGTGATAGCATTATTCTGTTCTTGCTCTACTGTGTTACATTGCCAACATATTCCATGTACTAACCCGTTTCCGGGCTGCAACGTATCATGTTGCAGATTTTTCAGACGAGGAGTAAGGTTCTTTAGGTCGTTGCCGTGCAGCTCAGCTATGCCGTTGGAGTTGATGGACTCACTTTATCTTCCAAGCCTTTCGCTATTATCGTATTAGATGGCCTTAAGCCATATTATTGTAATAAGCTCTCTCTTGAGACATTCGATGTAATAAGTGTGTGATTGCTACTCTATTATAAATCCTTCGAGTACTGTGTGTGTCAGCATTACCGATCCAGGGATGACACTGAAGCATAGAGACTTGACCATCTGAGGTCGGATCGCTACAAGATGGTATCAGAGCACACGCTGAGTGTAGGACACGACCACTAAGATAAACCCTAGGTTACCCTTCTCTTCTCATTTCTAACTCCTCTCCATTTTCTACTATTTAGGATGGCGGAGATGAAGAACAAGTTTGCCCAACCGGATGAAGACACACCTTTTGGACGTCACTTGAAGGAAGTCACTAGGTACCTGAACATTGGAATACCAAGTTTCACCGGGACGTACAATGCCACTTTACCTGAAGAGGAGCGCTGGAGGATACAAGTACAAGTTCCAGGAAGGACGTTCTCGCCAACTTCTAAACCCATAGAGTTTTCTTTCGAAGCACCCACCTGGAGTCTAGGCAAGAGCATGGCAGCCCACATTACCATTGGACACATTGGAGAATTTTACAACAGGGAACTTAAGGACACTATTTACCAAATATGTGGGCGCCGAGACGAGCAATGGGAAGTAATCAGCACCAGGAAGGATACATCCATTGCAGCTTTCATCTAGGAGTTAAACCAGCACATCCGACGTCAGGAAAACCAGATGTGCGCGGACATGATGGACTTAAAGAAGGCGAAGACTAGAATCATCGAACTGGAGGAAGAACTCAAGTTTACACGCGATGGATATGTGGAGGAAATCAAGACACTACTGGAGAAGAATGACAACCTAGTCAAGAAGATCGGAGTATTCATGGGAGGTCCAACACCGGGAGACGAAGAAGAAGATCCCACTTGCCCGGACAACTACATCATCATCGACGACACCGATTCCGATCCTAGTGATGTTGACTTTGAAGACGAAGCTGGAGCAGACATCATGGAGTCTTCCACCGATCAAAATTTCTAGATGACTACCATATATCACTAGTATTCCCCCATGTATTTAGTAGTAGTTGAGCACTTGTGTGATAGTTCTAGATCGTTTATATGCCCTTGCTTGATTGATTGAGTGAAATGATTGTGTTTATCTCATGTGCATATGGGTAGTGTTTTCTCATTAGACCCCCTTCTCTATTCCAATCTCTTCCATCTAAACCCTCAGATGCCTCCGAGACGTGACACTGGTTTTGCCTTCCCACCAGAGCTCACCCAGTTGATCCAACAGCAGAATACCTTGATGCAATTGCTAGTTCAGAATCAGGGCAACAACAACAACAACAACAACCCGCCGCCCGTGGACAACCTAGCCCGTTTTCTAAGGTTATAGCCGCCAGTGTTTTCCAGTAGCACCGAGCCCATAGTTGCGGACGATTGGCTGCGCCGTATTGGAAGGGAGTTGACCACCGCAGGTTGCAGAGATGCTGAGAGAGTGCGCTTTGCCGCACATCAATTGGATGGACCAGCAGCCTCATGGTGGGAGAATTACACAGCCACTTTTCCTATAGCCAATGTCACTTGGGACCAGTTTCAGCAAGCTTTCCACACAGCCCATGTCTCCACTGGAGCTATGCAAATGAAGAAGCGGGAGTTCCGCAACTTACGCCAGGGGAACCGTACTGTGGCTCAGTACGTGGATGAGTTTAGCAAGTTATCTCGCTACGCCCCTTATGATGTGGCCATAGATGCAGCGAAACAGGAGAAGTTTATGGAAGGGCTGAATGATGAGATGAGTATGCAATTGATGGTAGCAACCTTCAACAACTACCAGGAGTTGGTAGATAAGGCTCTTACGATTGAAGGGAAGCAGCAGCAGATTGAGAGCCGCAAATGAAAGTATGGACAAGGGAAGTATAACTCTGGAGCTCAGCAGAAGCCTCGCCTAACCCCGAACTCGGGAGGACTTGTTCATAACCATGGAGGTCACAACCACACTGGAGGAGGATCGCATAACCACAATGGATCTAAGAATGGGAATGGGAACGGAACCAACAATAATCGTAACCGCCCCAACCCAGCCACACCCGCCAAAAGGGACTTAAGTCATGTTACTTGTTTCAAGTGCGGGAAGACTGGACACTACGCCACGGAGTGCCCTGAAGGAAAGAATGGAAATGGAAATGGGAGCGCTGGTAAGAATCCAAATCCATTCAACAAAGGACAAGTGAACCACGTTAATGTGGAGGAGGTTGAAGAGCAGCCGGACGCGGTAATAGGTAAGTTTATGGTTAAGTCATTTACCGCTCTTGTTCTTTTCGATACTGGTGCATCGCATTCATACATATCAAGGGGATTCGTGGATAAGTTTAAGCTACCAACCAAGACCCTTAGGACCCTTCTTTTAGTGAGTTCACCCGGAGCAGAGTTAATGGCTAGCCGATGGTGTGACCAGATACCCTTAACCGTTAGTACACATGTTTTTTCATCCGACCTAATTATCTTGGAGTCACAAGATTGGATGTGATATTGGGTATGGACTGGATTTCAAAGTTTGGAGGAAGCATTGACTGTGCTAATAAGTCGATTTATCTCACCACTCCGGAAGGAAAAAGGATTAAGTATGTATCTAGGCATGTGCCTAGGAGGAGTCAGGTGAATGCCCTTACGGGAGTTGTTCAAGAGGAAGTGCCTGTAGTGAAGGATTACTCGGATGTTTTTCCAGAGGAGTTACCAGGCATGCCACCGGATAGACACATTGAGTTTGTGATAGAACTGTTGCCAGGTACCGGACCAATATCCAAGAGACCCTATCGGATACCCGCAAATGATCTAGAAGAAATTAAGAAATAGATCAAGGAATTATTGGAGAAAGGATACATCCGAAGAAGTTCATCACCTTGGGGAGCCCCAGTACTTTTGGTTGAGAAGAAGGATAAATCCCTGGGGATGGTTGTTGATTATCGAGCATTAAATGAAGTGACGATTAAGAACAAGTACCCACTGCCGATGATCAACAATCTGTTTGACCAGTTGCAGGGAGGTAATGTGTTTTCGAAGATCGATTTGCGATTGGGGTATCATCAGTTGAAGATACGAGAGAAGGACATACCGAAGACAGCATTCACAACACGATATGGATTATACGAGTACACGGTCATGTCATTTGGACTGACTAACGCCCCTGCCTATTTCATGAGCATGATGAACAACGGGTTTATCGGTGTCAAAACCAGCGGATCTCGGGTAGGGGGTCCCGAACTGTGCGTCAAGGCCGGATGGTAACAGGAGACAAGGGACACGATGTTTTTACCCATCGGGCCCTCTCGATGGAGGTAAGACCCTACTCCTGCGTGATTAATATTGATGATATGGGTAGTACAAGAGTAGATCTACCACGAGATCAAGGAGGCTAAACCCTAGAAGCTAGCCCATGGTATGATTGTTGTATATGGAGTTGATCGCCTACGGACTACAACCCTCCGGTTTATATAGACACCGGATAGGGTTAGGGTTACATAGAGTCGGTTATAATGGTAGGAGATCTTGAATATCCGCATCGCCAAGCTTGCCTTCCACGCCAAGGAAAGTCCCATCCAGACACGGGACGAAGTCTTCAATCTTGTATCTTCATAGTCCTGGAGTTCGGCTGAAGGTATAGTCCGGCTACCCGAACACCCCCTAATCCAGGACTGCCTCAGTAGCCCCCGAACCAGGCTTCAATGACGATGAGTCCGGCGCGCAGATTGTTCGGCATTGCAAGGCGGGTTCTTCTCCAAATCTTGTGTACCTGTAGGAATAATGTCCAATTTTTGTAATGTAGTGCTCCTCGACTTCCACGCCCAATAATGGCCGTCTTCCACGTGTCAAACGAATGCGAAAAGCCAGGGCGTTTTTACATCCACACCCCTAGCCGTATAAACGAGCCGCCTATTTAACGGGATGGGGATTTAGGTCCGAACCACATCTTCTCCTTTCCGCGAGTTATCATCAGAGCGCTTCCAGCAAAGGTCCATTCCAACATGACCAGCCACCGCAGCTCCTCCCCTCGCCCCTCCGGTCACAAACCCGGGGACTGGGAGAGTTGCACCATCCCGCATAGCGAGTTAGTGTCGCTTCAGGCCAAGGGATTTATCCCTCAGGCATACATGGTCCCGGTCCGAGCCGGTCTCGCCACCTACAATGGCGGAAAACAAGCGGAGAGCACCCCCAATCCTTCTAAAGGAGAGCGGGTGTGCCTCGTCCCCTATCTAATAAGGGGACTGGGATTTCCAATTCATCCATTTCTCCGCGGGCTTCTGGAGTTCTACAGCCTCCAGCTGCACAATCTCACGCCCGCCTCCGTATTGCATATTGCGGGTTTCGTCGCCCTTTGCGAGCTATTTTTAGGCGTTGAGGCTCATTTCGCGCTGTGGAAGAGGTTATTCTGCCTGGTGCCCCGTTCTCAAGAGGGGTCCATATACCAAGTGGGCGGAGCCGAAGTATGGCGCATCACCGGGACCGGATACCTATCCGGAACCACAAAGAAGGCATCCGAGGACTGGCCTTCGGAATGGTTTTACATAGATGACGTCCCGCTACCGGACCCTATCCGGGTTGGTCTCCCTGAGTTCAACAGTGCTCCATTGAAGAAACGCTTGAGCTGGCATCTGCGGAGCTCTCAGAGAGAAAGCAACAGAGACGTCCTTTACCTGATGGGCCAGATAAGACTGTTGGCTCATTCCGGACTAACCATGATTGGAGTCATGGCCGCATGCATTATGCGGGGGGTGCAGCCGCTTCAATATAGATGCCACCCCATGTGGGATTTCAACGGGGAGGATGACGCCACCCGTTACGGTCGTAAGGGGCCGGCCTCAGCTGCCGCTCTAGTAAAGATCTTATCCTCTTCGTACAAGGGAGAAAAGGAGGAATTCCTCCGCGTCAACCCACAGGCCGGATTTACTATGTACGATCCTCCAAGTTGGGTAAGTGAACAATTGCGCTTGCCCGTTTGTTTTATACTCCCATGGTTAGATATGTAGTCTAACAACTTCAGTGCAGGAACTGTGACAGGAGGTAAAGGATATAAACAGCCGCCCTCCACAGCCCGAGGACCCAGAACGGTCCCTCGATCCGGACTCCGAAGAGGATCCGGACATATCGGTGGAGCTTATCGACGGGGTGTTCTATCAGCTAAGCAAGGACAATACCTTGGTAGCCATCACGGCTGATTACCCAGGGTTAATCCTGGCCTCCCATGTGACAGAAACCGGAGTCTCATTCCCTTGAGAGAGATTCCACTCTCACGTATTCCGGTGTTTCTGACGACAACCGTGTTTTGCAGG
Source organism: Triticum urartu (assembly GCF_003073215.2). Classification (NCBI taxonomy): domain Eukaryota; kingdom Viridiplantae; phylum Streptophyta; class Magnoliopsida; order Poales; family Poaceae; genus Triticum; species Triticum urartu. The sequence goes on along the minus strand of NC_053026.1, from coordinate 501,398,600 downwards.
GGAGATTTCCGAGGCAAGAGGCTGAACCTGTGGCGGCTAGCCAACGAGGGGCCGCAGGGCCCCGTGGGACAAAAAGGAATGCAGTCCGGACTGAGATGCCGGCGCAAAGGTATAGCGTACCCTCTGTTTCCCTGGTGTTATTCTGTCAGGGCATATTGACGTTCGTGCTATCTTCAGAACGAAGAGACCTCGCTGGACTACATCCGGAGAGGTTGCCAATCGCGCCTCCACCAGCCAGGCTCCAACGTCTGGCCAGGAAGCGGAGGGGAGCACAAGGCATGCACCGGACGCTCCTTCGACAGAGGATGCGGACAGGCTGTCTGCCACAAATTCGGAAGTGGAGAGTGCCATGAACCACAGGCGTCGCCGGAAAATTCTACGCAACGCTTGTTTCTCCCAAGAGGCTTTAGATGCCTTTAATTCGGGAGATGCGTACCTTCGTGCCGCTCAAAATGGTTTAGCCAGAGCCACGGAGCAGTATGTAAAAGACATACGGGTAAGAAAATTTTGGTTAAACATATATATGCCAGTAGCCCCCGAGACTTGAAGCAGTTAGAGCAACTGATTTAAGGATCATTTAATATGCAGGTTCTTACAGGGAAGAATACCGTACTGTCCCAGGAGCTAGAAAAGTGCAAGGCCCAACTGGAGGCCGCACTAGCCGCAGCAGGGGAGCCCAAAGAGACCCCCTCAAGTAAGATACACTTCGAAAGATTAGTATTGTGCGGTGTGGGTGCAAATCTGAAAAATCATATTGCAGATGGCGCCGGACTCGATCCGGACAAGCAACAACTCTTACGCCGGCTAAAGGCCGATGAGAGTACGTTGACAAAGGTGAGGCGAGAGAAGAATGATCTTTAGGATGCGAACACCAAGCTGGACGTCGAACTTAAAGATGTTCGTGGCCAGCTGTCGGACTCCACGAAGGAGAATCAGTGGCTTCGATGCGGCATTTTTAGTAAGTGCTTGAACGAACTTCGAAAAAAAGTTCGGCGAGGAAGTCGACTAACAGAGTAATGTCTGTAGGTATGCTCATAGGTCGTCCTGCAGAGGAGATGCCCGGTTCTAGGGGTGACCTTCTTCCCGAATTCTTGCAACTGCATGAGCGAATTCGGTAGGCGATGCGGGGTATTGCCCAAACCTTATGGCCTGCCCACTCTGTGCCCGAGAGCCTTGGAGAGCTTGCGGAGAAGCTGAAGGGAGCTCGGCGGCGCTTCCGATTGTGGAAGATATCAGCCTGCCGACAAGGCGCTAGGGAGGCCTGGGCCATGGTGAAGACCCGTTTTACGAAGTCTGACCCAAACCACATGGCCGAGGTCGGACCAGTGGGGCCTGACGGGAAGGAGATCCCTGTGAGCTTAGTATACGGCCAAGTAGGGTTGGCCGCGAAGTATTCCCAGTAGGACTGTAATTTAGACAGCCTGTTAGATGGTATAGAAGAGGAATACAATCAGTTAGAATGACTATGTAATTTTGAATTGACATGTGTAATGCCTTCTAGCCGGATTGTAGATCGTTTGTCGTTGCCGACCTTTTTGCTTCAACCTCGGGACCTGACGGTCCGGAGTGTGTCCGAATACCATAGCGGTTATATAAGAACCGTGGTATGCGTGGAGACCAGGCGTAGGGGTCATTAGTGCTTTATCAGACAAGTGCCCAACTACTTATGTTATATTACATGGTTAGTAAGAAACATCTTCCAGAGAGAATAGTTCCGTTAGGGGTTCCTTTCGCTGGGAGGCATGCCCTAAAGTGCATGTCCGGACTGCGTGAAAAGACGCAAAAAAAGCATCTGGGGGCGCATAAAATGAGTAAAAAGATCATCTTTTATTTCACCGACCGAATATTCCCTTAAGAACGCTAGCTTTCGGCTTCACCCAGTCTGAGGTACACATCCGGCTGACCCAGCAGTAACAATCGCAGAGGTGCTCCCTTTACCGCCTTGCCGAAAAATCGGGAACGTAGGGGTAAGCACAGGAGCCAGGCAACCCAGCTTGGCCAAAACTTAAGTCATATCGATGCATATAATGGTGAAGAAAAAGGTACATGTGGAAGTTTGACGCATGTGTTGGGCGTGAAGCCCGTATAAATAAGCTTCTTTTAAAGAAGCCCCCATGTTTAATGAGCGCGAGTGGCGCGTCACTAGATGAGCCTTTAAGGGCTATAAAAGAGAAGAGGGGAAGGAGAGAAATGTAAGACAGAAAAATGCAAAAAATGGACAAAGGAAGGAGACGAACACAGAGTCCGGCGCTAGGCATAGAATCTTCGGAGACGGGTGGCGTTCCACGGGTTCGGCTCGAGTTGGTTATCCGACGCATCTCGCAGGTGGTACGCCCCACCAGTCAGGACTTGGTCGATTATGAATGGACCTTCCCACTTGGGCTTGAGTTTGTCCTTTTTCTTATCCGGCAGGCATAGAACTAGTTCGCCAACATTGTAATTTTTGGCCCATACTTCTCTGCTTTGATATCTTTGGGCCTGCTGTTGATAAAATGCGGAACGGGCTTTTGCCACGTCATGCTCCTCCTCCAAGGCGTCCAAGTTGTCCTGCCGATCGAGCTCGGCTTCTCTTTCTTCGTACATGCGCACTCTAGGTGAGTCATGAATTATGTCGCAGGGCAGAACTGCCTCTGCGCCGTACACCATAAAAAATGGTGTGTATCCGGTGGTGCGATTTGGCATGGTCCGCAGCCCCCATAGCATGGAGTCGAGCTCCTCTACCCAGTGCATGTTAGATTCCTTGAGGGACCGCACCAGTCTGGGTTTAATGCCGCTCATGATAAGACCATTTGCGCGTTCGACCTGGCCGTTGGTTTGTGGGTGATAGACAGAAGCATAATCGAGCTTGATGCCCATGTTTTTGCACCAGAGTTTTACCTCGTCGGCGGTAAAGTTTGTACCATTATCGGTTAAGATGCTGTGGGGGACGCCATAACGGTGTACAACCCCGGATATGAAGTCTATCACAGGTCCGGATTCGGCCGTTTTAACAGGCTTGGCTTCTATCCATTTGGTGAATTTATCCACCATGACCATTAAGTATTTTTTCCTATCGGTCCCACCTTTAAGGGGTCCGACCATGTCAAGCCCCCAGACCGCAAAAGGCCAGGTGATGGGTATAGTTTGGAGTGCGGTGGGTGGCATATGGCTTTGGTTGGCAAAAAGTTGGCAACCAGCGCATCGTTGGACTAGGTCCTGAGCGTCTGCCCGGGCCGTCGGCCAATAAAAGCCTGTACAGAAAGCCTTGCTAACAAGGGACCGAGCAGCGGCGTGGTGACCACCGAGTCCGGCATGAATTTCAGCCAGAAGGTTCCGCCCTTCCTCTTCGGAGATGCACCTTTTAAGGACTCCGGTAGTGCTTTTCTTATAAAGCTCTCCCTCATGGACTCTATAGGCTTTAGATCGCCGCACTATGCAGCGGGCCTCGTTTTGGTCCTCCGGGAGTTCCTGCCTAGTAAGGTCGGCTAGGTATGGTTCTGTCCACGGGGCGATAACCGCCATTATTACGTGGGCTGAAGGTGTAATTTCATTGGTAGAGCCTCCAATTGTGTCAGATTGTTCGGCGTCGAGTGGTGCGGCTGGGTCCGGGCTGTTATTTGCGGGTTCCCCCTCCCATGCTACGGATGGCTTGAACAATCTTTCCAAAAAGATGTTGGGGGGGACTGCATCGCGTTTTGCTCCGATGCGTGCCAGGACGTCCGCTGCTTGATTGTTTTCTCGGGCTATATGGTGAAACTCTAGCCCTTCGAACCGAGCTGACATTTTTAGGACGGCGTTGCAGTAAGCTGCCATTTTGGGTCCTTGGCGTCGAAGTCTCCATTTATTTGGGATATCGCGAGGTTCGAATCCCCGCGTACCTCTAGGCGTTGGATACCCATGGATACTGCTATCTGGAGACCATGTAGGAGGGCCTCATATTCGGCTGCATTGTTGGAATCCGTGTACATGATCTGGAGCACATATTGGACTGTGTCTCCTGTGGGGGACGTCAGGACGACGCCAGCCCCCAGTCCGGCCAACATTTTGGAGCCGTCAAAATGCATAATCCAGTTTGAATATGTGCCATACTCTTTAGGAAGCTCGGCCTCCGTCCATTCTGCGACGAAGTCGGCCAAAACTTGCGATTTAATAGCTCGTCGTGGCTTATAGGTTATGTCGAACGGGAGAAGCTCGATGGCCCATTTTGAAATCCGTCCCGTTGCATCGCGGTTGTTGATAATATCATTGAGTGGTACTTCCGAGGCTACTGTTATGGAACACTCTTGAAAGTAGTGTCGTAGCTTCCGGGATGCCATGAATACCGCGTATGCAATCTTTTGATAATGCGGGTACCATGATTTGCATGGAGTGAGGACAGCGGATACGTAGTAGACCGGCCTTTGAAGGGGGAATTTGTGTCCATCCGTTTCCCGCTCAACAACGAGCACTGCGCTGACAACTTGATGTGTTGCTGCAATGTACAATAACATTGGTTCGCCGGTGTTTGGCGCGGCCAGGACTGGGTTTGTTGCCAATATGGCTTTTATTTCATCAAGTCCGGCCGTGGCGGCATCCGTCCACTCGAAGTGTTTGGTGCGCCGAAGGAGGCGATAGAGGGGTAGTGCCTTTTCTCCCAAGCGGGAGATGAAGCGGCTTAAAGCCGCCACGCATCCGGTTAATTTTTATATTTGTTTGAGGTCCTTTGGGATATCCAATTGTGACAAAGCTCGGATCTTGGCTGGATTTGCTTCAATTCCTCTACCGGATACAATGAAGCCCAAGAGCTTTCCGGCTGGAACGCCGAAGACGCATTTTTCCGGGTTGAGCTTGATGTCATATTTTCGGAGGTTATCGCATGCAAGCCTCAAGTCATCTACTAGAGATTCGACACATCTTGATTTGACGACCACATCATCCACATATGCCCCCACTGTTTTGCCGATCTGGTTTGCCAGACATGTCTGGATCATGCGTTGATATGTTGCGCCGGCGTTTTTCAGCCCGAAGGGTATTGTGTTGAAGCAGAATGGGCCGTATGGTGTGATGAATGCTGTTGCGGCTTGGTCTGATTCTGCCATCTTGATTTGATGGTAACCGGAGTATGCGTCGAGGAAACACAACGAGTCGTGTCCTGCGATGGCATCGATAATTTGATCGATACGGGGGAGGGGGAAGGGATCCTTTGGGCAAGCCTTGTTAAGGTCTTTAAAATCGACACACAGGCGCCAGGATTTGTCCTTCTTTGGTGCCATCACCAGGTTTGCTAGCCAGTCCAGATGTTTTATGTCTCTAATGAATCCGGCCTCCAATAGCTTGGCTAGCTCCTCTCCCATAGCATGTCTCTTGGGTTCAAAAAAACGCCGAAGGGCTTGTTTGACAGGTTTGAATCCTTTTAGAATATTTAAGCTGTGTTCGGCCAGCCTGCGTGGGATCCCTGGCATGTCTGAAGGGTGCCAGGCAAAAATGTCCCAGTTCTCTCGTAGGAACTCTCGTAGTGCGGCATCTACATCAGGGTTTAGTCGTGCCCCGATGGAAGCTGTTTTATTGGGGTCCGTTGGATGGACCTGGAATTTGACTATTTCGTCAGCTGGCTTGAAGGATGTGGATTTGGATCTCTTGTCGAGTATCACATCATCCCTGTTAACCGTGGAGCGCAGCGCAGTCAGTTCCTCGGCCGCTAAGGCTTCGGATAGTGCCTCAAGGGCGAATGCGGCCGTCTTGTTTTCAGCGCGGAGTGCTATGTCCGGATCACTATCTAGAGTGATAATTCCGTTCGGCCCGGGCATCTTAAGCTTCATGTACCCATAATGGGGTATTGCTTGGAAGATTGTGAATGCTTCCTGCCCTAGTAAAGCGTGATATCCGCTTTCGAACGGGGCCACCTGAAACGTGACTTCTTCGGACCTGTAATTATCCGGCGTGCCGAACACCACATCTAGTGTGATTTTTCCTATGCAGCGCGCTTCCCGACTAGGGATTATTCCTCTAAAGGTTGTGCTGCTTCGCTCGACGCGGTTCCAGTCTATTTCCATTTTTTGAAGGGTTTCCTCATAAATGAGGTTCAGTCCGCTACCTCCATCCATGAGCACCTTGGTGAGGCGAAAGCCGTCCACTATGGGACTGAGGACCAATGCGGCTGGTGCTCGGGCTATTCGGAATCTAGGTTCATCACTTGCGTTGAAGGTAATGGCAGTGTCGCTCCATGGATTTATTGTTGCAACTTGATAGACTTCGGCGAGGCTGCGGAGTGTTCTTTTTCGCACATTGTTTGATGCGAAAGTCTCGAATACTGTGAGAACAGTACTGGTGTCCTTGGGCTGGCTTTCTGCGGCCTCCGGAATTAAGAGGTCCTCGCCGATTTTGGCCACCTGCTGGAGTATCCAACATGCTCTAAGGCTGTGAGTTGGTGTGGCGTCCTCTGTACTATGAATTCTACAGGGTCCATCAAGCCATCTTTCCAGTACGGTTCCATGCCCTGTATAGGGTTTTGGCTTTTTGGTGTTTATCCCGGGTGTCCTGTGATAATGCACCCTCTTAGTTAGGATGGGATTACTATGCAAGGCCGGATTATCCCAAAAATTTATTTCGGTTTTCTAGGCGCTTTCCATCGCACAGTATTTTTGTACTATGGACGCCAAGTCAGCAAAGCGTGTGATATCACGACGACTTACGGCGTTAAGGATTCCCTTGTCTGTGCAATTACTGCAGAAAATTGAGATTGTGTCTTCCTCGCGGCAATCCTTTATCCTGTTCATAACCAGGAGGAATCTGGCCCAGTAATGATGTACTGTTTCCTCGGGCCTCTGCCTGATTTGGGAGAGATCGCTTATGATCGGGTGGGCGGGTGTCGTTGAATCTGAAGCCTCACCCAATCCAAGATTCGGAGGCCGAAGAGTTTATGAACTCTGAAGTTCAGATTCTTGGATGTTGTCCAGTGAATCTGGTGTTGGAAATATGCCCTAGAGGCAATAATAAATTGATTATTATTATATTTCCTTGTTCATGATAATCGTTTATTATCCATGCTATAATTGTATTGATAGGAAACTCAGATACATGTGTGGATACATAGACAACACCATGTCCATAGTAAGCCTCTAGTTGACTAGCTCGTTGATCAATAGATGGTTATGGTTTCCTGACCATGGACATTGGATGTCGTTGATAACGGGATCACATCATTAGGAGAATGATGTGATAGACAGACAATCCTAAGCACAGCACTAGATCGTGTAGTTCGTATGCTATAGCTTTTCTAATGTCAAGTATCATTTCCTTAGACCATGAGATTGTGCAACTCCCGGATACCCTAGGAGTGCTTTGGGTGTACCAAACGTCACAACGTAACTGGGTGACTATAAAGGTGCACTACAGGTATCTCCGAAGGTGTCTGTTGGGTTGGCACGAGTCGAGACTGGGATTTGTCACTCCGTGTAAACGGAGAGGTATATCTAGGCCCACTCGGTAGGACATCATAATAATGTGCACAATGTGATCAAGGAGTTGATCACGGGATGATGTGTTACGGAACGAGTAAAGAGACTTGCCGGTAACGAGATTGAACAAGGTATCGGGATACCGACGATCGAATCTCGGGCAAGTATCGTACCGCTAGACAAAGGGAATTGAATACGGGATTGATTAAGTCCTTGACATCGTGGTTCATCCGATGAGATCATCGTGGAACATGTGGGAGCCAACATGGGTATCCAGATCCCGCTGTTGGTTATTGACCGGAGAACGTCTTGGTCATGTCTGCATGTCTCCCGAACCCGTAGGGTCTACACACTTAAGGTTCGATGACGCTAGGGTTGTAAAGGAAGTTTGTATGTGGTTACCGAATGTTGTTCGGATTCCCGGATGAGATCCCGGACGTCACGAGGAGTTCCGGAATGGTCCGGAGGTAAAGATTTATATATGGGAAAGTCCTGTTTTGGTCACCGGAAGAGTTTCGGGGTTTATCGGTAATGTACCGGGACCACCGGGAGGGTCCCGGGGGTCCACCAAGTGGGGCCACCTGCCCCAGGGGGCCACATGGGCTGTAGGGAGTGTTCCTTGGCCTACATGGGCCAAGGGCACCAGCCCACTAAGGCCCATGCGCCTAAGAGGTGGAAAGGGGGCAAACCCTAGGGGATATGGGCCTTAGGGCCCATATTGGTGCGCCTCCCTCTCCTCTCCCCCTCTTGGCCGCCACCCTTGATCCCCATCTAGGGCTGCCGCCCCCCCTAGGGGTGGGAACCCTAGAGGGGGCGCAGCCCCTCCCCTTCCCTATATATATGAGGCCTAGGGCTGCCCATAACACACGCGATTCGATCTCTCGTTGGTGCAGCCCTGCATCTCTCTCTCCCTCCTCTTCTGTGGTGCTTGGCGAAGCCCTGCAGGATTGCCACGCTCCTCCATCACCACCACGCCATTCTGCTGCTGCTGGATGGAGTCTTCCTCAACCTCTCCCTCTCTCCTTGCTGGATCAAGGCGTGGGAGACGTCACCGGGCTGTACGTGTGTTGAACGCGGAGGTGCCGTGCGTTCGGCACTTGGTCATCGGTGATTTGAATCACGACGAGTACGACTCCATCAACCCCGTTCACTTGAACGCTTCCGCTTAGCGATCTACAAGGGTATGTAGATGCACTCTCCTTCCCCTCGTTGCTAGTCTCTTCATAGATAGATCTTGGTGACACGTAGGAAAATTTTGAATTTCTGCTACGTTCCCCAACAGTGGCATCATGAGCTAGGTCTATGCGTAGTTTCTATGCACGAGTAGAACACAAAGTAGTTGTGGGCGTTGATTTTGTTCAATATGCTTGCCGTTACTAGTCTTATCTTGATTCGGCGGCATCGTGGGATGAAGCGGCCCGGACCAACCTTACACGTACTCTTACGTGAGACCGGTTCCACCGACAAACATGCACTAGTTGCATAAGGTGGCTGGCGGGTGTCTGTCTCTCCCACTTTAGTCGGATCAGATTCGATGAACAGGGTCCTTATGAAGGGTAAATAGCAATTGGCATATCACGTTGTGGTCTTTGCATAGGTAAGAAACGTTCTTGCTAGAAACCCATAGCAGCCACGTAAAACATGCAAACAACAATTAGAGGACGTCTAACTTGTTTTTGCAGGGTATGCTATGTGATGTGATATGGCCAAAGGATGTGATGAATGATATATGAGATGTATGAGATTGATCATGTTCTTGTAATAGGAATCACGACTTGCATGTCGATGAGTATGACAACTGGCAGGAGCCATAGGAGTTGTCTTAATTTATTTATGACCTGCGTGTCAACATAAAACATCATGTAATTACTTTACTTTATTGCTAACCGTTAGCTGTAGTAGTAGAAGTAATAGATGACGTGACAACTTCATGGAGACACGATGATGGAGATCATGATGATGGAGATCATGGTGTCATGCCGGTGACGATGATGATCATGGAGCCCCGAAGATGGAGATCAAAAGGAGCAATATGATATTGGCCATATCATGTCACTATTTGATTGCATGTGATGTTTATCATGTTTATACATCTTATTTTCTTAGAACGACGGTAGTAAATAAGATGATCTCTCATAATAATTTCAAGAAGTGTTTCCCCTAACTGTCCACCGTTGCGACAGTTCGCTGTTTCAAAACACCACGTGATGATCGGGTGTTTTATTCAGACGTTCACATACAACGGGTGTTGACGAGCCTATCATGTACAGACATGGCCTCGGAACACATGCAAACACTTAGGTTGACTTGACGAGCCTAGCATGTACAGACATGGCCTCGGAACACAGAAGACCGAAAGGTCGAGCATGAGTCGTATGGCAGATACGATCAACATGAAGATGTTCACCGATGTTGACTAGTCCATCTCACGTGATGATCAGACACGGCCTAGTTGACTCGGATCATGTAATCACTTAGATGACTAGAGGGATGTCTATCTGAGTGGGAGTTCATAAGATGAACTTAATTATCCTGAACATAGTCAAAAGGTCTTCGCAAATTATGTCGTAGCTCGCGCTTCAGTTCTACTGTTTAGATATGTTCCTAGAGAAAATTTAGTTGAAAGTTGATAGTAGCAATTATGCGGACGAGGTCCGTAAACCGAGGATTGTCCTCATTGCTTCTTAGAAGGCTTATGTCCTTAATGCACCGCTCAGTGTGCTGAACCTCGAACGTCGTCTGTGGATGTTGCGAACATCTGACATACACGTCTTGATAACTACGTGATAGTTCAGTTAAACGGTTTAGAGTTGGGGCACCTAAGACATTTTGAAACGTCGCGAAACATATGAGATGTTTTGAGAGCTGAAATTGGGATTTCAGGCTCGTGCCCACATCAAGAGGTATAAGTCCTCCGACGATTTTCTTAGCCTGCAAACTAAGGGAGAAAAGCTCAATTGTTGAGCTTGTGCTCAGATTGTCTGAGTACAACAGTCATTTGAATCGAGTGGGAGTTAATCTTCCAGATAAGATAGTGATGTTTCTCCGAAGTCATTACCACCAAGCTGCTAGAGCTTCGTGATGAACTATAATATATCAGGGACATATATGATGATCCTTGAGATATTCGCGATGTTTGACACCACGAAAGTAGAAATCAAGAAGGAGCATCAATTGTTGATGGTTGGTGAAACCACTAGTTTCAAGAAGGGCAATGGCAAGAAGGGATACTTCATGAAACGGCAATTCAGCTGCTGCTCTAGTGAAGAAACCCAAGGTTGAACTCAAACCCGAGACTGAGTGCTTCTGTAATAAGGGGAACAGCCACTGGAGCAGGATTACCCTAGATACTTGGTAGATGAGAAGGCTGTCGATAGAAGTATATTGGATATACATTATGTTAATGTGTACTTTACTAGTACTCCTAGTAGCACCAGGGTATTAGATACCGGTTCGGTTGCTAAGTGTTAGTAACTCGAAATAAAAGCTACGGATTAAACGGAGACTAGCTAAAGGTGAGCTGACGATATGTGTTGGAAGTGTTTCCAATGTTGATATGATCAAGCATCGCACGCTCCCTCTACCATCGAGATTGGTGTTAAACCTAAATAATTGTTATTTGGTGTTTGCGTTAAGCATAGACATGATTGGATTATGTCTATCGCGATACGGTTATTCATTTAAGGAGAATAATGGTTACTCTGTTTATTTGAATAATACCTTCAATGGTCTTACACCTAAAATGAATGGTTCATTGAATCTCGATCGTAGTGATACACATGTACATGCCAAAAGATAGTAATGATAGTACCACCTACTTGTGGCACTGCCACATAAGTCATATCGGTATAAAACGCATGAAGAAGCTCCATGTTGATGGATCTTTGGGCTCACTCGTTTTTGAAAAGTTTGAGACATGCGAACCATGTCTATTGGTGTGTATGCATGAAACTCCATGCAAATGGACCGTTTGGACTCACTTGATTTTGAATCACTTGAGACATGCAAATCATACCACATGGGCAAGATGACTGAAAGCCTCGGTTTCAGTAAAATGGAACTAGAAAGCAACTTGTTGGAAGTAATACATTTTGATGTGTGCAGTCCAATGAGTGCTGAGGCATGTAGTGGATATCGTTATGTTCTTACTTCACAGATGATTTGAGTAGATGTTGAGTATATTTACTTGATGAATCACGAGTCTGAATTATTGAAAGGTTCAAGTAATTTCAGGGTGAAGTTGAAAGATCGTCGTGACAAGAGGATAAAAGATCTATGATATGATCATAGAGATGAATATCTGAATTACGAGTTTGGCACAGAATTGAGACATTGTGAAAATTATTTCACAACTAATACAGCCTGGAACACCATAGTGTGATGGTGTGTCCGAACATCATAACTGCACCCTATTGGATATGATGCATACCATGATGTCTCTTATCAAATTACCACGATAGTTCATGGGTCAGGCATTAAAGACAACCGCATTCACTTTAAAAAGGGGCACCACGTAATTCCGATGAGATGACACCGTATGAACTATGGTTTAGAGAAACCCAAGCTGTCATTTCTTAAAAGTTTGGGGCTGCGACGCTTATGCGAAAAAGTTTCAGGCTGATAAGCTCAAACCCAAAGCGGATAAATGCATCTTCATAGGACACCCAAAACAGTTGGGTATACCTCCTGTCTCAGATTCGAAAGCAATAAGGGATTGTTTCTGGAATCAGTTCCTTTCTCGAGGAAAAGTTTCTCTCGAAAGAATTGAGTGGGAGGATGGTGGAGACTTGATGAGGTTGTTGAACCATCTCTTCAACTAGTGTGTGGCAGGGCACAGGAAGTTGTTCCTGTGGCACCTACACCAATTGAAGTGGAAGCTTATGATAGTGATCATGAAACTTCAGATCAAGTCACTACCAAACCTCGTGGGAGGACAAGGATGCATACTACTTCAAAGTGGTACGTAACCCTGTCTTGGAAGTCATGTTGCTAGACAACAATGAACCTACGAGCTATGGAGAAGCGATGGTGGGCCCGGATTCCGATAAATGGCTCGAGGCCATAAAATCCGAGAGAGGATCCATGTATGAAAACAAAGTGTAGACTTTGGCAGAACAGCTCGATGGTCGTAAGGCTGTTGAGTACAGATGGATTTTAAAAGGAAGACGGACAATGATGGTAAATGTCACCATTAAGAAAGCTCGACTTGTCGTTAAGAAGTTTCCGACAAGTTCAAGGAGTTGACTACGGTGAGACTTTCTCACTCGTAGAGATGCTAAGAGTCTGTTGGAATTATATTAGCGATTACTGCATTATTTATGAAATCTTGCAGATAGGATATCAAAACATTGTTTCCTCGACGATTTTTGAGGAAAGGTTGTATGTGATACAACCGTAAGGTTTTGTCAATCCTGAAAGATGCTAATAAGTATGCAAAGCTCCAGCTATCCTTCTGAGGACTGGAGTAAGCATCTCGGAGTTGGAATGTATGCTTTGATGAGATGATCAAAGATTTTGGGTGTATACAAAGTTTATGAGAAACTTGTATTTCCAAAAGGTGAGTGGGAGCACTATAGAATTTCTGATAAGTATATGTTGTTGACATATTATGGATCAGAAATGACGTAGAATTTCTGGAAAGCATATAGGGTTATTTGGAAAGTGTTTTCAATGGAAAACCTAGATTAAGCTACTTGAACATTGAGCATCAAGATCTATAAGGATAGATAAAAATGCTTAATGGTACTTTCAAATAAGCACATACCTTGACATGATCTTGAAGGTGTTCAAGATGGATCAGTCAAAGAAGGAGTTCTTGCCTGAGTTGTAAGGTATGAAGTTAAGACTTAAAGCTCGACCACGGCAGAATAGAGAGAAAGGACGAAGGTCATCCCCTATGCTTAAGACATAGGCTCTACAGTATGCTATGCTGTGTACCGCACCTGAAGTGTGCCTTGCCATGAGTCAGTCAAGGGGTACGAGAGTGATCCATGAATGGATCACAGGACAGCGGTCAAAGTTATCCTTAGTAACTAGTGGACTAAGGAATTTTCTCGATTATGGAGGTGGTAAAAGAGTTCGTCGTAAAGGGTTACGCCGATGCAAACTTTGACCCTAAACCAGATTATTCTGAGTAGTAAACTGGATTCGTATAATAGAACAGTTATTTGGAATAGCTCCAAATAGAACGTGGTAGCTGCATCTAGGAGATGACATAGAGATTTGTGAAGCACACATTGATCTGAAAGGTTCAGACCCGTTGACTAAAACCTCTCTCACAAGCAACATGATCAAACTCAGAACTCCTTGAGTGTTAATCACATATCGATGTGAACTAGATTATTGACTCTAGTGCAAGTGGGAGACTGTTGGAAATTGCCCTAGAGGCAATAATAAATTGGTTATTATTATATTTCCTTGTTCATGATAATCGTTTATTATCCATGCTATAATTGTATTGATAGGAAACTCAGATACATGTGTGGATACATAGACAACACCATGTCCCTAGTGAGCCTCTAGTTGACTAGCTCGTTGATCAACAGATGGTCACGGTTTCCTGACCATGGACATTAGATGTCATTGATAACGGGATCACATCATTAGGAGAATGATGTGATGGACAAGACCCAATCCTAAGCATAGCACTGGATCGTGTAGTTCGTATGCTAAAGCTTTTCTAATGTCAAGTATCATTTCCTTAGACCATGAGATTGTGCAACTCCCGGATACCGTAGGAGTGCTTTGGGTGTGCCAAACGTCACAACGTAACTGGGTGGCTATAAAGGTACATTACAGGTATCTCCGAAAGTGTCTGTTGGGTTGGCACGAATCGAGACTGGGATTTGTCACTCCGTGTAAACGGAGAGGTATCTCTGGGCCCACTCGGTAGGACATCATCATAATGTGCACAATGTGATCAAGGAGTTGATCACGGGATGATGTGTTACGGAACGAGTAAAGAGACTTGCCGGTAACGGAGATTGAACAAGGTATCGGGATACCGACGATCGAATCTCGGGCAAGTATCGTACCGCTAGACAAAGGGAATTGAATACGGGATTGATTAAGTCCTTGACATCGTGGTTCATCCGATGAGATCATCGTGGAACATGTGGGAGCCAACATGGGTATCCAGATCCCGCTGTTGGTTATTGACCGGAGAACGTCTTGGTCATGTCTGCATGTCTCCCGAACCCGTAGGGTCTACACACTTAAGGTTCGATGACGCTAGGGTTGTAAAGGAAGTTTGTATGTGGTTACCGAATGTTGTTCGGAGTCCAGGATGAGATCCCGGACGTCACGAGGAGTTCCGGAATGGTCCGGAGGTAAAGATTTATATATGGGAAGTCCTGTTTTGGTCACCGGAAGAGTTTCGGGGTTTATCGGTAATGTACCGGGACCACCGGGAGGGTCCCGGGGGTCCACCAAGTGGGGCCACCTGCCCCGGGGGGCCACATGGGCTGTAGGGAGTGTTCCTTGGCCTACATGGGCCAAGGGCACCAGCCCCACTAAGGCCCATGCGCCTAAGAGGTGGAAAGGGGGCAAACCCTAGGGGATATGGGCCTTAGGGCCCATATTGGTGCGCCTCCCTCTCCTCTCCCCCTCTTGGCCGCCACCCTTGATCCCCATCTAGGGCTGCCGCCCCCCCTAGGGGTGGGAACCCTAGAGGGGGCGCAGCCCCTCCCCTTCCCTATATATATGAGGCCTAGGGCTACCCATAACACACGCGATTCGATCTCTCGTTGGTGCAGCCCTGCATCTCTCTCTCCCTCCTCTTCTGTGGTGCTTGGCGAAGCCCTGCAGGATTGCCACGCTCCTCCATCACCACCACGCCGTTGTGCTGCTGCTTGATGGAGTCTTCCACAACCTCTCCCTCTCTCCTTGCTGGATCAAGGCGTGGGAGACGTCACCGGGCTGTACGTGTGTTGAACACGGAGGTGCCGTGCGTTCGGCACTTGGTCATTGGTGATTTGAATCACGACGAGTACGACTCCATCAACCCTGTTCACTTGAATGCTTCCGCTTAGCGATCTACAAGGGTATGTAGATGCACTCTCCTTCCCCTCGTTTCTAGTCTCTCCATAGATAGATCTTGGTGACACGTAGGAAAATTTTGAATTTCTGCTACGTTCCCCAACATCTGGCCCGTTGCTTGATCCTAAGCTTAGGTCTTGAGTTACATCTCCCCCTCCGCGGGTATCCGGCTTGGAGGGGTCGGGAATTCGGACGTAGCTAGTCCTTAAAATAGATGAAGGGTCGCCGCACTGCGTCTCTACCATGGCAACGTGGTGGGTGACTTGGGGAGAGTTAATTTCTCTTAGATCGGGTTTAAGCCCAACCTGGTCGTAATCCGTAGCGACCCCCAGGGCGGCGATGCGATCCATTGGATCTAGCTGCTCGACGAGCTCCGAGCTGACGTGTAGGTTGCTTTTGATGACCTGAGAGGTCACCGTCGGGGCAACAGCCGAACAGGCGGTCATGAGGAAACCACCTAGCCGGAGGGTTTGGCCGACAGCCAAGGCTCCCTTAGCAACGGCGCCGTCTTTAAAGACGGGAGGAGGAATCCTTCCTGATTGTGACGGCACAGAGGAACTCTTAATGAAAGCACCAATGTCGGTGTCAAAATCGGCGGATCTCGGGTCAGGGGTCCCGAACTGTGCGTCAAGGCCGGATGGTAACAGGAGACAAGGGACACGATGTTTTTACCCAGGTTCGGGCCCTCTCGATGGAGGTAATACCCTACTCCTGCTTGATTAATATTGATGATATGGGTAGTACAAGAGTAGATCTACCACAAGATCAAGGAGGCTAAACCCTAGAAGCTAGCCTATGGTATGATTGTTGTATATGGAGTTGATCGCCTACGGACTACAACCCTTCGGTTTATATAGACACCGGATAGGGTTAGGGTTACATAGAGTCAGTTACAATGGTAGGAGATCTTGAATATCCGCATCGCCAAGCTTGCCTTCCACGCCAAGGAAAGTCCCATCCGGACATGGGACGAAGTCTTCAATCTTGTATCTTCATAGTCCTGGAGTTCGGCCGAAGGTATAGTCCGGCTACTCGAACACCCCCTAATCCAGGACTCCCTCAGTGTTCATGGAGTATTTAGACAAGTTTGTTGTGGTGTTTATTGATGATATTATGGTATACTCGAAGAACGAGGAGGAGCACAAGAAGCATTTGCGCTTAGTTCTCGAGAAACTCAGGGAACACCAGTTGTATGCTAAGTTCAGCAAATGCGAATTCTGCCGCCGCCGCCGCAGTCCGCGCCGCCGCCGAGCGCCGCCGCCCCGCTGCCGGTTTTTTTATAAAGACCGACCGGTTTTTTCCTTTAGAACCCTAGATCCGGTTTTTTTCAGATTCACCGGTTTTTCTCGGTTCTTCTAATTGGCGGACGTTCGTCCGAACGATCGTTTTAACGAACGGTTCTTCGCCCGTTTGTAACAGCCAACGAATGCTCGTTCGTTAGTCTGTTCGTCAGTTTTCTTTTATCCGATCTTAGTTTCTGTTTCTCTTTTCGCTCGTTAGTCGGAATCAGGCGATTCAAGTGCCTGGAGTTTCGTCTCGAAACCCTCTTTCCGCTTAACCAACTCAAACAAGTTTTCTCTACTGTAAAATTTGACCTAGTTTTAGATTAGTAAACGAAGCTTCTTTCTTTCACCGTTTGAGTTTCGTTGCTCCTTTCAATTTGACTCTTTTTGCGAACCGGAGTTCTTAAGTTGAAACTTCTGGTCAACCTCTTTTGTTTGAGTTTTTCTTGTGCATCGTTGCTTGTTACTTATGTATGCTATTGTTTGCTTGCGATAGAACACCCGGAGTGCGAAGCGTGCTACTATGAGTCCATAGGTTTCGCAGATCGTCAGCAAGGCAAGTAACACTTTGATCATATCCCTTTTATCACCCAGTTTTTATGCATTAGTCTCAATCCTCAATCATTGCATGATTAGCATGTCATTAACTTGTGGGTTGGGAAGTAGTCGATGAGGTAGAACCTATTGCCCTGTTACATTCAAACCCTTGGGAGTTACTCTACGTGTTGCTTATATATACTATGCTATGCTATGCTCGTAGACGTGGTTTGGGTTTGAGTGAAATCCATGACAGATGTGAGCTTGTTAATTAATGGTTCAACTTAAGGTGGCAACTTAATCAAACATCTGGGTGGATTGAGGCACCTGGAGTACCCAGTGTTGCCTGTATTTTTGGAAATCCCGGAGTACCCGTGTGATCTTCCTATGGACCGCCACCCAGGCTCAAAGGGAACTGAGATGATTCATGCTATAAACTTCCGTGTGCAGCCACAAGCTATTATGGGATCTAGCATAGTTGAGTAAGTTACGTGAAGCTCTTGAAGAGGCAGATCAGCAGGTAGTGGGATGTAGGTTTGGTATGGTCTGTCCGGAGTAGAGAGTTAATGTTTCTGAAAGACTGTGTCTCGGTCATCCGTTTCTCAAACACCCTGTAGTGCGAGAAATCCAACGGAGGAGATCGAGTCTTGTGGGGAAAAGTGCGCAAACCTCTACAGAGTGTACAATCTAATCATGGTTAGCCGTGTCCCCGGTTATGGACAATTCTTGAGTATCTAGTACTTGGGTTATCACATGTATCCCATCACTCTTAATTAATATTGTTGGGTTGTTAATCACTTTAATTGGGATTGAGTTGGAGGAACCTTCTCAATGATGTTTCAACTACCATGATAGTTCAATAAAATCTATTCCTTTGTTGTAGGGAAAAATTGGCTTTTCGCAACTGTAATCTACCATGATAGAATTATTCTGTTCTTGCTCTACTGTGTTACATTGCCAGCATATTCCATGTGCCGACCCATTTTCGGGCTGCAACGTATCATGTTGCAGATTTTTCAGACGAGGAGTAAGGTTCGTTAGGTCGTTGTCGTGCAGCTCAGCTATGTCGTTGGAGTTGATGGACTCACTTTATCTTCCAAGCCTTCCGCTGTTATTGTATTAGATGGCCTTAAGCCATATTATTGTAATAAGCTCTCTCTTGAGACATTCGATGTAATAAGTGTGTGATTGCTACTCTGTTATAAATCCTTCGAGTACTGTGTGTGTCAGCATTACCGATCTAGGGATGACACTGAAGCACAGAGACTTGACAATCTGAGATCGGGTCGCTACATCGGGATGAGACTCCGGAAGAAAAGGAAAAAAGGAAAAGAGGCCAAAAAAAAGAGAAAAGCCCCAAATAAAAAAAAGAGAAAAGAAAAAAAATGAAAAATGAGAGAAAAAGAGAGAAGGGAAATTTTACTATCCTTTTTCCACACTTGTGCTTCAAAGTAGCACCATGATCTTCATGATAGAGAGTCTCCTATGTTGTCACTTTCATATACTAGTGGGAATTTTACATTATAGAACTTGGCTTGTACATTCCAATGATGGTCTTCCGCAAAATGCCATACGTCTTCGTGAGAAAGAAAGTTGGATGCACACCCACTTAGTTTCTTTTGTTGAGCTTCCATACACTTATAGCTCTAGCGCTTCCATTGCATGGCAATCCCTACTCAGTCACATTGATATCTATTGATGGGCATCTCCATAGCCCGTTGATACGCCTAGTTGATGTGAGACTATCTTCTCCTTTTTGTCTTCTCCACAACCACCATTCTATTCCACCTATAGTGTTATGTCCATGGCTCACGCTCATGTATTGTGTGAAGATTGAAAAAGTTTGAGAACGTCAAAAGTATGAAACAATTGCTTGGCTTGTCATCAGGGTTGTGCATGATTTAAATATTTTGTGTGGTGAAAATAGAGCATAGCCAGACTATATGATTTTGTAGGGATAACTTTCTTTGGCCATTTTATTTGGAGAAGACATGATTGCTTTGTTAGTATGCTTGAAGTATTACTATTTTATGTCAATATTAAGCTTTTGTCTTGAATCTTTCGGATCTGAACATTCATGCCAAAATAAAGAAAATTACATTGATAAATATGCAAGGTAGCATATTCCACATCAAAAATTCTATTTTTATCATTTACCTACTCAAGGACGAGCAGGAATTAAGCTTGGGGATACTTGATACGTCTCCAACGTATCTATAATTTCTAACTGTTCCATGCTATTATATTATCTGTTTTGGATGTTAATGGGATTTATTTTACACTTTTATATTATTTTTGGGACTAACCTACTAACCCAAGGCCCAGTGCAAATTGCGGTTTTTTTGCCTATTTCAGTGTTTCGCAGAAAAGGAATATGAAACGGAATCCAAACGGAATGAAACCTTTGGGAGAGTTATTTTTGGAACAAACCTGATCCAGAGGACTTGGAGTGGGTGTCAAGAAATCAACGACGAGGCCACAAGGCAGGGGGGCGCGCCTACCCCCCTGGGCCGCCCTCCACCCTCGTGGGCCCCTCATGGCTCCACCAACGTACTTCTTCCTCCTATATATATCCATATACCCCGAAAACATCCATGAGCACCACGAAACCCTATTTCCACCGCTGCAACCTTCTGTACCCAAGAGATCCCATCTTGGGGCCTTTTCCGGAGCTCCACCGGAGGGGGAATCGATAACGGAGGGCTTCTACATCAGCACCATAGCCTCTCCGATGATGTGTGAGTAGTTTACTTCAGACCTTCGGGTCCATAGTTATTAGCTAGACGGCTTCTTCTCTCTCTTTGGATCTCAATACAAAGTTCTCCTCGATCTTCTTGGAGATCTATTCGATGTACACTACTAGGGAAAAGCCTAGCAGCAGCGCGGTTTTAGGCCTATCAGTAGCGCGGGGCGATGCGCTACTGATAAGGCGCTACAGCTAACGTATAGCAGTAGCGTGCCTCCGCCGACGCTACTACTAAATCGACTTAGTAGTAGCGACTTCGCGGAGGAGCGCTTCTCCCAGCCCGCGCTACTACTATTATTTCGTAATTTATTTCTTTTTTATTTCATGTTGTATTCATACACCTCTATAGAAGTTTTCATACAACAGCAATTTAGAGATTGTTTTTACATCATAATGAGTTATTACATCATTGGGTGAAAGAACCGTGGACTAGTTTCAAGTGGATGATCTCAATACAAAGTTCTCCTCGATCTTCTTGGAGATCTATTCGATGTACACTACTAGGGAAAAGCCTAGCAGCAGCGCGGTTTTAGGCCTATCAGTAGCGCGGGGCGATGCGCTACTGATAAGGCGCTACAGCTAACGTATAGCAGTAGCGTGCCTCCGCCGACGCTACTACTAAATCGACTTAGTAGTAGCGACTTCGCGGAGGAGCGCTTCTCCCAGCCCGCGCTACTACTATTATTTCGTAATTTATTTCTTTTTTATTTCATGTTGTATTCATACACCTCTATAGAAGTTTTCATACAACAGCAATTTAGAGATTGTTTTTACATCATAATGAGTTATTACATCATTGGGTGAAAGAACCGTGGACTAGTTTCAAGTGGATGGACATCCACTTGAAACTAATCCGCGGTTTTTTCATGCAATGATATAATAAATATCATCATCATATCATTAACAACTTATCATCATAATACATCATTTTCATATAACACCTCCTCATGATCATCGTTTTGATTGATGAGACATCACATAGCAAGTTGGTCACTAGTCATAATCACAACTACTCCTCATCATCAACTCTAACACATTGTACCACATAATAAACCTATTGTGCCTCATAGGACCTACTACAATCTCTTAGGACCTACTATATTCTCTAAGGTAAAATAGCAAAAAACAAGAAAGCCCCTGGCTCTCCATTATGGAGAATCCAGATTATCCTGTCTCCAATTCTTTCCTTTCGCTTAATGTTGCTTCCAAGAACCTCCTTACGAATGTCCAAACAATTTTTCCACTCTTTGATTAGCATGTGTTCACCGGTTTCAGAAATCCGATATGCACAGGTGAGATCCGTAGGATGACCTGGCTGTAGGTTCAGAACTTCAAGGCGACCATTGTAATACATCAGATGAGGCACACAATCCATCGGGATTTTCTGTTGAAAAACATAGTAATAACTTTGTAGTTAGCAATGATGTACTAGTTTTAGAAGTATGCAAAAGATGAACGGATGTCGTAATAGTAAAAAATCTTACCAGGGTATCTCCATAGAAGTTATTGTGGTTCAACGTGTGCACTAGTGGCACGTATTCACCATAATTTGGAGGGGTTCGATAATAGGTATTGTAATTCTCAAAGAAAGTACAAAATGCGATCAGATGATTTTTCTCCTTATAAGTTAATTCGGAGCCATCAGTGTAGTGGGTTTTGTCTACCATCTTCTGCACATTCTTTGAAGATTCAAAATAAGCTGTCAATGGAAATAAGTTGTCAACTATTTTGAAATAAACAATATAAATTAGTTAATAAATATGTTTGAGAAACTCACATTGCGGTAGAATCAGAAGTGTATCAACAAGGACCCAAATGTCCATATTGTTTTGCTTGATGTCAGGATCACCAAGATCCATGGTGACAATCATACCCTCATAAAAACCATACATTTTGCAAAGTGCTTCCCAATTTTGGCAACCAAAATGGGTTACGCTCTGAGAATTGTACAGATTTACTTCAAAATCGATATCATGATGGGTCCTTAGGTGTATTTTCTTTGTTTGAAAATTTTCATGGTCTTCAAAACCCATCCTCTCCAAGACATAGCGTCTTGCATGGCATGGGATAAGCTAGTCGAATTGTAAAAGATGAAAATTAGACGTTGAAATAGTTGAAGTCATGCTTAAGTATGTAAAAAACACTTGTCGTTGTTGCATACCGTTTCAACATCGAAGGTCTCCTCGAGCTTAATGCTGAAGCATCGATTTTCGTCCAGCTCAACGAACATGTCGCACATACCTCGATTGTCGTGGCACCAGTTGCACTCCCCCAGGAGACTGTCGTCGTTCGAGTACGACATTTCCTACGTTCATAATTCAAAGATTAAACTTGTACAATTAAATATATGTACTAAAAACCTAAATTAGATCATTATTTTTCAAGAAAATCCAGACTACTCGATATTTCCTACATATTGTAGCACAAGTCATGCCAGAATTCATGGAAAAATCCGGCATGACCTTTGCTAAAAAAGGACATATCGAGCGCCTGAAATTTGCCGGAACGGAAATTAATCAACACTCCGGCAAAACATAGGCCACTCGGAGGTGTAAACTGAACATGAACGGCCACTTGGGCAACAACATATCCTATTTGAGCAAATATGACATGTTCAACTAGTTTTATTAATTCAACTAGTTCTTACTAAATATAAACTTACTATAAATAAAAAAACTAGTTCTTTCTAAAAGTAAAGTAGTTCAACTAGTTATATTAATTAGCTTACTAAAAATACATTAGTTCTATTAATTGAACTAGTTCAACTAGTTTATTAATTTACTTACTAAACTAGTTCAACTACAACTAAAGTAGTTCAACTAGTTTATTAATTTACTTACTAAAAATAAAATAGTTGCTTTAACTAAAAAGATAAACTAGTTCTATTAATTTTCGTACCAAAAATAAAATAGTTGTATTAACTCAACTAGTTCAATTAAGCACTTACTATGAATAAAAATAAACTAGTTTTTACTAAAAATAAACTAGTTCAACTAGTTATATTAATTTTCTTACTACTTATATTAAACACTTACTAAAATATAACCCTAACTAATTTGATGAACTCTAAAATTTAATCCTAACTAATTCGATGAACTCTAAAACTAATTCTACTTAACAACTACTGTCATAATTAGCATCTAATTTCATGAACCCTAACTAATTAGATGAACTCTGAAATTTAACCCTAAGAACCCTAGCTAGGCAGAGGTAGGGGAGAAGGAGGAGGAGGGCGTGCTCACCTCTGGCGCCGACGGAGTTAGGGAGAGGGGCACGCGGCGTCGAGGTTGGGGACGGGTCGGGGCGGCGGGCGCAGGGCGGAGGGCGGCGATGTAGGGGGGGTGTCGAGGTCGGGGTCGGGGGCGGCGTCGAGGTCGCGGTCGGGGGCGGCGGTGGCATCGAAGGTGTGCAAAGAGCGACGGGTCGCGTGCGGCGGCCGACGACGATGCAGGGCGGCGACAGCGGAGGAGTAGGGATTTGGGGGAAGTGGCCGTGGGGAAGAACGAACTGCGCGGTTAATTAAGTTAAAAGTAGCAGTAGCGCGTTCCAGGAAGTGCGTTGTTGCTACGGAGCTATAGCGCGTTTCCTAACAAGTGCTACTGCTATTCCTTCTCCTTTTTATTTGCTTTCCATTTAATTTTATTTTCATTAGCAGTAGCGCCTTTGTCCGTAAACGCGCTGCTACAAAACAAATAGCGGTAGCATGGTTCCACGTAGATCGCTACTACTATGTGTAGCCTATCGGCTAAGCCGTGGGAATTTTAGTAGTAGCGCTTTTGTACTCGGGCGCGCTACTGCTATGACTGTATCTGCAGCGCGCTTTTAAATACTGTGTTGCTGCTAATTAGCACCAGCATGCATTTTTATCCCACGCTACTGCTAATGTTCTATGAATAGGGTTTTCCCTAGTAGTGGTAACTATTTTTGCAGTGCGTTTGTCAAAATCCGATGAATTGTGGGTTTATGATCAAGTTTATCTATGAACAATATTTGATTCTTCTCTGAAATCTTTTATGTACGATTAATTTATCTTTACAAGTCTCTTCGAATTATCAGTTTGGTTTGGCCTACTAGATTGATCTTTCTTGCAATGG
The DNA here is from genome assembly GCF_003073215.2 of Triticum urartu. Taxonomy (NCBI): domain Eukaryota; kingdom Viridiplantae; phylum Streptophyta; class Magnoliopsida; order Poales; family Poaceae; genus Triticum; species Triticum urartu. The sequence continues at coordinate 501,374,488 of NC_053026.1, read as the reverse complement.
GAGAAGTGCTTAGCTTTGGGTTCAATCTTGTCGTGTCCTTTCCCAGTGACAGCAGGGGCAGCAAGGCACGTATTGTATTGTAGCCATAGAGGATAAAAAGATGGGGTTTATATCATATTGCTTGAGTTTATCCCTCTACATCATGTCATCTTGCCTAATGCGTTACTCTGTTCTTATGAACTTAATACTCTAGATGCATGCTGGATAGCGGTCGATGTGTGGAGTAATAGTAGTAGATGCATAATCGTTTCGGTTTACTTGTCGCAGACGTGATGCCTATATACATGATCATGCCTAGATATTCTCATAATTATGCACTTTTCTATCAATTGCTCGACATTAATTTGTTCACCCACCGTAATACTTATGCTATCTTGAGCGAAGCCACTAGTGAAACCTATGGCCCCCGGGTCTATTCTCCATTATATTAATCTCCCGTCAACAAGTTATTTCTGGCACCGTTTATTTTGCAATCTTTACTATCAATCTATATCATAAAAATACCAAAAATATTTATCTTATTATTATTATCTCTAGCAGATCTCACTCTCGTAAGTGACCGTGAAGGGATTAACAACCCCTTTATCTCGTTGGTTGCAAGGTTCTTATTTGTTTGTGTAGGTACGAGGGACTTGCGTGTAGTCTCCTACTAGATTGATACCTTGGTTCTAAAAACTAAGGAAAATACTTACGCTAGTTTGCTGCATCACCCTTTCCTCTTCAAGGGAAAACCAACGCAGAGGTAGCAAGAAGGATTTCTGGTGCCGTTGCCGGGGAGATCTACGCACAAGTCAAGACATACCAAGTACCCATCACAAACTCTTATCCCTCGCATTACATTATTTTCCATTTGCATCTCGTTTTCCTCTCCCCCACTACACCCTTGCTGTTTTATTCGCCCTCTTTTCCGTTCGCCTCTTTTTCGCTTGCTTCTTGTGTGCTTGTGTGTTGGATTATTCGTCACGATGGCTCAAGATAATACTAAATTGTGTGACTTTTCTAATACCAACAATAATGATTTTATTAGCACTCCGATTGCTCCTCTTATCGATGCTGAGTCTTGTGAAATTAATGCTGCTTTGCTGAACCTTGTCATCAAAGATCTGTTTTCCGGCCTTCCTAGTGAAGATGCCGCTACCCATCTAAATAGATTTGTTGATTTGTGTGATATACAAAAGAAGAAAGATGTGGATAATGATATTGTTAAATTGAAGCTATTCCCGTTTTCATTACAGATCGAGCTAAAACTTGGTTTTCGTCTTTGCCTAAAAATAGTATCGATTCACGGAATAAGTGCAAAGATGCTTTTATCTCTAAGTATTTTCCTCCCTCTAAGATCATCTCTCTTAGAAACGATATTATGAATTTTAAGCAACTTGATCATGAACATGTTTCACAAGCTTGGGAGAGGATGACATTAATGATTCGCAATTGCCCTACACATGGTTTGAATCTTTGGATGATTATAGAAATTTTTTATGTCGGATTGAATTTTGCTTCTAGAAATCTTTTAGATTCAGCCGCGGGAGGCACTTTTATAGAAATCACTTTAGGAGAAGCTACCAAACTCCTAGATAATATTATGGTTAATTATTCTCAATGGCACACTGAAAGATCTACTAGTAAAAAGGTGCATGCAATAGAAGAAATTAATGTTTTGAGTGGAAAGATGGATGAACTTATGAAATTGTTTGCTAATAAGAGTGTTTCTTCTGATCCTAATTATATGCCTTTTTCTACTTTGATTGAGAATAATAATGAATCTATGGATGTGAATTTTGTTGATAGGAACAATTTCGGTAACAATACATATAGAGGTAATTTTAATCCTAGGCCGTTTCCTAGTAATTCCTCTAATAATTATGGTAATTCCTACAACAATTCTTATGGAAATTATAATAAGATGACTTCTGATTTTGAATCTAATATTATATAATTTATTAGTTCGCAAAAGAGTTTCAATGCTTTGATTGAAGAAAAACTGTCTAAGATTGATGAGTTGGCTAGGAACGTGGATAGAATTTCTCTTGATGTTTATTCTTTGAAACTTAGATCTATTCCACCTAAGCATGATATCAATGAGTCTCTCAAAGCCATGAGAATTTCCATTGATGAGTGCAAAGAAAGAACCGCTATGATGCGTGCTAAAAAAGATTGCTTTGTGAAAGCGTGTTCTTCTAGTTTTCAAGATAATAAGGATGAAGGTCTAAAAGTGATTGATGTGTCACCTATTAAATCTTTGTTTTGCAATATGAATCTTGACAAATATGGGACTGGAGATGAGTCAACTTTAGTTAAAAGGCGTCCCAATGATTCGGAGTTTTTAGATCTTGATGAAAAAATTGGTAAAAGTGGGATTGGAGAGGTCAAAACTTTACATAGCAATGAACCCACTATCTTGGATTTCAAGGAATTTAATTATGATAATTGTTCTTTAATAGATTGTATTTACTTGTTGCAATCCATGTTAAATTCTCTGCATGCTTATAATCAAAATAAAGCTTTTACTAAACATATCGTTGATGCTTTAATGCAATCTTATGAAGAAAAGCTTGAATTGGAAGTTTCTATCCCTAGAAAACTCTATGATGAGTGGGAACCTACTATTAAAATTAAAATTAAAGATCATGAATGCTATGCTTTATGTGATTTGGGTGCTAGTGTTTCCATAATTCCAAGAACTTTGTGTGATGTGTTAGGTTTCCGTGAAATTGATGATTGTTCTTTAAATTTGCACCTCGCGGATTCCACTATTAAGGAACCTATGGGAAGAATTAATGATGTTCTTATTGTTGCCAATAGGAATTATGTGCCTGTAGATTTCATTGTTCTTGATATAGATTGCAATCCTACATGTCCCATTATTCTTGGTAGACCTTTCCTTAGACTGATTGATGCAATTATTGATATGAAAGAAGGGAATATTAGATTCCAATTTCCATTAAGGAAAGGCATGGAACACTTTCTGAGAAAAAAAATTAAATTACCTTATGAATCTATTATGAGAGCCACTTATGGATTGCAAACCAAAGATGATAATACCTAGATCTATCCTTGCTTTTATGCCTAGCTAGGGGCGTTAAACGATAGCGCTTGTTGGGAGATAACCCAATTTTATTTTTGTTCCTTGCTTTTTGGTTCTATTTATTAATAAATAATTCATATAGCCTCTGTTTAGATGTGGTTTATGCTTTTAATTAGTGTTTTTTGCCAAGTAGAACCTTTGGGAAGACTTGGGGAAAGTCTTTGCAATCTTGCTGTAAAAAACATAAACTTTAGCGCTCACGAGATTTGCTGCCATTTTTTACTAGAGAGTGCGATTAGGTTTATTATTTTTTCATATAAATTAATTATGTACAGAAATTTATTTTAGAATTTTTGGGGTTACATAAGTATTCTAAACCTACATATTACTACAGACTGTTCTGTTTTTGACTGATTCTGTTTTTCGCGTCTTGTTTGCTAATTTTGGTGAATCTATGGCTAGTACCGGAGGTTATGAACCATAGAGAAGTTGGAATACAGTAGGTTTAACACCAATATAAATAAATAATTAGTTCACTATAGTAACTTAAGTGGTGGTTTGTTTTCTTATACTAACGGAGTTCATGAGATTTGCTGTTTAAGTTTTGTGTTGTGAAGTTTTCAAGTTTTGGGTAAAGATTTGATGGACTATGGAATAAGGAGTGGCAAGAGCCTAAGCTTGGGGATGCCCAATGCACCCCAAGGTAAAATTCAAGGACAACCAAAAGCCTAAGCTTGGGGATGCCCCGGAAGGCATCCCCTCTTTCGTCTTCTTCTAACGGTAACTTTACTTGAGGCTATATTTTTATTCACCACATGATATGTGTTTTGCTTGGAGCGTGTTGTGTGATTTGAGTCTTTGCTTTTTAGTTTACCACAATCATCCTTTCTGTACACATTTTTCGGGAGAGACACACATGAATTGGAATTTATTAGAATACTCTATGTGCTTCACTTATATCTTTTGAGCTAAGATAATTTTACTCTAGTGCTTCACTTATATCTTTTAGAGCACGGTGGTGGTTTTATTTTATAGAAATTACTGATATCTCATGCTTCACTTATATTATTTTGAGAGTCTTTTAGAACAACATGGTAATTTGCTTTGGTTGTAAAATTAGTCCTAATATGATAGGCATCCAAGATGGGTATAATAAAAACTATCATAAAAAGTGCATCGAATACTATGAGAAGTTTGATACTTGATGATTGTTTTGAGATATGAAGATGGTGATATTAGAGTCATGCTAGTTGAGTAGTTGTGAATTTGAGAAATACTTGTTTCTGAAGTTTGTGATTACCGTAGTATGCACGTATGGTGAACCGTTATGTGATGAAGTCGGAGGATGATTTATTTATTAATTGTCTTCCTTATGAGTGGTGGTCGGGGACAAGTGATGGTCTTTTCCTACCAATCTATCCCCCTAGGAGCATGCGTGTAGTACTTTGTTTCGATAACTAATAAATTTTTGCAATAAGTATGTGAGTTCTTTATGACTAATGTTGAGTCCATGGATTATACGCACTCTCACCCATCCACCATTGCTAGCCTCTCTAGTACCGCGCAACTTTCGCCGGTACCTTAAACCCACCATATACCTTCCTCAAAACAGCCACCATACCTACCTATTATGGCATTTCCATAGCCATTCTGAGATATATTTCCATGCAACTTTCCACCGTTCCGTTATTATGACACGCTTCATCATTGTCATATTGCTTCGCATGATCATGTAGTTGACATCGTTCATAATTCCTTCATACATGTCACTCATGAGTCATTGCATATCCCGGTACACTGCCGGAGGCATTCACATAGAGTCATATTCTGTTCTAAGTATTGAGTTGTAATTCTTGAGTTGTAAGTAAATAAAAGTGTGATGATCATCATTATTAGAACATTGTCCCAAGTGAGGAAAGGATGAAGGAGACTAAGATTCCCCCATGGGGATGAGACTCCGGATGAAAAAAAAAAAAGGAAAGGAGGCCATAAAAAGAGAAAGGGCCCAAATAAAAAAAGAGAAAAGAAAAAAATTTAAAAATGAGAGAAAAAGAGAGAAGGGACAATGTTACTATCCTTTTTCCACACTTGTGCTTCAAAGTAGCACCATGATCTTCATGATAGAGAGTCGCCTATGTTGTCACTTTCATATACTAGTGGGAATTTTACATTATAGAACTTGGCTTGTATATTCCAATGATGGGCTTCCTCAAGATGCCATAGGTCTTCGTGAGCAAGCAAGTTGGATGCACACCCACCTAGTTTTTCTTTTGTTGAGCTTCCATACACTTAAAGCTCTGGTGCATCCGTTGCATGGCAATCCCTACTCACTCTCATTGATATCTATAGATGGGCTTCTCCATAACCCGTTGATACGCCTAGTTGATGTGAGACTATCTTCTCCTTTTTGTCTTCTCCACAACCACCATCCTATTCCACCTATAGTGTTATGTCCATGGCTCAGGCTCACGTATTGCGTGAAGATTGAAAAAGTTTGAGAACATCAAAAGTATGAAACAATTTCTTGGCTTGTCATCGGGGTTGTGCATGATTTAAATATTTTGTGTGGTGAAGATAGAGCATAGTCAGACTATATGATTTTGTAGGGATAACTTTCTTTGGCCATGTTATTTTGAGAAGACATGATTGCTTTGTTAGTATGCTTGAAGTATTACTATTTTATGTCAATATTAAGCTTTTGTCTTGAATCTTTCGGATCTGAACATTCATGCCAAAATAAACAAAATAACATTGAGAAATATGCTAGGTAGCATTCCACATCAAAAATATTGTTTTTATCATTTACCTACTCACGAACGAGCAGGAATTAAGCTTGGGGATGCTAGATACATCTCCAACGTATCTATAACTTTTTATTGTTCCATCCTATTATATTATCTGTTTTGGATGTTAATGGGCTTTATTTTACACTTTTATATTATTTTTGCGACTAACCTACTAACCCAAGGCCCAGTGCAAATTGCTGTTTTTTGCCTATTTCAGTTTTTCGCAGAAAAGGAATATCAAATGGAATCCAAACGGACTGAAACCTTCAGGAGAGTTATTTTTGGAACAAACGTGATCAAGAGGACTTGGAATGGACGTTAATAAATCAACGAGGAGGCCACGAGGCAGGGGGCGCGCCAACCCCCTGGGCGCGCCCTCCACCCTCGTGCGCCCCTCGTGGCTCCACCGACCAACTTCTTCCTCCTATATATATCCATATACTCCGAAAACATCCAGGACCACCACGAAACTCTATTTCCACCGCCGCAACCTTCTTTACCCAAGAGATCCCATCTTGGGGCGTTTTTCGGATCTCCGCCGGAGGGGGAATCGATCACGGAGGGCTTCTACATCAACACCATAGCCTCTCCGATGATGTGTGAGTAGTTTACTCCAGACCTTCGGGTCCACAGTTATTAGCTAGATGGCTTCTTCTCTCTCTTTGGATCTCAATACAAATTTCTCCTCGATCTTCTTGGAGATCTATTCGATGTAACTCTTTTTGCGGTGTGTTTGTCGAGATCCGATGAATTGTGGGTTTATGATCAAGTTTATCTATGAACAATATTTGATTCTTGTCTCAAATATTTTATGTATGATTAAGTTATCTTTGCAAGTTTCTTCGAATTATCAGTTTGGTTTGTCCTACTAGATTGATCTTTCTTGCAATGGGAGAAGTGCTTAGCTTTTGGTTCAATCTTGCGGTGTCCTTTCCTAGTGACAGCAGGGACAGCAAGGCGCGTATTGTATTGTTGCCATCGAGGATAAAAGATGGGGTTTATATCATATTTCTTGAGTTTATCCCTCTACATCATGTCATCTTGCCTAATGTGTTACTCTGTTCTTATGAACTTAATACTCTAGATGCATGCTAGATAGCAGTCGATGTGTGGAGTAATAGTAGTAGATGTAGAATCGTTTCGGTCTACTTGTCGCAGACGTGATGCCTATATACATGATCATGCCTAGATATTCTCATAATTATGCACTTTTCTATCAATTTGTAGCGACCAGACCTCAAACAGTCTGATCACTGTGCTCCGGTGTCATCCCTGGATCAGTAATGCTGACACCACACAGTACTCAGAGGATTTATAGCAGAGTAGCAATCACACACTTATTACATCGAGTGTCTCAAAAGAGAACTTATTACAATAAATATGGCTTAAGGCCATCTAATAACGATAACAGCGGAAGGCTTGGAAGATGAGTCCATCAACTCCAACGGCATCACTGAGTATAGAACCACGACCTAAAACTCCTTAATCGTCGTCTGAAAAGTCTGCAACATTAACGTTGCAGCCCGAAAACGGGTCAGCACATGGAATATGCTGGCAAGGTAACACATAGAGGGTAATGGAATGAAACAGCTATACTATATGGATATTTGGCTGGTGGAAAGCTCTATGGTTACAGTTTTTGCGTACAGCCAATTTTTCCCTACTACAAAGGAATGAAATTTATTTAACTATCATGGTAGTTGTTAAACATTGAGAATGGTTGACAGCATTCTCAATCCCAATTAAGCATCAACATTAATCATAACCCAACAAAATTAATTTTAGAGTAACATGTTGAGATTCACTTGATAATCCAGGTACTAGATACTCAAGATGTCCATAACCGTGGACACGGCTAACCATGATTAGTTTGTTACACTCTGCAGAGGTTTGCGCACTTTTCCCCACAAGACTCGATCACCTCCGTTTGGTTTCTCGCACTAGATGGTGTTTGAGAAGACGGATGACCGAGACATAGTCTTTCAGAAGCGCTAGCACCTTACGATCGGGTAGACCGTACCACCTACATCCCCTACATCTGCTAGTCTACTACTGTAAGAGTTTGCACAACTTAGTCAACTATGCTAGAGCCCATAATAGCTTGTGGCTGCACACGGAAGTTTCTAGTATGAATAGTCTTATGATCCCTTTGAGCCTGGGTGGCGGTCCAAAAGAAAACAGGCAAGTCCTGGAATACCCAGGTGCCTCAATCCACCCAAATGTGTGTTTAAGTTGCCACCTTAGATAAACCATTAATTAACAATCTCACATCTGTCATGGATTTCACTCACCCAATCCACGTCTACTAGCATAGCATGGCATAATAAGCAAACGTAGAAGTAACTCCCAAAGGTTTGATAATAATAGGTAATAGGTACTACCTCAACTACTTCCCATCCCATAATTTAATTAGGTCCTAATCATGCAATGGGTGAGGATTGATCTAATGCAATAAAACTGGGTAGGAGAAAAGGTATGATCAAAGTGTTACTTGCCTTGCTGATGATCCGCGAAACCTAACGATTCGAAGTAACAGGCGGCGCACTCCGGGTACTCTATCGCAAACAAGCAAACGAGCATACAATAAGCACTCGTCTAATGCACAGGTAAAACTCAAATAAGAGACCTAACCAGAAGGTTCAACTTAAGAACTCCGGTTGGCAAAAGAATCAAATCGAACGAAGCAAGGAAAGTCAAACGGCGAAAGAAAACAACTTCGTTCTAGTAATCTAGATCTAGGGCAAATTTTACAGTAGCAAAATCTTGTTTAAGTTGGTTAAACGGATAGAGGGTTTCGAGACGAATCCCTAGGCGCTTGAATCGCCTGATTCCGATAAACGAGTGAAAAGTTAAACTAAAACAAAAATCGGATCAGGAATCGTGATCAGATAAATCGCGGATTTAATCCGAGAAAAAGAAAACTGACGAACAGTTAATCGAACGGACGTTCGTTAACAGAAACTAACCGGTGAACACGTTCGCTAAAACGAATGGATCGGTGAACGTTCACTAATTAAATAAACCAGGGGAAAAAATAAACCAATCTAGGGTTTCGAATAAACCGAGGCGGTTTTTTTTTAAAAAACGAACGGCGAACGGCGGCGGCTATACCTCCAGTGAGGCACTCCGGCGGGCGGGGCGGGGCTCCGGCGGGGCGGCGGGGGTGTGGCGGGGTGCGGCGCGGCGAAGGGCGGTGGCACAGGCGGCTCGGGTGGCGGCGGCACGGGCGGCGGGCGGCTGCGGCATCGGGCGGCGGCGCTGCTCGGCGGGCGACTCGGGGCGAGGTGGGGTGAGGTGAGGGCGGCAGGGCGGCTCGGTATTTAAGGAGGGGGGGTGTGCTGCCTTGGCGGAGGGGGCACGGCGGGGCAGCTCCGAGCCGGACTCGGGCGGCGGCGCGGCTCCGGTCTCCTGAAGGGAGACGGCAGGCGGCAGGGTGGGCCGTCGGCTGGGCCTTGGCCCAGTCGTCGCGCGGCGCGTTTATATATATATATATACATACATATTCCGCTCGGAAGAAAAAGAAAAAGAAATACTAAATGGACTCCAAAAATTCCGAAATAAATTTTCACGGGCTTCTAAAATCAAGCCTCACAAGGTGAACATTTATTTGGAACCTAAATGCAAATTTTGAAAAACGCACTTTTTTCCTAAGTTCAACTAAAACACCGAAATACTCCGAAATAAAATCTTATTTGATTTTATTATTAAATCCTCAATATTTCTTTATTTTGGGAAAGTCATTTTATTCCCTCTCTCATATTTTTGTAATAGAAATAATTGATGATAAAATAAATAAAATCAAATGATCCTATTCTCAAAATTTGAGAGAAATCAAATATGAAAATAACGAAATCCCCAACTCTCTCCGTGGGTCATTGAGTTGCGTAGAATTTCTAGGATCAACCAGAATGCAAAAGAAATATGATATGCATTGATGATCTAATGTATAACATTCCAAATTGAAAATTTGGGGTGTTACAAACCTACCCCCTATAAGATGAATCTCGCCCTCGAGATTCGGGTTGGCTAGAAAATAGGTGAGGGTGGTCCTTGAACAAATCTTCCTCTCGCTCCCAGGTGGATTCATCCTCTGAGTGGTAGCTCCACTGAACTTTGCAAAACTTGATAACCTTGCTGTGAGTAACTCGACTGGCAAACTCGAGAATCTTGACTGGTTTCTCCTCGTAGGTCAAATCGTTATCCAACTGAATAGTTTCCAAAGGCATTGTATCTCTCAACGGTATGTCAGCCATCTCCGCGTGACACTTCTTCAGCTGAGAAACGTGGAACACATCATGAACTCCTGACAATCCTTCGGGCAATTCCAACTTGAAGGCCACTTCTCCCATACGCTCCAAAACTCGATATGGTCCTACAAATCGTGGTGCTAACTTCCCTTTAACTCCAAAACGCTTTGTTCCTCGAAGTGGAGATACTCGAAGATAAGCTCTATCTCCAACTTCGTAAACTGTCTCCTTGCATTTAGAATCTGCATAACTTTTCTGTCTAGACTGGGCTACCTTGAGCCTATCGCGAATCAACTTCACCTTCCGTTCAGACTCTTTAATCAAGTCAGGTCCAAACAACTGACGGTCTCCAACTTCGTCCCATGACAACGGTGTCCTGCACCTCCTTCTGTACAAGGCTTCGAAAGGGTCCATCTTTAAACTGGTTTTGTAACTATTGTTGTAAGAGAACTCTGCATATGGCAAATTATCGTCCCAACTAGATCCATAATCTAGCGCACAAGCTCTCAGCATATCCTCCAAAATCTGATTTACCCTCTTGGTCTGTCCATCTGTCTGTGGATGAAAAGCTGTACTGAACTCTAGCCTGGTACCCAAAGTTTCATGCAACTGCTTCCAGAACTTTGAGGTAAACTGGGTTCCTCTATCTGATACGATACTCCTTGGAACTCCATGCAGACATACGATCCTGGTCATGTATATCTTTGCCAACTTAGCACTGGTGTAAGTGGTCTTTACTGGGATGAAATGAGCTACTTTCGTCAATCGATCAACTACAACCCAAATTGAGTCATAGCCTGAACGAGTCCTGGGCAATCTCGTGATAAAATCCATGCCTAGTTTATCCCACTTCCATTCGGGTATCGGCAATGGTTGTAACAATCCTGCTGGCTTCTGATGCTCTGCTTTTACTCTTTGACATACATCACAAACGGCTACATACTCCGCTATATCCTTCTTCATTCCGGTCCACCAGAAAATATCATTCAAATCCAGATACATCTTGGTATTTCCTGGATGAGTTGAATATGGTGAATCGTGTGCCTCTTGCAAAATCAACTTCCTGATCTCCGGGTCATTGGGCACGTAAACGCGGTCTTCAAACCATAGGGTGTCGTGTTCATCCTCACGAAATCCTTTAGCTTTTCCTTTGCTCAGTTTCTCCTTTATAGCAGCAATCTCTTTGTCAGCTTTCTGAGCTTCTCTGATTCTATCCATCAAAGTTGACTGAATCTCCAACGCTGCTACATAGCCTCTCGGAACTATTTCCAGACATAGTTCACGAAGATTTTCTACTAACTCCTTGGGTATTTCTCCCGTCATTAACGTATTGACATGGCTCTTACGGCTTAATGCGTCAGCTACTACATTAGCCTTTCCGGGGTGATAATGTAATTTCATATCATAATCTTTGATAAGCTCCAACCATCTCCTTTGTCTGAGATTTAACTCCTTCTGTGTGAAAATGTACTTCAAACTCTTATGATCCGTGTACACCTCACAATGATTTCCAATGAGAAAATGTCTCCATGTTTTCAATGCATGCACTACGGCTGCTAACTCCAAATCATGTGTAGCATAATTCAACTCATGGGGCTTCAGTTGTCTTGAGGCATATGAAACAACTCTTCCTTCCTGCATAAGCACTGCTCCAAGTCCTCGACGTGAAGCGTCGCAATACACCTCATAATCCTTGGTCTGGTCTGGCAAAATCAACACTAGTGAGGTAACTAAGCGTTTCTTCAACTCCTGGAAACTAGCCTCACACTCCTCTGTCCATATGAACTTGGTATCCTTGTTTAATAACTCTGTCATAGGCTTCGCAATCTTTGAGAAATTCTCAAAAAATCTCCGGTAGTATCCTATGAGTCCAAGAAAACTCCGGATCTCTCCAACTGTTGTTGGGGCTTCCCACTTGGTTACGGTTTCAACTTTAGCGGGATCTACTGCTATACCTTCTCCAGATATAACATGTCCAAGAAATCCTACTTCCTTCAACCAAAACTCACATTTGCTGAACTTGGCATATAATTGATGTTCTCTGAGTTTTCCAAGTACCAAACGCAAATGCTCCTTATGCTCCTCTTCATTCTTCGAGTAAACCAGGATATCATCAATGAACACTACGACGAACTTATCCAAAAACTCCATAAACACTTTGTTCATCATGTTCATAAAATAGGCAGGTGCGTTAGTCAGACCAAATGACATAACGGTATACTCATACAGCCCATACCTGGTGGTAAAAGCTGTCTTCAGAATATCCTGTTGTCGAATCTTCAACTGGTGGTATCCTGATCGCAGATCGATCTTGGAAAATACCTTAGCTCCTTGCAATCGATCAAACAGATCGTTGATCATTGGTAGTGGGTACTTGTTCTTGATCGTTACTTCATTCAATCCTCGATAATCAACAACCATCCTTAACGATCCATCCCTCTTCTCCACTAGAAGTACTGGCGATCCCCAAGGTGAAGAACTTGGGTGAATATATCCCTTATCCAGTAACTCCTTAATCTGCTTCTTAATTTCCACCAAATCCTTGGCTGGCATCCTATATGGTCTCTTTGATATTGGCCATGTGCCTGGCAATAGCTCAATCAAGAACTCAATATCTCTATCCGGTGGCATGCCTGGCAACTCTTTTGGAAATACATCAGGGAAATCACTTACCACTGGTACTTCCTCCTGCACAACTCCTGTTAGGCAATTTACTTGAGTCCTCTTTGGCACATGCCGAGATACATACTTGATCCTTCTCCCTTCTAGGGTGGTAAGCAAAATTGACTTACTAGCACATTCAATATTCCCTTCATACTTTGATAACCAATCCATGCCTAATATCACCTCCAATCCTTGATATTCCAATACTATTAGGTCTGAGGGAAACACATAGTTACCAATCCTTAATGGTAACCGGTCACACCATAGACTAGCCACATACTTTGCTCCGGGCGAGGTTACTAACATGGGTGACCTAAGGGCTTGGGTTGGTAGGTTATACTTATCCACAAATCCCCTTGAGATGTATGAATGTGATGCACCAGTATCAAAAAGAACAAGTGCAGTAAATGACTTAACCAAAAACTTACCTATTACTGCATCGGGCTGAGCTTCAACCTCCTCCACGCTAATGTGGTTCACCTGTTCCCTGTTGAAAGGGTTCGGCGTCTTCCCAGAACTTCCATTGCTAATTCCATTTTGTAATTCAGGACATTCATTGGCATAATGTCCTGTCTTCGAACACTTAAAACAAGTGACTTGACTTAGGTCCTTCTTGGCTGGGGTTGAGGGGTTGGTGCGGTTCTGGCCGTTACTTCCTCCATTGCCATTACCATTCTTGGTGCCATTGTGATTGTGCGAGCTACCTCCTCCATGGGTATGCTGAAAGTGTCCTCCCGGTCTAGGGGTAAAACGTGGCTTCTGCTGAGCTCCTGAATTGTACTTTCCTTGTCCATATTTCCTCTTGCGATCTCAATTTTCTGCTGCTTCCCTTCAATCATAAGAGCATGATCTACCAACTCCTGGTAGTTGTTGAAGGTGGCTACCATCAACTGCATGCTCAACTCATCATTCAGTCCTTCCAGAAACTTCTCCTGCTTAGCTGCATCCATAGCGACGTCATCTGGGGCATAACATGCTAACTTACTAAATTCCTCCACATACTGGCCAACTGTCCTTCCTCCTTGGCGCAAGTTGTGAAACTCACGCTTCTTAATGGCCATAGCTCATGCTGAAACGTGTGCAGTACGAAAAGCCTGCTGAAACTGGTCCCATGTGACAGTGTCTATAGGAAAAGTGGCTGTGAAATTCCCCCACCATGATGCTGCGGGTCCTTCTAGCTGATGTGCGGCAAACTTCACCTTCTCCGCATCTGTGCATCCTGCTATGGTCAACTCCCTATCTGTTTTGCAGAGCCAATCATCTGCTACTATCGGCTCGGTGCTACTGGAAAACACCGGCGGATTTAGCCTAAGAAAATGGGCTAAGTGGTCAACAGGTGGTGGTGGTGGTGGGTTGTTGTTATTGTTCCCCTGATTCTGATTTTGGACTAGCAACTGCATCAATGTGTTTTGCTGCTGGATCAACTGGGTGAGCTCCAGTGGGAAAGCAAATCCGGGGTCACGTCTCGGAGGCATCTATGGGTTTTAGAAAAGATGAGATATAAGAATAGAGGGGGTCTAAAGAGAAAACACTACCCATATGCACATGAGGCAAAAGCAAACAATTCACTTCAATCAATCAAACAAGGGCATACAATCGATCTAACTATCGCAAAAGTGCTCAGACTACTATATTTAGATGGTGGACTACTACTACCGATGAGGTGGTCTACTAGAAATATTCTTCAGTTGCAGACTCCATGATATCTGCTCCAGCTTCATCAACATAGTCATCATCGCTACTATCTGCTTCTGAGTCGGTGCTGTCGATGATGATATAGTCTTCCGGGCTAATTTCCTGGGGTTCTTCGTCTTCATCTACTGGCGTAGGGCCTCCCATAAATATTCCAATCTTCTTGATCAGGTCGTCATTCTTCTCCACCAATACTTCAATTTCTTCTTCATAATCTTCACGTGTAGCCTTGAGTTCTTCCTCCAGTTCCTTGATTCTTGTCTTAGCCTTCTTCAGATCTATCATGTCGGCGCACATCTGGTTCTCCTGTCGTCGAATGTGCTGGTTTAGCTCCTGGATAAAAGCTGCGATTGATCTATCCTTCCTGGTGCTGATCATCTCCCAATGTTCATCTCGGCGCCCACAAATCTGGTAGATAGTATCCTTGAGATCCTTGCGGTAGACTTCTCCAATGATTCCCATGGCGATGTGAGCTGCCATGCTCTTTCCTAGACTCCAAGTTGGTGCATCAAAAGAAAACTCTATGGGCTCAGTGACTGGCATGAACATCCTTCCTGGAACTTGAACTTGAATCATCCAGCGCTCTTCTTCAGGTAAAGTGGCGTTGTAGGTTCCCGTGAAGCTTGGTACTCCTATGTTCAGGTATCTAGTGACTTCCTTCAAGTGTCGTCCAAAGGGTGTATCTTCATCCGGTTGTGTGAACATTGTTCCTTGCATCCGCCATCCTAAAGAGTAGAAAACATGAGAGGTCAGAAGAGAAGAGAGTGAATAGTGATCTAGGTCTTTAGCTTAGTGGTCGTGTCCTACAACCAGCGTGTGCTTTGATACCATCTCTGTAGCGACCAGACCTCAAACAGTATGATCTCTGTGCTCCGGTGTCATCCCTGGATCAGTAATGCTGACACCACACAGTACTCAGAGGATTTATAGCAGAGTAGCAATCACACACTTATTACATCGAGTGTCTCAAAAGCGAACTTATTACAATAAATATGGCTTAAGGCCATCTAATAACGATAATGGCGGAAGGCTTGGAAGATAAGTGAGTCCATCAACTCCAACGGCATCACTGGGTATAGACCCACAACCTAAAACTCCATAATCGTCGTCTGAAAAGTCTGCAACATTAACGTTGCAGCCCGAAAACGGGTCAGCAGATGGAATATGCTGGCAAGGTAACACATAGAGGGTGATGGAATGAAACAGCTATACTATATGCATATTTGGCTAGTGGAAAGCTCTATGGTTACAGTTTTTGCGTAAAGCCAATTTTTCCCTACTACAAAGGAATAAAATTTATTTAACTATCATGGTAGTTGTTAAACATTGAGAATGGTTGACAGCATTCTCAATCCCAATTAAGCATCATCATTAATCATAACCCAACAAAATTAATTTTAGAGTAACATGTTGAGATTCACTTGATAATCCAGGTACTAGATACTCAAGATGTCCATAACCGGGGACACGGCTAACCATGATTAGTTTGTTACACTCTGCAGAGGTTTGCGCACTTTTCCCCACAAGACTCGATCGCCTCCGTTTGGTTTCTCGCACTAGATGGTGTTTGAGAAGACGGATGACCGAGACATAGTCTTTCAGAAGCGCTAGCACCTTACGATCGGGTAGACCGTACCACCTACATCCCCTACATCTGCTAGTCTACCACTGTAAGAGTTCGCACAACTTAGTCAACTATGCTAGAGCCCATAATAGCTTGTGGCTGCACACGGAAGTTTCTAGTATGAATAGTCTTATGATCCCTTTGAGCCTGGGTGGCGGTCCAAAAGAAAACAGGCAAGTCCTGGAATACCCAGGTGCCTCAATCCACCCAGATGTGTGTTTAAGTTTCCACCTTAGATAAACCATTAATTAACAATCTCACATCTGTCATGGATTTCACTCACCCAATCCATGTCTACTAGCATAGCATGGCATAATAAGCAAACGTAGAAGTAACTCCCAAAGGTTTGATAATAACAGGTAATAGGTACTACCTCAACTACTTCCCATCCCACAATTTAATTAGGTCCTAATCATGCAATGTGTGAGGATTGATCTAATGCAATAAAACTGGGTAGGAGAAAAGGTATGATCAAAGTGTTACTTGCCTTGCTGATGATCCGCGAAACCTAACGATTCGAAGTAACAGGCGGCGCACTCCGGGTACTCTATCGCAAACAAGCAAACGAGCATACAATAAGCACTCATCTAATGCACAGGTAAAACTCAAATAAGAGACCTAACCAGAAGGTTCAACTTAAGAACTCCGGTTGGCAAAAGAATCAAATCGAACGAAGCAACGAAAGTCAAACGGCGAAACAAAACAACTTCGTTCTAGTAATTTGGATCTAGGGCAAATTTTACAGTAGCAAAATCTTGTTTAAGTTGGTTAAACGGATAGAGGGTTTCGAGACGAATCCCTAGGCGCTTGAATCGCCTGATTCCGATAAACGAGCGAAAAGTTAAACTAAAACGAAAATCGAATCAGGAATCGCGATCAGATAAATCACGGATTTAATCCGAGAAAAAGAAAACTGACAAACAGTTAATCGAACGAACGTTCGTTAACAGAAACTAACCGGTGAACACGTTCGCTAAAACGAAAGGATCGGTGAACGTTCACTAATTAAATAAACCAGGGAAAAAAATAAACCGGTCTTGGGTTTCGAATAAACCGAGGCGGTTTTTAAAAAAAACGAATGGCGAACGGCGGTGGCTATACCTCCAGCGAGGCACTCCGGCGGGCGGGGCGGGGCTCCGTTGGGGCGGCGGGGGTGTGGCGGGGTGCGGCGCGGCGAAGGGCGGTGGCACAGGCGGCTCGGGTGGCGGCGGCACGGGCGGCGGGCGGCTGCGGCATCGGGCGGCGGCGCTGCTCGGCGGGCGACTCGGGGCGAGGTGGGGTGAGGTGAGGGCGGCAGGGCGGCTCGGTATTTAAGGAGGGGGGGTGTGCTGCCTTGAGGGAGGGGGCACGGCGGGGCGGCTCCGAGACGGACTCGGGCGGCGGCGCGGCTCCGGTCTCCTGAAGGGAGACGGCAGGCGGCGGGGTGGGCCGTCGGCTGGGCCTTGGCCTAGTCGGCGCGCGGCGCGTTTTTTTTTATATTCCGCTCGGAAGAAAAAGAAAAAGAAATACTAAACGGACTCCAAAAATTCCGAAATAAATTTTCACGGGCTTCTAAAATCAAGCCTCACAAGGTGAACATTTATTTGGGACCTAAGTGCAAATTTTGAAAAACGCACTTTTTCCTAAATTCAAATAAAACACCGAAAAACTCCGAAATAAAATCTTATTTGATTTTATTGTTAAATCCTCAATATTTCTTTATTTTGGGAAAGTCATTTTATTCCCTCTCTCATATTTTTGTAATAGAAATAATTGATGATAAAATAAATAAAATCAAATGATCCTATTCTCAAAATTTGAGAGAACTCAAATATGAAAATAACGAAATCCCCAACTCTCTCCGTGGGTCATTGAGTTGCGTAGAATTTCTAGGATCAACCAGAATGCAAAAGAAATATGATATGCATTGATGATCTAATGTATAACATTCCAAATTGAAAATTTGGGATGTTACACAATTGCTCGACAGTAATTTGTTCACCCACCATAATACTTATGCTATCTTGAGAGAAGCCACTAGTGAAACCTATGGCCCCGGGGTCTATTCTCCATTATATTAATCTCCCGTCAACAAGTTATTTCTGCCACCATTTATTTTGCAATCTTTACTTTCAATCTATATCAGAAAAATACCAAAAATATTTATCTTATTATTATTATCTCTATCAGATTCACTCTCGTAAGTGACCGTGAAGGGATTGACAACCCTTTTATCGCGTTGGTTGCGAGGTTCTTATTTGTTTGTGCAGGTATGAGGGACTTGCGTGTAGTCTCCTACTGGATTGATACCTTGGTTCTCAAAAACTGAGGGAAATACTTACGCTACTTTGCTACATCACCCTTTCCTCTTCAAGGGAAAACCAACGCAGTGCTCAACAGGTAGCAAGAAGGATTTCTGGCGCCATTGTCGGGGAGATCTACACACAAGTCAAGACATACCAAGTACCCATCACAAACTCTTATCCCTCGCATTACATTATTTGCCATTTGCCTCTCATTTTCCTCTCCCCCACTTCACCCTTGCCGTTTTATTCGCCCTCTTTTTCGTTCGCCTCTTTTTCGCTTGCTTCTTGTGTGCTTGTGTGTTGGATTATTTGTCATGATGGCTCAAGATAATACTAAATTGTGCGACTTTTCTAATACCAACAATAATGATTTTATTAGCACTCTGATTGCTCCTCTTACCGATGCTGAGTCTTGTGAAATTAATGCTGCTTTGCTGAACCTTGTCATCAAAGATCCATTTTCCGGCCTTCCTAGTGAAGATGTCGCTACCCATCTAAATAGCTTTGTTGATTTGTGTGATATGCAAAAGAAGGAAGATGTGGATAATGATATTGTTAAATTGAATCTATTCCCGTTTTCGCTTAGAGATCATGCTAAAACTTGGTTTTCGTCTTTGCCTAAAAATAGTATCGATTCATGGAATAAGTGCAAAGATGCTTTTATCTCTAAGTATTTTCCTCCCACTAAGATCATCTCTCTTAGAAACGATATAATGAAT
Source organism: Triticum urartu (assembly GCF_003073215.2). Taxonomy (NCBI): domain Eukaryota; kingdom Viridiplantae; phylum Streptophyta; class Magnoliopsida; order Poales; family Poaceae; genus Triticum; species Triticum urartu. Next base: position 501,355,446 of record NC_053026.1, on the reverse strand, counting down.
TTTAAGCAACTTGATCATGAACATGTTGCACAAGCTTGGGAGAGTATGAAATTAATGATTCGCAATTGCCCTACACGTGGTTTGAATCTTTGGATGATTATACAAAAATTTTATGCCGGCTTGAATTTTGCTTCTAGAAATCTTTTAAATTCGGCCGCGGGAGGCACTTTTATGGAAATCACTTTAGGAGAAGCTACGAATATCCTAGATAATATTATGGTTAATTTTCAGCACAAACATCTAGCCTCTCTTGCAACCATTTAGTTTCTAAATACTTATGCCTCTTGCAAAATCTATTTTCGCTATTTGGTGTGTACTTGCAAACTCTATGCACTCCACAAAAGTTGACATGCTTATAAGAGACATTTTCATCATGACTGGTGCAATCATCATTAGTACTATGGATATTCAAGGAGTTCATACTAACAACATTGCAATCATGCTCATCATTCAAAGATTTAGTGCCAAACATTTTATAGACTTCTTCTTATAGCATTTGAGCACAATTTTCCTTTCCATCATTCTCACGAAAGATATTAAAAAGATGAAGCATATGAGGCAAACTCAATTCCATTTTTTTGTAGTTTTCTTTTATAAACTAAACTAGTGCTAAAACAAGAAACAAAAAGATTCGATTGCAAGATCTAAAGATATACCTTCAAGCACTAACCTCCCCGGCAACGACGCCAGAAAAAAGCTTGATGCCTACTACACAACCTTCTTCTTGTAGACATTGTTGGGCCTCCAAGTGCAGAGGTTTGTAGGACAGTAGCAAATTTCCCTCAAGTGGATGACCTAAGGTTTATCAATCTGTGGGAGGCGTAGGATGAAGATGGTCTCTCTCAAACAACCATGCAACCAAATAACAAAGAGTCTCTTGTGTCCCAACACACCCAATACAATGGTAAATTGTATAGGTGCACTAGTTCGGTGAAGAGATGGTGATACAAGTGCAATATGGATGGTAGATATAGGTTTTTGTAATCTGAAAATATAAAAACAGCAAGGTAACTAATGATAAAAGTGAGCATAAACGGTATTGCAAAGCTAGGAAACAAGGCCTAGGGTTCATTCTTTCACTAGTGCAAGTTCTCTCAACAATAATAACATAATTGGATAATATAACTATCCCTCAACATGCAACAAAGAGTCACTCCAAAGTCACTAATAGAGGAGAACAAACGAAGAGATTATGGTAGGGTACGAAACCACATCAAAGTTATCCATTCTGATCGATCAATTCATAAGAGCATAGTAAAATAACACGAAGCTATTCTTTCTGTTCAATCTATCCTAGAGTTCGTACTAGAATATGTAACACCCACAATGCGGCTATATCTCCCACGTGTCGGGGCATGACTTACAGGCATAGCCGCATGGTAGTTTAGTCGCAAGTGGGGTAATCTTGACACAATCCCATGTACTGAATAAGGAAGGGATAAAGAGTTGGCTTACAATCGCCACTTCACACAAATACAAGTTATACATACATCATCCAGAATACAATCAAGGTCCGACTACGGAACCAAAATAAAGGAAGACAACCCCAAATGCTAGATCCCCGATCCTCCCAACTGGGCACCACTACTGATCAACCGAAAAAGACAGAAAACAACGATCAAGATCTTCATCGAGCTCCCACTTGAGCTCGATTGCGCCACCTGCACTGGTATCATCGGCACCTGCAACTGTTTGGAAGTATCCATGAGTCACAAGGGCACAGCAATCTCACACCTGTGAGATCAAGACTATTTAAGCTTATGGGTAGGATAGGGTAATGAGGTGGAGCTGCAGCAAGCACTAAGCATATATGGTGGCTAACATACGCAAAATAAGAGCGAGAAGAGAAGCAACGCAACGGTCGAGAAGCTTGAAGTGATCAAGAAGTGATCCTGAAACTACTTACACACACATAACTCCAAAACTGTGTTCACTTCTCAGACTCCAACGAAAAGAGACCATCACGGCTACACATGCGATTGATGCATTTTAATTAAGTCAAGTGTCAAGTTCTCTACAACCGGACATTAACAAATTCCCATATGCCACATAACCGCGAGCACGGCTTTTGAAAGTTTAAACCCTGCATGGGTGTCCCAACTTAGCCCACCACAAGCTCTCATGGTCAAAAGAAGGATATTCCTTCTCTCGGGAAGACCCGATCAGTCTCGAAATCCCGGTTACAAGACATTTCGACAATGGTAAAACTAGACCAGCAAAGCCACCCGATGTGCCGACAATCCCGATAGGAGTCGCACGTATCTCGTTCTCAGGGCAACACCGGATGAGACTAGCTACGAGTAAAACCAACCCTCAAGTCTCCCCGAGGTGGCCCCGCAGGAAGCTCGGTTCGGACCAACACTTAGAGAAGCACTGGCCCGGGGGATTAAAATAAAGATGACCCTCGAGAGCGTGACTCCCAAGGGAAAAGTAGGTGGTGATGAGGCAAATGGTAAAACCAAGGTTGGGCCTTGCTGGAGGAGCATTATTCAAAGCGAACTGTCAAGGGGTTCCCATAACACCCAACCGTGTAAGTTACACAAAATCAAGGAACATAACATTGGTATGACGGAAACTAGGGCGGCAAGAGTGGAACGAAACACCAGGCATAAGGCCGAGCCTTCCACCCTTTACCAAGTATATAGATGCGTTAATTAAATAAGAGATATTGTGATATCCCAACATATCCATATTCCAACATGGAACAAATCTTCAACTTCACCTGCAACTGACAACGCTATAATAGGGGGCTGAGCAAAAGCAGTAACTTAGCCAAACAACGGTTTGCTAGGAAGGAGTGTTATAGGCTTGACATGTCAATATGGGAGGCATGATATAACAAGTGATAGGTAGCACGACATAGTAGTAGAACGAACAACTAGCAAGCAAAAATAGAAGTGATTTCGAGGGTATGGTCATCTTGCCTGAGATCCCGCAAGGAAGAAGAACGAGTCCATGAAGAAGGCAAACGGACATAGTCGAACGGGTCCTCACAACTCCGGAACAAAACCGAAGCTAACGAGAGAAGCAACCCGGAAAGAAGCAAGCAACATAGTAAACAACCATCACATAAACATGGCATGATGCACAACCAAGTATGATGCATGCTCAGTTTAAAAAGGTGAAGCATAATAAAACTACCTATCTAGGCAAGTTTAAATGAGGCCGGAACAACAAGCAACAAGTCTGAAAAATCCTCATGTGCAATTAATGGATTTGGTACTATTCTGCCCTAAACCATATTTTAGAATTCTTAAACATGCAAGATGAGTTGACCATGTTAAACTAGGCATTTTTCCACCCCATTTACATATAAAGTTTACTAAATTCCGAGCTACGGTTAAATAGTTATAAAATAAAGCATTTTAACATGTTATTTATGCAAAATTAACACAAACAACATTTTAAACAATTTTAACATGGATGAAAATTGCATATTCTGAAAGTAGACAAAATTCAAAGCATTTTACATATATAATTTGTTTTAATATGATGCACCGTTTGTGAGTTATTAAATGCATGATGCTTGGGGGGTTTTCTGCAAAACTGTTAACTCAGGATTAAAAGGCAAATTCGCAGAATAGGAAAAACACATGGCGGCCTGAAACTAAGCAGAGGCCCAACAGGGTAACAGGCGCAACATGGTTAAACAGCGCTCCGAGAGCAATATAGTGGAGGGCTGCGGGGAGCTCACCATGGGCTTGGCCCGTTCGGTGGAGAGGCCTCGCAGATGGGGACCGCTGGGCCTTGGAGAGGCTCGCAGCCCACGCAAGTAGGAACATGGGAGGCGGTTTTCCTGATGAGCGGGACGGCGGAGCAGTGCTCGCCGGCGTGAAGGAGGCGGCAGGGCGACGCGGAGGAGGCTGGGGACGGCGGGGATGGGTAGATCCGGCGATGGGGATCCCGGATCCGGCCGGAGGACGGGTTGGTGACGCGGCAACGACAACGACTACGAGCACGGCGGCGACGTTCATGGCGGCGGCGGCGTGCTGCGAGAGAGAGAGAGAGCTAGTGAGGCAGGGGAGAAGAAGGGCGGCGAGGTCGGGGCTCACCGGAGTTGGTCGCTGGTGACGGTGCGCGCGCGGCCTCCGCCGAGGCGGCGGGGCCGGGCAGGCAGCACGGGGAGATGGGGTCGAGCGGGAGCTTGGGTCCCTGGCAGAGCGCTCACGTGCGGGAGCGGCGGCAGCGAGCGGGCTGGCTCGGCCCGGTTCGGGCCCGAGGCGGGCTCGCGATGGGCCTCCAGGGCCGCCACGGCGGGGAGCGGGCAGGAGGACGCGTGGAGGCGCGGGAGTGGTGGAGGCCAGCGGCTGCGGCGGCGCCAGCCAGTGGGGATGCACCAAGTGGCGGCGGCGGGGTGGATCGGCACTGAAAACGAGGAGGAAGCGGTGGCTGGAGGTTAGGGGAGAGGGTAGGGGCTAGGTTTAGACAAAAATGGAAGGAGAAGGCCGTCCATTTATAGGCAGGGGTCTAGGAGAGGGGGGTTTGCTCCGTTTTAGAGCCGTTCGATCGCCATCGGATGGTCCGGAGTGAAGGGGGTTAGGTAGATGGGCTAGAAGGGCTGTGTAGATGGTTGGGCTGAGAGGAGAGGGAAGAAACGCAGCCCGGCACAATTTCCGGACACCGAAAACGTCTGACGTTTAACCGACTATAATGCCGCTATAGTTATCCGTTGGGGCATCAACGGACTCCGAATGCGATGAAACTAGGCAGGCGGCCTAACAACAACACAACAAGACCGCACGCAAATTCTCATCCCATTCCGAGAACATTTTCCGGCCACTTATAAAATAATATATCAGACGTGTCGCGGGCGCGTGCAAGTGCGTCTGGGCTCAAAACTGACAACGGAAGGAACGGGAAGACCCGGGCGGATGCAAGTTTTGAAAACATGATGATGCAATGCACATGATGACATGGCAAGATGCAACACGCAAGCGAAAGACAAGTCAACAACAGTGAATAACTGGAAGACACCTAGCGCAATGGTCTCGGGGGGTCACAACACTCCACCACTACAAGAGGATCTCGTCCCGAGATCTAGGATGGAACCGAAGAGAAAATGAAAGATGAAGAGGTAAAACAAAGTTGCTTCTTTGACAAACGAGTGAAACCAAAAAACCTTGCGAGGTTGAACAAATTGAAAGAAAGAATATAACGAAGATGAACAAAGTTGAAAACACTCCGTTAGAAAAGAGTAACAGGGAACATTACGAGAACCTTATAGGTTGAAAGACATAAGAAAAGTGTTACAATGAACAAGAAGTACATGCAAGCACTCTGGTTGAAACGAGATGTACAAGGAACGATAACGATCAATTACAACAACACTCCGGTTGGAAATGGAAGGTAAAGAATATGAACTTGATAAAATGAAAGCATTTGGATGAGACTCCGGTTAGAAGAGGAATGATAGACACAACACTCCGGTTAAAACAAGATAGAGAAGGAATAAGATTGATATAATTTGGACAACACTCCGACTGTAAATGGAAGGAATTGAACATGAACTTGACAAGATGAGAGTATACTTGATGAAATCAACAACACACTGCCTCCAGAACTATTGAAAGAATGGCACCATGATTAAGAAAGATTTCAGACAGCACTCTGGTTGAGAAGGGAGGCAAAACATGATAAGATGAGAGAACTAGAATGAAGGACACGACACTCTGGTTGAATGAATATGAAAAGGAAAAGACATGATCTTTGACAAAAATGGGATGATGGGTCGAAGAGTGCAACATCACAATGTCTCCGGAAGGGAAAATAGAAGATATATCATTGGAATAAAAGAATGGAGAAGAAAATGCCAACTTCTGCCACAAATGAGCTTGGAAAGCACCCTCCCAACAAGCGCTAACGTTTAACGCCCCTAGCTAGGCATGATGATTTCAATGATGCTCACATAAAAGATAAGAATTGAAATATAAAGAGAGCATCATGAAGAATATGACTAGCACATCTAAGTCTAACCCACTTCCTATGCATAGGGATTTTGTGAGCAAACAACTTGTGGGAGCAAGAATCAACTTGCATAGGAAGGTAAACAAGGATAACTTCAGAACTTTAAGCTGATAGACAGGAAACCTGATATTATTGCAATTCCTACAAGCATATGTTCCTCCCTCATAGTAATTTTCAGTAGCATCATGAATGAATTCAACAATATAAACAGCACCTAAAGCATTCTTTTCATGATCTACAAGCATAGAAATTTTATTACTCTCCACATAAACAAAATTCTTCTCATTTGGAATAATGGGAGTATCATAAGAAACTCGAATACTTCAAAAAAAATCCACATTAAAAGAGTAATATTCAGGAAAAGGGTAATCATAATCCTGACAAGTTTTAATATAATCATCACTACTTTTTACAGCATACGTGTCATCACAATAATCATCATAAGTAGCAACTTTGTTCTCATCATAATCAATTGAAACCTCTTCCAAGATAGTGGAATCATTACTAAATAAAGTCATGACCTCTCCAAATCCACTTTCATCAATATAACCATCATACACAGGAGGCATGCTATCATCATAATAAATTTGCTCATCAAAACTTGGGAGGTTAAATATATCATCTTCATCAAACGTAGCATCCCCAAGCTTGGGACAAACATTAATTGCAGCAAATATATTCTCAAACATGTCATTCTCATCAAACATAGCATCCCCAAGCTTGGCCCTTTTCATATCATAAGCATAATCATTCTCATCATTAATAGTATGGATAGCACCAATAGTATAACAATTATCATCATCACAATGAGTAGTAGGAACAACATCATTTGGGAGGGATACATTTTTACCTTTACTTCTCAGTCTTTTCTTTTTCTTCTTCATATTATGTGTGGGTTCAATCCTCTTTTTGGAGCTCCTTATTAATGAGATTGGTTGAATAGAAGGCTCCTCCTCGTTACCTAATTCATCATAAGAAATAATAGGAGGACATTGGGAAGCCTCTTCCCTTTCATTAGTATTCTCTTCATCCTCTATTTGTTTTCTTTTCTTTATGTAATTGGCAATATAAGGATTTTCAATGCAATTCACCGCACAATACATAAAAATTTCTTCTAGATCAATATCGAGGAATTTCTCAAGGTTATATTCTGGAATATGCTTAGTTATAGGTTTCATTTCCTCATAACCCAAAAGCAAACTAAGTTCATTATGGTGTGCAAGGGAAATCAAATCTTCGCAATTTTTGGACACGATACGATCATGAAACAATTTGCATTGGAGATTTAAATGACCATGTTCATTGCAAAGTTCACAATTATGGCGAAGAAATTTTAATTTTTCAGCACAAACATCTACCTCTCTTGCAACCATTTAGTTTCTAAATACTTATGCCTCTTGAAAAATCTATCTTCCCTATTTGGTGTGTACTTGTAAACTCTATGCACTCCACAAAAGTTGACATGCTTATAAGAGACATTTTCATCATGACTGGTGCAATCATCGTTAGTACTATGGATATTCAAGGAGTTCATACTAACAACATTGCAATCATGTTCATCATTCAAAGATTTAGTGTCAAACATTTTATAGACTTCTTCTTCTAGCATTTGAGAACAATTTTCCTTTCCATCATTCTCACGAAAGATATTAAAAAGATGAATCGTATGAGGCAAACTCAATTCCATTTTTTGTAGTTTTATTTTATAAACTAAACTAGTGCTAAAACAAGGAACAAAAAGATTCGATTGCAAGATCTAAAGATATACCTTCAAGCACTAACCTCCCCGGCAACGGCGCCAGAAAAGAGCTTGATGTCTACTACACAACCTTCTTCTTGTAGACGTTGTTGGGCCTCCAAGTGCAGAGGTTTGTAGGACAGTAGCAAATTTCTCTCAAGTGGATGACCTAAGGTTTATCAATCCGTGGGAGGCGTAGGATGAAGATGGTCTCTCTCAAACACCCCTGCAACCAAATAACAAAGAGTCTCTTGTGTCCCCAACACACCCAATACAATGGTAAATTATATAGGTGCACTAGTTCGGCGAAGAGATGGTGATATAAGTGCAATATGGATGGTAGATATAGGTTTTTGTAATCTAAAAATATAAAAACAGCAAGGTAACTAATGATAAAAGTGAGAGTAAACAGTATTGCAATGCTAGGAAACAAGGCCTAGGGTTCATACTTTCACTAGTGCAAGTTCTCTCAACAATAATAACATAATTGGATCATATAACTATACCTCAACATGCAACAAAGAGTCACTCCAAGGTCACTAATAGAGGAGAACAAACGAAGAGATTATGGTAGGGTACGAAACCACCTCAAAGTTATCCTTTCCGATCGATCTATTCAACAGTCCGTAGTAAAATAACACGAAGCTATTCTTTCCGTTCAATCTATCTCAGAGTTCGTACAAGAATAACACCTTAAGACACAAATCAACCAAAACCCTAATGTCACCTAGATACTCCAATGTCACCTCAAGTATCCGTGGGCATGATTATACAATATGCATCACACAATCTCAGATTCATCTATTCAACCAACACAAAGAACTTCAAAGAGTGCCCCAAAGTTTCTACCGGAGAGTCAAGACGAAAACGTGTGCCAACCCCTATGCATAAGTTCACGAGGTCACGGAACTCGCAAGTTGATCACCAAAACATACATCAAGTGGATCACGTGATATCCCATTGTCACCACAGAAAAGCACATGCAAGCCATACATCAAGTGTTCTCAAATCCTTAAAGACTCAATCCGATAAGATAACTGCAAAGGGAAAACTCAATTCATCACAAGAGAGTAGAGGGGGAGAAACATCATAAGATCCAACTATAATAGCAAAGCTCGCGATACATCAAGATCGTGCCAACTCAAGAACACGAGAGAGAGAGAGATCAAACACATAGCTACTTGTACATACCCTCAGCCCCGAGGGAGAACTACTCCCTCTTCATCATGGAGAGCGTCGGGATGATGAAGATGGCCACCGGAGAGGGATTCCCCCTCCGACAGGGTGCCGAAATGGGTCTAGATTGGTTTTTGATGGCTACGGAGGCTTCTGGCGGCGGAAATCCCGATCTATTCTGTTCCCCGATGTTTTTAGGGTATGTGGACATATATAGGAGAAAGAAGTCGGTTAGGGGAGCCACGAGGGGCCCACAAGGGTGGGGGCGCGCCTACGGGGCAGGCGTGCCTCCATGCCTCATGGCCACCTCGAAGCTTCCCTGACGTCTACTCCAAGTCTCCTAGATTGCTTCCGTTCCAAAAATAACTCTCCCGAAGGTTTCATTCCGTTTGGACTCCGTTTGATATTCCTTCTCTTCGAAACACTGAAATAGGCAAGAAAACAGCAATTTGGGTTGGGCCTCCGGTTCATAGGTTTGTCCCAAAAATAATATCAAAGCGTATAATAAAGCCCATAAACATCCAAAACAGATAATATAATAGCATGGAACAATAAAAAATTATAGATACGTTGGAGACATATCAGTCGCTGAATGGACAGAGGCCGAACTCCCTAAAGAGTACGGCACATATTCCAACTGGGTTATGCACTTCGATGGTTCCAAAATGCTGGCGGGATTAGGGGCGGGCATTGTGTTAACGTCCCCCATGGGAGACACAGTTCAGTAATTACTCCAAATACTATACACAGACTCCAACAATACAGCCGAATACGGGGCCTTATTGCACGGTCTTCGGATGGCTACCTCCATGGGCATACAATGCCTAGAAGTACGTGGCGACTCAAATCTCGCAATATCCCAGATAAATGCAGACTTCGACGCCAAAGATCCAAAGATGGCAGCCTATCATAATGCCGTACTCAAAATATCAGCTCGGTTCAAGGAACTCGAGTTTCATCATGTGGCTTGAGAAAGCAATCAAGCGGCGGATGTTCTTGCTCGCATGGGCGCCAAGCGTGACCCCGTCCTGCCTAACATCTTTTTGGAAAGGCTCTTCAAGCCATCCGTGGTGTGGCAGGACGAAAGCGGCAACACTAGACCGGATACGATTATATCCCCAGATTCCGAACACAATACCGATATCATCGGAGGTCCAGCCACCAAAACAACATCATCGACCCATCTAATAATGGAAGTAATTGCCCCATGGACCGAACCCTTCTTGGCCTACCTTAATAGGCGAGAACTCCCTGAGGAACAGAATGAGGCTCGCTGCATTGTTCGGCGTTCCAAATCCTACAAGGTCCACGAAGGAGAGCTCTACAAGAAAAGCGCTACCGGAATACTTCAAAGATGTATCTTCGAAGAAGAGGGACGGCAGCTCTTGGCTGAAATCCATTGAGGGAGTCCTGGATTAGGGGGTGTTCGGGTAGCCGGACTATACCTTCAGCCGGACTCCAGGACTACGAAGATACAAGATTGAAGACTTCGTCCCGTGTCCGGATGGGACTTTCCTTGGCGTGGAAGGAAATCTTGGCGATGCGGATATTCAAGATCTCCTACCATTGTAACCGACTTTGTGTAACCCTAACCCTCTCCGGTGTCTATATAAACCGGAGGGTTTTAGTCCGTAGGACAACTTCATATACAACAATCATACCATAGGCTAGCTTTTAGGGTTTAGCCTCCTTGATCTCGTGGTAGATCTACTCTTGTACTACCCATATCATCAATATTAATCAAGCAGGACGTAGGGTTTTACCTCCATCAAGAGGGCCCGAACCTGGGTAAAACATCGTGTTCCTTGCCTCCTGTTACCATCTAGCCTAGACACACAGTTCGGGACCCCCTACCCGAGATCCGCCGGTTTTGACACTGACATTGGTGCTTTCATTGAGAGTTCCTCTGTGTCGTCGCTTTTAGGCCCGATGGTCCTTCGATCATCAACAACAATGCAGTCCAGGGTGAGACTTTTCTCCTCGGACAGATCTTCGTCTTCGGCGGCTTCGCACTGCGGGCCAATTCGCTTGGCCACCTTGAGCAGATCGAAAGCTACGCCCCTGGCCATCAGGTCAGGTTTGGAAGCCTAAACTACACGGCTGACATCCGTGGGGACTTGATCTTCGACGGATTCGAGCCACAGCCAAGCGCGCCGCACTGTCTCGATGGGCATGATATAGCTCTGCTGCCGAACAGCGCCTTGGAGGCCGCACACGCATCGGTTCCGACCATTGATTCGGAGCCTACTGCGCCGATCGTGGATCAGCAGTTGGACGCTGCCTTAGGGGCTGCGATCTCAGAGGTGATCTCGCCGAACTCCAGCCCTGCACTCCACATGGCCCGTGACTCCAAGGAGACGGATTCCTCTCCGAACTCCGAGCCCCCCGCGCCCCTGCCGATTGAATCCGATTGGGCGCCCATAATGGAGTTCACCGTGGCGGACATCTTTCAGCACTCGCCCTTCGGCGACATCCCGAATTCTCTAAAGTCTCTCTCTCTTTATCAGGAGAGCCCTGGACGGACTACGGTCAGCAAGGTTGGGATACGAACGATGAAGAAATTCAAAACCCACCCACCACCCACTTGATAGCCACTATCGACGACTTAACCGACATGCTTGACTTCGACTCCGAAGACATCGACGGCATGGACGACGATGCAGGAGACGAACAAGAACCAGCACCTATAGGGCGCTAGAAGGCCACCTCGTCATATGACATATATATGGTGGACACTCCAAAGGATGGAGATGGCGATGGAACAGCGGGGGACGATACCTCTAAGAAACAGCCCAAGCGCCGGCGTCAGCGGCGCCGCTCTAAATCTCGCCAAAGCAAAAACGGTGATTCCGGCACGGGAGATAATACTACTCCGGATAGCGCCGAAGAACACCCCCTCCAGCAAGATTCAGCATAGGAGGACAGAGAAGCCAGCCCTCACGAGAGGGCGGCGGACCAAGAGGTTGAGGACGATAATTATACACCTCCCTCCGAAGACGAGGCAAGCCTCGACGACGACGAGTTCGTCGTGCCAGAGGATCTCGCCGAACAAGAGCGTTTTAAACGCAGGCTTATGGCCACGGCAAGCAGCCTCAAGAAAAAGCAGCAACAACTTAGAGCTGATCAGGATTCGCTAGCTGACAGATGGACTGAAGTCCTTGCGGCTGAAGAGTATGAACTCGAACGCCCCTCCAAGAGTTACCCAAAGCGCAGGCTGCTACCCCGACTAGAGGAGGAAGCACCTACATCACCAACGCATGACATGGCCGACCAGCCACCTCATGGCCGTGACAGAGAGGCCTCTTGGCCCTCCACTCAAGCCATGCCCCGATGCCGCGTCAAGCATACTAAGGCACAGGAAAATGCGCCCGACCTGCGCGATATACTGGAGGACAAGGCAAGGCAAACAAGATCGATCTACGGATCACGCAGGCGCCCCACGGCACGTGACGGTGATCGTCACTCTGGATGCAATAAATTCGGCCGGGCCGAACTCAACAGACAAAGCTCCTTCGAGCTGCGTCGTGATATAACCCAATACAGAGGCGCCGCACACCCACTATGCTTCACAGATGAAGTAATGGATCATAAAATCCCTGAGGGCTTCAAACCCGTAAACATCGAATCGTACGATGGCACAACAGATCCTGCGGTATGGATCGAGGATTATCTCCTTCATATCCACATGGCCCGCGGTGATGATCTACACGCCATCAAATACCTCCCACTCAAACTTAAGGGACCAGCCCGACATTGGCTTAACTGCTTGCCAGCAGACTCAATCGGTTCTTGGGAGGACCTGGAAGCCGCATTCCTTGACAACTTCCAGGGCACTTATGTGCGACCACCGGACGCCGATGACCTAAGCCACATAATTTAGCAGCCAGAGGAATCGGCCAGGCAATTCTGGACACGGTTCCTAACAAAGAAAAACCAGATAGTCGACTGTCCGGATGCAGAGGCCTTAGCGGCCTTCAAGCATAATATCCGTGACGAGTGGCTTGCCCAGCACCTGGGACAGGAAAAGCCGAAATCTATGGCAGCCCTCACGACACTCATGACCCGCTTTTGCGCGGGAGAAGATAGCTGGCTAGCTCGCAGCAGCAATTTAACCAAGAACCCTAGTAATCCGAATACCAAGGACAAAGGCAACAGGTCGCGTCGGAACAAAAAAAGCGCCGCGTTAACAGCGACAACAATGAGGATACGGCAGTTAATGCCGGATTCCGAGGCTACAAATCCGGTCAACGGAAAAATCCATTCAAAAGAAATACTCAGGGCCCGTCCAGTTTGGACCGAATACTCGACCGCTTGTGCCAGATACATGGCACCCCCAAAAAGCCAGCCAGTCACACCAACAGGGACTATTGGGTGTTCAAGCAGGCAGGCAAGTTAAGAGCCGAAAACAAAGACAAGGGGCTGCATAGCGACGACGAGGAGGAGCCCAGGCCGCCGAACAACAGTGGACAGAAGGGATTTCCCCCGCAAGTGCGGACGGTGAACATAATATACGCAACCCACATCCCCAAGAGGGAGCGGAAGCGTGCATTACGGGACGTATATGCGATAGAGCCAGTCGCCCCAAAGTTCAACCCATGGTCCTCCTGCCCGATCACCTTTGATCGAAGGGACCACCCCACTAGCATCCGCCACGACGGCTTCGCTGCATTGGTTCTAGACCCAATCATTGATGGATTTCATCTCACAAGTGTCCTCATGGACGGCGGCAGCAGCCTGAACCTGCTTTACTAGGATACAGTGCGAAAAATGGGCATAGATCCCTCGAGGATCAAGCCCACCAAAACGACCTTTAAAGGCGTCATACCAGGTGTAGAAGCCAACTGTATAGGCTCAGTCACACTGGAAGTGGTCTTCGGATCTCCGGATAACTTTCGAAGCGAGGAGTTAATCTTCGACATAGTCCCGTTCCGCAGTGGCTATCACGCACTGCTCGGGCGAACCGCATTCGCAAAATTCAACGCGGTACCGCACTATGCATACCTCAAGCTCAAGATGCCAGGCCCTAGAGGAGTAATCACGGTCAATGGGAACACTGAACGCTCCCTCTGAACGGAGGAGCACACGGCAGCGCTCGCAGCAGAAGTACAAGGCAGCCTCTCTAGGCAGTTCTCCAGTTCGGCCTTCAAAAATCCGAACACTGTCAAGCGCGCCCGGAGTACCCTATAACAAGACCACCTGGCATGTTCTGAGCTAGCGTAGCAATGCGGCCCCAACCCTAGCCCTCGCGATATAGCGACACCAGTGCTTCACGCACATAACTACGCTCTTGAAATACCATGGGCACAGGGGAAGGGGCACTATCACGGCACGCCCGAAATACGGCTTAAACCGCACCAGGGGCTGCCGGATTCCTTTTTTTATTTTTTTCTCTTACTCTCAGGACTCCATACTTCGGATGACCCGTTCGGCAATTCAACTGCCGCACAAACGATGCAAGATCCAGGAAAGCAGACAAGCCACGTCGCATTATGGAACTCCCAGGTGGTCTCTATTGCGAGCAGTATACCTGTTTTTTAATACAATTCCGCGGCCTGCCCCTGGCCAAGACATGTTAAATAGTCCAATTTCTTTTGCTTATCGCACTATTTGTATCGTTCCGCTTTCATAACAGCCTTTCTATAAACAATGCATAGCTTTCTGTCTATTTTTTGCATTATCCCCTTTTTATATATATGTTTATTAAATAACATGCTGCATCCGTACACTTCGGTATGGCAAAATATGCCAGGGGCTTCAGTACCCATCAATATGGCGTGAGAAGTCCGTACACTTTCACAAGTGCGGCACCCCGAACTTATAGCACTATATGCATCGGCTCCGAATCATGATTTGGGTCAATAGTTGGGTTTGCCCGGCTCCTATGTTTTGGTGCCTTACGTTCCGCTATATCGGCTAAGGTAGCACTAGGAGAACTACTGCGATTGTGCCCCAGTTGAGCTGGGCTGAGCACCTCAGTAGAGAAAGCTAAAACTGACTGTCATGACGAGGCGAGAGACCGGTCGCTGTTCGAGAGGTTTTTCGAGTCCTTAAAGACTTATGCCGCTTCGAGCGAGGAACCGGCTTTGTCCGGCCAAGGCATGGATAGCGCCCCGAACTCGGTCTTCTGAATACTAGGGGCTTCGCCAAAATTTAAAATTATAGAGTTCTACGGCTAAGTGAGAGTGTTCAAGCATTATAGTCTGATTGCCTTGTTCGTTGTGCTGAGCGCCTCCCTCGACGAACCCAATCATGGGAAAAAGAGCGCTCAGGTTTATCCCGAACACCCCAGCACTAGTGGCATGGGGGCAGAAGCCGACGATTGGCCATCTCTCAATTTTTTGATAAACGGCCGCACACAAATAATATTTTAAATTCAAGCATTGCTTAGCGCATATGAACAAGTTTTCAGCGCACAGGATAACACGAGCGAGTTCATTCAAAAATTACATCCATGGTACATTCATCCGCCATAAGGCGGGCACCAGCCAGAACATCCTTGTAATAGTTCTCGGGCTTGCGATGCTCCTTCCCTGGCGGCGGCCCGTCCCTCACAAGCTTCTCGCCGTCCAGCTTACCCCAGTGCACCTTTGCACGGGCAAGGGCCCTACGGGCACCTTCGATGCAGACGGAGCGCTTGATGACCTCGAGCCTTGGACAAGCCTCCACCAGCCGCCGCACCAGTTCGAAGTAGCTCCCAGGCAGGGCCTCTCCAGGCCATAGCCGAACTATGAAGCCCTTCAGGGCCTGTTCGGCCGCCTTGTGGAGCTTGACCAGCTGCTTCAGCTGGTCGCTCAAGGGCACAGGGTGTCCGGCCTCAGCGTACTGAGACCAGAACACCTTCTCCATCGAGCTGCCTTCCTCAGCTCGGTAGAATGCGGCGGCATTGAATACGCTGCGGGGAAGATCTGCGAATGCCCCTGGAGAGCTCCGGATTCGGGTAAGTAACAAGTAGTTTACTTTTATATGTCTGCTTTGCATAGAGAATGCCTTACCCGCCGCTATCTTCTTCACCGCATCCAATTCCTGGAGGGCCTTCTGGGTTTCGGCCTTGGCAGATTTGGCAGTTTTAAGGGCCGCAGCAAGCTCGGACGCTCGCGTCTTCGAGTCGAGCTCCAAACTCTCATGCTTTTTCATGAGAGCCTGAAGCTCTTGCTGCACCTCACCGACCTGCGCCTCAAATTTCTCCCGCTCGGTGCGCTCCGTGGCCGCTCTCTTCTTGGCCTCGGACAGCGCCTGCTTAAGGGTCGCCACCTCAGTTGTGGCCCCTACAATAAGAAGTATACTCCTGTCATTTTTTGCAATTGCGTCTTCTTATAGGCATTTTTTCTATAAGGTATCTCTTACCTTCTTTCTCCTCGAGCTGCCGTTTGGCAAGGCCAACCTCTTGCTCAGTCCGCTCGAGGCCCTGCTTCAGGGCATCCACCTCCGCAGTTAGTGCGGCGGTGGCCAGCAGCGAAGCCTGCATACGCATATTGACTCCTTTTTAGTTAGACTCCTGCGATATTTAATAGATCCTCTATTCGGCTTTTCTTTCCGAATGCCAAACAGAGCATCAGGGGCTACTGTCTATGCGGTAATATTTTTACATATTTTTACTTACCTTGAAGCCTGTTAGAAGGCTAGCACAACCTTCAGTCAGTCCGCTTTTGGTGGGCTGAACCTTCTGGACCACCGTACTCATAATGGTACGGTGCTCCTCGTCAATGGAGGCGCCCTTAAGCACCTCCAGCAGATTGTCCGGCGCCTCCGGTTGGGCGGAGGACGCCGGCTCAATAGGCTTGCTCCTCTTGGCAGGAGTTTGCCTGCCGCGGTCCGGAACTGTTGATGATTCCGGCGCGGTGTCCGGCTTAAAGCCGGACTTGGAGCCCTGGGGGGTCTTGTCCCCTTTACTCCTGGAGTCCGGGAGGTCGCCTCGCGGCTCCTCCTGGACCACCTCCTCTTGCCCCAGAGCGTGTCGCGACGCCACTTCGGCGTCATCCGCAGCACAGGGGGAGGCAGCGGGCAGAACTGAATTCACGTCCGATGAGTCCAGGGAGCCGCTCGACGACAAGGACGGGCTGCATGATTATATTTGACATTAGGGAAAGCTGTGCAACAAAAGGAATATCATGAGTTACTCTGGTATCCGAACACTTATGATTTCACCGGACGCTTGGCCCTGTCCGGCCACTCCTCTTCGTCCTCATCAGCGTCGGGGGCGTAGTCCGGCAGAGGGGTTTTCCTCTTCTTGGACCCTTCGGCCCCCCCTACTAGGGGGCCTTCCTCTTCTTTCCTCCCCCAGCTGGAGGGGGAGAGGTTTCTTCTTCCTCCTCCTCGTCTTCACGGGGGGAGTGCATCTCGGACTCGTCGGACGACGAGTCCGACACCACCATATGCCGGGAACTCTTTCGAGTCCCCGTGGCCTTCTTCTTCTTGGCCTTCTTCTCCGGGACCACATAAGGTGCCGGAACCAGAAGCTTCACTAGGAGAGCAGGGGCTGGGTCTTCTAGCAAGGGAGCCGGACAGTTAATCAGTCCGGGCTTCGCCTGCCAATCCTGTCAAAGGAGAGGGAGTTTAGATCCCGCATAGAGTCAAACTATGAAGAAAACTTAACATCCTGTAAAAGATGAAAATATTTTACCTCGCCAGCAGGACGCTGCAAGCTGAATCCGCGGTCTTCGGAGGCGGATGTGGGAGCCTCGGCGCCTTTGGTTAGCCCCTTCCAGACGTCTTCGTACGTCGTGTCGAAGAGCCTGCTTAGAGTCCGGTGCTGCGCCGGGTTGAACTCCCACAAATTGAAGTCCCGTTCTTGACACGGAAGGATCCGGCGGACGAGCATGACCCGGACTACGTTGACAAGCTTGAGCTGCTTGTTCACCAGGGACTGGATGCATTTTTGCAGTCCGGTCACCTCTTCTTCGTCGCCCCACGACAAGCCCGTCTCCTTCCAGGACGTGAGCCGCGTAGGGGGTCCGGATCGGAATTCAGGGGCTGCGATCCACTTCGGATCACGTGGCTCGGTGATGTAAAACCACCCTGACTGCCACCCCTTCAAGGTCTCCACAAAGGAGCCCTCGAGCCATAGGACGTTGGCTATTTTGCCCGCCATGGCACCTCCGCACTCCGCCTGGTTGCCGCGCACCACCTTTGGCTTGATGTTGAAGGTCTTGAGCCAGAGGCCGAAATGGGGGCGGATGTAGAGGAAAGCCTTGCACACGACGATAAACATCGAGATATTGAGGATGAAGTTCGGGGCCAGATCGTGGAAATCTAGGCCATAGTAGAACATGAGCCCGCGGACAAATGGGTGGAGAGGAAAACCCAGTCCACGGAGGAAGTGGGGAATAAATACTACCCTCTCATGGGGCCTTGGGGTGGGGAGAAGCTGCCCCTCCTCAGGAAGCCCGTGCGCGATGTCTTTGGACAGGTATCCGGCCTTCCTTAGCCTTTTGACACGGCCCTCCGTGACGGAGGAGACCATCCACTTGCCTCCCGCTCCGGACATTGTTGGAGAAGGTTGAGGTAGGAAGTGCGGTCTTGGGCGCTGGAGCTCGGGTGCGCAGAAGATGGATAGGCAAAGGAGGAAGAAGGCGTAGGTAAAAAGGTGGATCCTTATCCCCTTATATGAGCGGATGCGACTATGCGTCCCCACCAGCCTAGTAAAACTTGCTTGCCTCCCAAGCGCCGTGATAAATGGCGCGGTTGGGTTACCCACGTCCGTATTGATGAGAATCCCGTAAATGGGGGACACGATCTCTGCTTTGACAAGACGTGCCAAGGAAACCGCCTCGCAAAACACGCTGAGGTGGAAAAGTGAAAACGATTCGAATAAAGGCTTGGCCATAGTGTGATGTCACGCTGCGGAATACATCAGCAGATTAGATTTGTGTTAATATTATTCTCTCTGTGGCAATACGTGGAAACTTATTTTGCAGGGCCGGGCACTACTCTTGGTGTTTACAAACTTTTATGAAGAATTTGGAGGAGGAACCTGCCTTGCAATGCCGAAGACAATCTACGCGCCGGACTCGTCGTCATTGAAGCCTGGTTCAGGGGCTACTGAGGGAGTCCTGGATTAGGGGGTCTTCGGGTAGCCGGACTATACCTTCAGCCGGACTCCAGGACTACGAAGATACAAGATTGAAGACTTCGTCCCGTGTCCGGATGGGACTTTCCTTGGCGTGGAAGGCAAGCATGGCGATGCGGATATTCAAGATCTCCTACCATTGTAACCAACTTTGTGTAACCCTAACCCTCTCCGGTGTCTATATAAACCGGAGGGTTTTAGTCCGTAGGACAACTTCATATACAACAATCATACCATAGGCTAGCTTTTAGGGTTTTGCCTCCTTGATCTCGTGGTAGATCTACTCTTGTACTACCCATATCATCAATATTAATCAAGCAGGACGTAGGGTTTTACCTCCATCAAGAGGGCCCGAACCTAGGTAAAACATCGTGTTCCTTGCCTCCTGTTACCATCCAGCCTAGACGCACAGTTCGGGACCCCCTACCCGAGATCCGCCGGTTTTGACACCGACATCCATGCTGGCCTCGGCGGTCACCACGCCATAGCTCGGGCCCTTGTAAGTAAGGCCTTCCGTATAGGTTTCTTTTAGCCGACGGCCCAAGCAGACGCACGGGACCTTGCCCAACGATGTGTCGGTTGCCAGCTTTTCGCCAACCAAAGCCATATGCCTCCCACCGCTCTACAAACAATCCCCATTACTTGGCCCTTTGCGGACTAGGGGCTGGATATGGTCGGACCCCTTAAACGAGGCAACCATAAGAAAAATATCGGCTAGTCATGGTAGATAAGTTCACTAAGTGGATAGAGGCCAAACTAGTTAAAACGGCCGAAGCCGGACTAGTGATAGACTTTATATCCAGTGTCGTGCACTGTTATGGTGTCCCACACAGCATCATCACCGACAACGGCTCCAATATTACAGCCGATGAGGTGAAAGCCTGGTGTGCTAATCTAGGCATTAAGCTCGATTACGCCTCCGTCTAGCATCCGCAAACAAATGGTCAAGTCGAACGAGCCAATGGTCTTATTATGAGCGGCATCAAACCCAGACTAGTGCGGTCTTTGTAAGAATCAGACAAGCACTGGGTTGAGGAGCTCGACTCCGTACTCTGGGGGCTGCGGACCACGCCCAATCGCACTACCGGATATACACCTTTCTTCATGGTGTACGGCGCAGAGGCTGTGTTACCCTGTGACATTATTCATGACTCACCTCGAGTGCGCATGTACGAGGAGAGAGAGGCCGAGCTTGATCGGCAGGACAACTTAGATGCCCTAGAGGAGGAGCGCGATGTTGCAAAAGCCCGTTCTGCATTTTATCAACAACAGGCCCGCAGATATCAAAGTAGAGAAGTGCGGGCCAAGACTTATAATGTTGGCGAACTCAGCTACCTCTTGAGCACTGCGTTGGTTTTCCCTTGAAGAGGAAAGGGTGATGCGGCAAAATAGCGTAAGTATTTCCCTCAGTTTTAGAGAACCAATGTATCAATCCAGTAGGAGGCCACACGCAAGTCCCTCGTACCTACACAAACAAATAAGAACCTCGCAACCAACGCGAGAAAGGGGTTGTCAATCCCTTCACGGTCACTTACGAGAGTGAGATCTGATAGATATGATAAGATAATATTTCTGGTATTTTTATAATAAAGATAAAAAGTAAAGATTGCAAAATAAACGGTGCAAAGAATAACTTGGTAACGGGAGATTAATATGATGAGAATAGACCCGGGGGCCATATGTTTCACTAGTGGCTTCTCTCAAAATAGCACAAGTATTACAGTGGGTGAACAAATTACTGTCGAGCAATTGATGGAAAGCGAATAATTATGAGAATATCTAGGCATGATCATGTATATAGGCATCACGTCCGTGACAAGTAGACCGACCCCTGCCTGCATCTACTACTATTACTCCACACATCGACCGCTATCCAGCATGCATCTAGAGTATTAAGTTCATAAGAACAGAGTAACACATTAGGTGAGATGACATGATGTAGAGGGATAAACTCAAGCAATATGATATAAACCCCATCTTTTTATCCTCGATGGCAACAATACAATACATGTTGTTTCCCTTTCTGTCACTGGGATCGAGCACCGCAAGATTGAACCCAAAGCTAAGCACTTCTCCCATTACAAGAAAGATCAATCTAGTAGGCCAAACCAAACTGATAATTCGAAGAGACTTGCAAAGATAACCAATCATGCATAAAAGAATTCAGAGAAGATTCAAATATTGTTCATAGATAGACTTGATCATAAACCCACAATTCATCGGATCTCGACAAACACACCGCAAAAAGAGTTACATCGAATAGATCTCCAAGAAGATCGAGGAGAACATTGTATTGAGATCCAAAGAGAGAGAAGAAGCCATCTAGCTAATAGCTATGGACCCGAAGGTCTGAAGTAAACTACTCACACATCACCAGAGAGGCCATGGAGTTGATGTAGAGGCCCTCCGTGATCGATGCCCCCTCCGGCGGAGCTCCAGAAAAGGCCCCAAGATGAGATCTCTTGGGTATAGAAGGTTGCGGCGGTGGAAATAGGGTTTCGTGGTGCTCTTGGATGTTTTCGGGGTATATGAACATATATAGGAGGAAGAAGTAGGTCGGTGGAGCAACAAGGGGCCCACGAGGGGGGAGGGCGCGCCCAGGGGGTAGGCGCGCCCCCTGCCTTGTGGCCGCCTCGTTGGTTCCTTGATGTCCACTCCAAGTCCTGTGTATCACGTTTGTTCCAAAAATAACTCTCCCAAATGTTTCATTCTGTTTGGATTCCGTTTGATATTCCTTTTCTGCGAAACACTGAAATAGGCAAAAATGAAGCAATTTGCACTAGGCCTTGGGTTAATAGGTTAGTCCCCAAAATAATATAAAAATGTAAAATAAAGCCCATTAACATCCAAAACAGATAATATAATAGCATGGAACAATAAAAAATTATAGATACGTTGGAGACGTATCAGCATCCCCAAGCTTAATTCCTGCTCGTCCTCGAGTAGGTAAATGATAAAAACAGAATTTTTGATGTGGAATGCTACCTAGCATATTTCTCAATGTAATTTTCTTTATTGTGGCATGAATGTTCAGATCTGAAAGATTCAAGACAAAAGTTTAATATTGACATAAAAATAATAATACTTCAAGCATACTAACAAAGCAACCATGTCTTCTCAAAATAACATGGCCAAAGAAAGTTATCCCTACAAAATCATATAGTCTGGCTATGCTCTATCTTCACCACAGAAAATATTTAAATCATGCACAACCCCGATGACAAGCCAAGCAATTGTTTCATACTTTTGATGTTCTCAAACTTTTTCAATCTTCACGCAATACATGAGTGTGAAACATGGACATAGCACTATAGGTGGAATAGAATGGTGGTTGTGGAGAAGACAAAAAGGAGAAGATAGTCTCATATCAACTAGGCATATCAACGGGCTATGGAGATGCCCATCAATAGATATCAATGTGAGTGAGTAGGGATTGCCATGCAACAGATGCACTAGAGCTACAAATGTATGGAAGCTCAACAAAAGAAACTAAGTGGGTGTGCATCCAACTTGCTTGCTCACAAAGACCTAGGGCATTTTGAGGAAGCCCATTATTGGAATATACAAGTCAAGTTCTATAATGTAAAATTCCCACTAGTATATGAAAGTGACAACATAGGAGACTCTCTATCATGAAGATCGTGGTGCTACTTTGAAGCACAAGTGTGGAAAAAGGATAGTAACATTGTCCCTTCTCTCTTTTTCTGTCATTTTTCATTTTTTTATTTGGGACTTTTCTCTTTTTTATGGCCTCTTTTCTTTCTTTTTTTCGTCTGGAGTCTCATCCCGACTTGTGTGGGAATCATAGTCTCCGTCATCCTTTCCTCACTTCAGACAATGCTCTAATAATGATGATCATCACACTTTTATTTACTTACAACTCAAGAATTACAACTCAATACTTAGAACAAAATATTACTCTATGTGAATGCCTCCCGCAGTGTACCAAGATGTGCAATGACTCATGAGTGACATGTATGATAGAATTATGAACGGTGGCTTTGCCACAAATACGATGTCAACTACATGATCATGCGAAGCAATATGACAATGATGAAGCGTGTCATAATAACGGAATGGTGGAAAGTTGCATGGAAATATATCTCGGAATGGCTATGGAAATGCCATAATAGGTAGGTATGGTGGCTGTTTTGAGGAAGGTATATGGTGGGTTTAAGGTACCGGCGAAAGTTGCACGGTACTAGAGAGGCTAGCAATGGTGGATGGGTGAGAGTGCGTATAATCCATGGACTCAACATTAGTCATAAAGAACTCACATACTTATTGCAAAAATTTATTAGTTATCGAAACAAAGTACTACGCGCATGCTCCTAGGGGTATAGATTGGTAGGAAAAGACCATCGCTCGTCCCCGACCAACACTCATAAGGAAGACAATTAATAAATAAATCATCCTCCGACTTCATCACATAATGGTTCACCATACGTGCATGCTACGGGAATCACAAACTTCAGAAACAAGTATTTCTCAAATTCACAACTACTCAACTAGCATGACTCTAATATCACCATCTTCATATCTCAAAACAATCATCAAGTATCAAACTTCTCATAGTATTCGATGCACTTTTTATGATAGTTTTTATTATACCCATCTTGGATGCCTATCCTATTAGGACTAATTTTACAACCAAAGCAAATTACCATGTTGTTCTAAAAGACTCTCAAAATAATATAAGTGAAGCATTAGAGAACAATAATTTCTATAAAATAAAACCACCACCGTGCTCTAAAAGATATAACTGAAGCACTAGAGCAAAACAATCTAGCTCAAAAGATATAACTGAAGCACATAGAGTATTCTAATAAATTCCAATTCATGTGTGTCTCTCCCAAAAGGTGTGTACAGCAAGGATGATTGTGGTAAACTAAAAAACAAATAATCAAATCATACAAGACGCTCCAAGAAAAACACATATCATGTGGTGAATGAAAATATAGCTCCAAGTAAAGTTCCCAATAGACGAAGACAGAAGAGGGGATGCCTTCCTAGGCATCCCCAAGTTTAGGATTTTGGTTGTCCTTGGATTTTTCCTTGGGGTGCCTTGGGCATCCCCAAGCTTAGGCTCTTTCCACTCCTTGTTCCATATTCCATCCAATCTTTACCCAAAACTTGAAAACTTCACAACACAAAACTTAAACAGAAAATCTCATGAGCTCCATTAGTATAAGAAAACAAACCACCACTTCAAGGTACTATAATGAAATCATTCTTTTATTTATACTGGCGTTAAAACTATTGTATTCCAACTTCTCTATGGTTCATACCCTCCAATACTACTCATAGATTCATCAAAATAAGCAAACAACACGCGAAAAACAGAATCTGTCAAAAACAGAACAGTCTGTAGTAATCTGTAGGTTTCGAACACTTCTGGAACCCCAAAAATTCTAAAGTAAATTTCCGTACATGAGGAATTTGTCTATTAATCATATTCAAAAAGAATTAAGTAAATATCATTCTCCACTAAAAATGGAAGCAAATCTCGTGAGCGCTAAAGTTTCTGTTTTTTTACAGCAAGATCGCAAAGACTTTCCCCAAGTCTTCCCAAAGGTTCTACTTGGCACAAACACTAATTAAAAGCATAAAACCACATCTAAACAAAGGCTAGATGAATTATTTATTACTAAATAGAATCAAAAAGGAAGGAACAAAAATAAAATTGGGTTGCCTCCCAACAAGCGCTATCGTTTAATGCCCCTAGCTAGGCATAAAAGCAAGGATAGATCTAGGTATTGCCATCTTTGGTAGGCAATTCTTCAATAGAAATTTATACCCTTTAGGAATTTACTTTTTATTAATGATCAAACTCCTAGGCAAGAAATCAAGAAATTTATTTGTAACAAAAGGTTCCTTAATAAGAACAAAAAGGTTGGGATGAACACTTATCGATTTGAGATCCGCATTTTCCTTACTAGAAGATTCATCCCTTTTTTATTTAGGTACATACATAAACTTGGCAACTCTAATGGTAGGAGGATTGGGAGTAATTTTCACAGAAGAAAAGGTAGAACCTAAGTTGGTAATAATATCCTCAAGTTTGTTAATTCTGATGGAATCTTATCTATCTTTTCGTTAATTATAGGTTCTTTTTCTTTAAAAAAATTTCAGAGTAACCCCTACCTTAGATCCATATTGGGTAATCTGGTTGTGTGTCTTTTTATCCAAATTTTCAATCAACTCAACAGTCAAAA
Source organism: Triticum urartu (assembly GCF_003073215.2). Classification (NCBI taxonomy): domain Eukaryota; kingdom Viridiplantae; phylum Streptophyta; class Magnoliopsida; order Poales; family Poaceae; genus Triticum; species Triticum urartu. The sequence continues at coordinate 501,330,287 of NC_053026.1, read as the reverse complement.
CTTTATTTTCAATAATTTCAAGCCTTTGCATCACATGTTCCAAAGTTAAAATAGTTCCATTAACCAAGAGAGGTGGTGGCCCAAACAAATCTATCATAGCATTATTTGAATCAAAAGTATGGCTAACCAAGAAATTCCCTCCGGTAATGGTATCAAGAATATATCTATTCCAAGGGTTGATGCCTACATAAAAATTGCGAAGCAGAACAGAAGTGGATAGCATCCTAGTGGATCTATTCTGAGCATTGCAAATTCTGCACCAAGCATCTTTTAAATTTTCTCCCTCCCTTTGTTTAAAATTAAGAACTTCATGCTCGGGAGTACTAACAACGATAGGAGAACTAGCCATGAGGGCAAATAAATGATCTAACACACGGACACGCAAGAACCAAGCAAAGAAGAGGCGAACTAGAAAAGAGAAGGGGAACGGAAAAAGAGGGCGAATAAAACGGCAAGGGTGAAGTGGGGGAGGGGAAAACGAGAGGCAAATGGCAAATAATGTAAGGCGAGGGATAAGAGTTTGTCGTGGGTACTTGGTATGTCTTGACTTGTGCATAGACTCCCCGGCAAGGCGCCGGAAATCCTTCTTGCTACCTCTTGAGCACTTCGTTGGTTTTCCCTTAAAGAGGAAAGGGTGATGCAACAAAGTAGCGTAAGTATTTCCCTCAATTTTTGAGAACCAAGGTATCAATCCAGTAGGAGGCCACACACAAGTCCCTCGTACCTGCACAAACAAATAAGAACCTCGCAACCAATGCGATAAAGGGGTTGTCAATCCCTTCACGGTCACTTACGAGAGTAAGATTTGATAGATATGATAAGATAATATTTTTGGTATTTTTATAATAAATTAAGATAAAAAGTAAAGATTGCAAAATAAACGGTGCAAAGAATAACTTGGTAATGGGAGATTAATATGATGAGAATAGACCCGGGGGCCATAGGTTTCACTAGTGGCTTCTCTCAAGATAGCATAAGTATTATGGTGGGTGAACAAATTGCTGTCGAGCAATTGATAGAAAAGCAAATAATTATGAGAATATCTAGGCATGATCATGTATATAGGCATCACGTCCATGACAAGTAGACCGACTCCTGCCTGCATCTACTAGTATTACTCCACACATCGACCGCTATCCAGCATGCATCTAGAGTATTAAGTTCATAAGAACAAAGTAACACATTAGGTGAGATGACATGATGTAGAGGGATAAACTCAAGCAATATGATATAAACCCCATCTTTTTATCCTCGATGGTAACAATACAATACGTGTCGGTTCCCTTTCTGTCACTAGGATCGAGCACCGCAAGATTGAACCCAAAGCTAAGCACTTCTCCCATTGCAAGAAAGATCAATCTAGTAGGCCAAACCAAACTTATAATCTGAAGAGACTTGCAAAGATAACCAATCATGCATAAAACAATTCAGAGAAGATTCAAATATTGTTCATAGATAGACTTGATCATAAACCCACAATTCATCGGATCTCGGCAAACACACCGCAAAAAGAGTTACATCGAATAGTTCTCCAAGAAGATCGAGGAGAACATTGTATTGAGATCCAAAGAGAGAGAAGAAGCCATCTAGCTAATAGCTATGGACCCGAAGGTCTGAAGTAAACTACTCACACATCACCGGAGAGGCCATGGAGTTGATGTAGAGGCCCTCCATGATCGATGCCCCCTCCGGCGGAGCTCCGAAAAAGGCCCCAAGATGGGATCTCTTGGGTACAGAAGGTTGGGGCGGTGGAAATAGGGTTTCGTGGTGCTCCTGGATGTTTTCACGGTATATGAACATATATAGGAGCAAGAAGTAGATCGGTGGAGCAACGAGGGGCCCACAAGGGGGGAGGGCGTGCCCAGGGGGTAGGCGCGCCCCCTGCCTCGTGCCCGCCTCGTTGGTTGCTTGACATCCAGTCCAAGTCCTCTGGATCACATTTGTTCCAAAAATAACTCTCCCGAAGGTTTCATTCCGTTTGGATTGCGTTTGATATTCCTTTTCTGTGAAACACTGAAATAGGCAAAAACAACAATTTGCACTGGGCCTTGGGTTAATAGGTTAGTCCCAAAAATAATATAAAAGTGTAAAATAAAGCCCATTAACATCCAAAATAGATAATATATTAGCATGGAACAATAAAAAATTATAGATACATTGGAGACGTATCAAACTCGTTCTACGCTTGCCGGAGAAGAAAAAGGACAAACTCAAGCCCAAGTGGGAGTGTCCCTTCATCATTGACGAAGTTCTCACTGGAGGAGCGTACCGTCTGCGTGATGCATCAGACAACCGCCTAGAGCAAAACTCTTGGAATGTGGTCAGACTCTGAAGATTCTATGCCTAGCGGCGAACTCTTCATTCATTTCCTTCTCCCTATTGTTTCCATTATTTTTTTATCCTCTCTTTTCGCCTTTTCTTCTTTTAGCCTTAAAGCTTTCGTGCGGCTAAACCATGCACCTATGACGTACACATCCTCAAATGTGCACGTCCATTATACCTGGGGGCTTCTTGCACAGAAGCTTATTATTGTTATTTTTTGAGCATCAAGCTCATCACATATGCGTTTTTCCTCATATGTACCTTTTCTTCGCCATTATATGCATCGATATGACTTAAGTTTTGGCCAAGCTGGGTTACCTGGCTCCTGTGCTTATGCCCTACGTTCCCGTTAGTTCGGCTAGGGCATAAAGGGAGCACCTCTGCGATTGTTACTGTCGGGTCATCCGGATGTGTACCTCAGAATGGCTGAAGCCGAAAGCCAGCGTTCTTAAGTGAATATTTGGTCGGCGGACTAAAGATGTTTTTACATTTCTTCCACTATGAACCCCCAGATGTTACGTATACTGCGATCTTTTCAATCACAGTTCGGACATGCACATTAACGCATGCACACCCAGGGAAAGGAACCCTTAACGGAGCTTTCCCTCTGGAAGATGTATCTTACAATCACAATGTAATATAACATAGCTAGCCGGATACAACTTGTCTGTTCAAGCAACTATGACCCTACGCCTGGTTTCCACGCATACCCCGGTCTATCTTGCCGCTCGGGTATTCGGAAACACTCCGCACCTTCGGTTCCAGCGGTCGAAGAGAAAAGGTCGGCCATGACAATCGTTTTACAATACGGCTAGGGACAAATATGTCAAGGAAAGTATATAGTCACTTGGACTCAAAAATTTCCTCCTCTATACCGTCTAACAGGCTGTCTAGCTTACAATCCTGTTGGGAATATTTGGCGGCTACTTCTTCTCGATCATATACCAAATTAACGGGAATTTCTTTCCCATCTGACCCTAGCGGTCCGACCCGGGCCATATGATTCGGATCAAGCTTGGTATACCGTGTTTTTACCATGGCCCAGGCCTCTCGTGCACCTTCCCGGTAGGTTGATATCTTCCATAATCGAATACGCCACCGTGCCCCTTTGAACAGCTCCACGAGCTCCGCCATACCTCCTGGAGGAGAGGCGGATGACCATAAAGCCTTGGCAACACTCTGCATTGCTTGCCGAACTCCCTCGTGCATCTGGGATAGGTCTTGTAGTAGGTCGCCTTGAGATCCGAACATTTACTCCTCAGGACGGCCAGTCAGCATACATGCAGACATAAATATGTCAGTTCCGGCCCTCGCCGAATTATAGTGAGGCAAGTTTGAAAAGCATATTGAATATGCCGCCTGATGTCTACTACACAACCTTCTTCTTGAAGATGTTGTTGGGCCTCCAAGTGCAGAGGTTTGTAGGACAGTAGCAAATTTCCCTCAAGTGGATGACCTAAGGTTTATCAATCCGTGGGAGGCATAGGATGAAGATGGTCTCTCTCAAACAAGCCTGCAACCAAATAACAAAGAGTCTCTTGTGTCCCCAACACACCCAATACAATGGTAAATTGTATAGGTGATGTAGTTCGGCGAAGAGATGGTGATACAAGTGCAATATGGATGGTAGATATAGGTTTTTGTAATCTGAAAATATAAAAATAGCAAGGTAAATAATGATAAAAGTGAGCGAAAACGGTATTGCAATGCTAGGAAACAATGCCTAGGGTTCATACTTTCACTAGTGCAAGTTCTCTCAACAATAATAACATAATTGGATCATATAACTATCCCTCAACATGCAACAAAGAGTCACTCCAAAGTCACTAATAGCAGAGAACAAACGAAGAGATTATGGTAGGGGTACGAAACCACCTCAAAGTTATCCTTTCTGATCGATCTATTCAAGAGTCCATAGTAAAATAACATGAAGCTATTCTTTCCGTTCAATCTATCCTAGAGTCCGTACCAGAATAACACCTTAATACACAAATCAGCCAAAACCCAAATGTCACCTAGATACTCCAATGTCACCTCAAGTATCCATGGGTATGAGTATACGATATGCATCACACAATCTCAGATTCATCTATTCAACCAAGACAAAGAACTTCAAAGAGTGCCCCAAAGTTTCTACCAGAGAGTCAAGACGAAAACGTGTACCAACCCCTATGCATAAGTTCACGAGGTCACGGAACCCACAAGTTGATCACCAAAACATACATCAAGTAGATCACATGAATATCCCATTGTCACCATAGATAAACACATGCAAGACATACATCAAGTGTTCTCAAATCCTTAAAGACTCAATTTGATAAGATAACTTCAAAGGGAAAACTCAATCCATTACAAGAGAGTAGAGGGGGAGAAACATCATAAGATCCAACTATAATAGCAAAGCTCGCGATACATCAAGATCGTGCCAAATCAAGAACACGAGAGAGAGAGAGAGATCAAACACATAGCTACTGGTACATAACCTCAGCCCCGAGGGTGAACTACTCCCTCCTCGTCATGGAGAGTGCCAGGATGATGAAGATGGCCACCGGAGAGGTATTCCCCCCTTCGGCAGGGTGCCGGAACGGGTCTAGATTGGTTTTCGGTGGCTACGGAGGCTTGCGGCGGCGGAACTCCCGATCTAGGTTTCTTTCTTGAAGTTTGGGGTTATATAAGAGGTGTTGGAGTCGGGAACAAGTCAGGGGGTCCCCGAGGCGGCCACGAGGTAGGGGCGCTCCCAGGGGGTAGGGCGCCCCCCCACCCCCGTGGGTACCTCGGGACTCTTCTGGCCCTTCTCCGATACTCAGTGGGCTTCTTCTGGTCCAAAAATTATCTCCGTGAATTTTCAGGCCAATTGGACTCTGTTTGATTTTCCTTTTCTGCAATACTCAAAAACAAGGAAAAAAATAGAAATTGGCACTGGGCTCTAGGTTAATAGGTTAGTCCCAAAAATCATATAAAATAGCATATAAGTGCATATAAAACATCCAAGGTTGATAATATAATAGAATGGAACAATCAAAAATTATAGATACGTTGGAGAAGTATCAAGCATCCCCAAGCTTAATTCATGCTCGTCCTCGAGTAGGTAAATGATAAAAACGGAATTTTTGATGTGGAATGCTAACTAGCATAATTCTCAATGTAATTTTCTTTATTGTGGCATGAATGTTCAAATCTGAAAGATTCAAGACAAAAGTTTAATATTGACATAAAAATAATAATACTTCAAGCATACTAACTAAGCAATCATGTCTTCTCAAAATAACATGGCCAAAGAAAGTTCATCCCTACAAAATCATATAGTTTGGTCATGCTCCATTTTCATCACACAAGAATGCTCTCATCATGCACAACCCCGATGACAAGCGAAGCAATTGTTTCATATTTTAGTAATCTCAAAGTTTTTTCAATTTTCACGCAATACATGAGCGTGAGCGATGGATATAGCACATTGGGTGGAATAGAATATAATGAAGGGGGTTATTTGGAGAAGACTAAAAAGGAGAAAGTCTCACATTGACGCGGCTAATCAACGGGCTAGGGAGATGCCCATCAATTGATGTCAATGCAAGGAGTAGGGATTGCCATGCAGTGGATGCACTAGAGCTATAAATGTATGAAAGCTCAACAAAAGAAACTAAGTGGGTGTGCATCCAACTTGCTTGCTCACGAAGACCTAGGGAATTTGAGGAAGCCCATTGTTGGAATATATAAGCCAAGTTCTAAAATGAAAATTCCCACTAGTATATGAAAGTGACAAAACAAGAGACTCTCTATCATAAAGATCATGGTGCTACTTTGAAGCACAAGTGTCGAAAAGGATAGTAGCATTGTCCCTTTTTTATTTCTCCCTTTTTTGGGCCTTTCTTTTTTGGCCTTTCTTCTTTTTTTGGGACAATTCTCTATTAATGATGATTATCACACTTCTATTTATTTACAACTCAATGATTACAACTCGATACTAGAACAAAATATGATTCTATATGAATGCCTCCGGCAGTGTACCCGGATGGCAATGAATCAAGAGTGACATGTATGATAAACTATGCATGGTGGCTTTGCCACAAATACGATGTCAACTACATGATCCTGCAAGGAAATATGACAATGATGAAGCATGTCATAATAAATGAAACGGTGGAAAGTTGCATGGCAATATATATCGGAATGGCTATCGAAATGCCATAATAGGTAGGTGTGGTGGCTGTTTTGAGGAAGATATAAGGAGGTTTATGAAGTAAATATTCCCTAGAGGCAATAATAAAGTTGTTATTTATATTTCATTATATCATGATAAATGTTTATTATTCATGCTAGAATTGTATTAACCGAAAACTTAGTACATGTGTGAATACATAGACAAATAGAGTGTCACTAGTATGCCTCTACTTGACTAGCTCGTTGAATCAAAGATGGTAAAGTTTCCTAGCCATAGACATGAGTTGTCATTTTATTAACGGGATCGCATCATTAGAGAATGATGTGATTGACTTGACCCATCCGTTAGCTTAGCACGATGATCGTTTCATTTGTTGCTATTGCTTTCTTCATGACTTATACATGTTCCTATGACTATGAGATTATGCAACTCCCGAGTACCGGAGGAACACTTTGTGTGCTACCAAACGTCACAACGTAACTGGGTGATTATAAAGGTGCTCTATAGGTGTCTCCGATGGTACTTGTTGAGTTGGCATAGATCAAGATTAGGATTTGTCACTCCGATTGTCGGAGAGGTATCTCTGGGCCCTCTCGGTAATGCACATCACTATAAGCCTTGCAAGCAATGTACCTAATGAGTTAGTTGTAGGATGATGCATTATGAAACGAGTAAAGATACTTGCCGGTAACGAGATTGAACTAGGTATTGAGATACCGACGATCGAATCTCGGGAAAGTAACATACTGTTGACAAAGGGAACAATGTATGTTGTTATGCGGTTTGACCGATAAAGATCTTCATAGAATATGTAGAAACCAATATGAGCATCTAGGTTCCGCTATTGGTTATTGACCGTAGATGAGTCTCGGTCATGTCTACATAGTTCTCGAAACCGTAGGGTCCGCACGCTTAACGTTCGGTGATGATCGGTATTATGACTTTATGTGTTTTGATGTACCGAAGGTTGTTTGAAGTCTCGGATGAGATCAAGGACATGACAAGGAGTCTCAAAATGGTCGAGACATAAAGATTGATATATTGGAAGCCTATGTTTGGACATCGAAATTGTTCCGGATGAGTTCGGGCATTTTCCGGAGTACCGGGAGGTTACCGGAACCCTCCCCCCTCCCCGGGGAGTATATGTGTCTTATTGGGCCTTAGTGGAAAAGAGGAGAGAGAAGGAAAAGGTGGGACACGCGCGCTCCTAGCCCAATCCGAATTAGGAGGGGGGCGCCCTCCCCCCTCTCCTTTCTCCTCTCCTCCCCTTCCTTCTCTCCTACTCCTACTACATGGAATGGGGGGATCCTACTCCCGGCGGGAGTAGGTCTCCCCTAGAGCGCGCCATAGAGAGGGCTGGCCCCTCCCCTCCTCCACTCCTTTATATACGAGGGAGGGGGCACCCCATAGACACACAAGTTGATCATTGATCTTGTAGCCGTGTGCGGTGCCCCCCTCCACCATAATCCACCTCAGTAATATCGTAGCGGTGCTTAGGCGAAGCCCTGTTCCGGTAGCAACATCATCACCGTCATCATGCCGTCGTGCTGACGAAACTCTCCCTCGAAGCTCTACTGGATCGTGAGTTTGCGGGACGTCATCGAGCTGAATGTGTGCATATCGCAGAGGTGTCGTATCTTCGGTACTAGATCGGTCGATCGTGAAGACGTACGACTACATCAACCGCGTTGTCATAACGCTTCCGCTTACGGTCTACGAGGGTACATAGAAGATACTCTCTCCTCTCGTTGCTATGCATCACCATGATCTTGCGTGTGCGTAGGAAATTTTTTGAAATTACTGTGTTCCCCAACAGTGGCATCAGAGCCAGGTCTAAGCGTAGATGTTATATGCACGAGTAGAACACAAAGGAGTTGTGGGCATGGGTATATACATATTGCTTGCCGTTACTTGTTTATTCTTGATTCGGTGATATTGTTGGATGAAGCGGCCCAGACCGACATTACACGTACGCTTACGCGAGACAGGCTCTACCGCCGTGCTTCGTACATAGGTGGCTAGTGGGTGTTTGTTTCTCCAACTTTAGTTGAATCGGTTTCAATGAACAGGGTTCTTTTAGAAGATCAAAAAGTAATCACTATACCATGTTGTGGTTTTTGATGCGTAGGTAAGAACGGTTCTTGCTCAGCCCGTAGCAGCCACGTAAAACTTGCAACAACAAAGTAGAGGACGTCTAACTTGTTTATACAGGGCATGTTGTGATGTGATATGGTCAAGACATGATGAGATATCAATTGTTGTATGAGATGATCATGTTTTTTTAAAGTTATCGGCAACTGGCAGGAGCCTTATGGTTGTCTCTTTATTGCATAAGATGCAAGCGCCATATAATTGCTTTACTTTATCGCTATGCGATAGCAATAGTTGCAAAAGCAATAATTGGCGAGATGACCATGTGACGACACGTTGATAAAGATCAAGATGATGGAGATCATAGTGTCACGCCGCTGATGATGGAGATCATGACAGTACTTTAGAGATGGATATCAAAGGCACAAGATGATAATGGCCATATCATGTCACATTTTTTGATTGCATGTGATGTTTATCTTTTATGCATCTTATTTTGCTTAGTATGACGGTAGCATTATGAGATGATCCCTTACTAAAATTTCAAGGTATAAGTGTTCTCCCTGAGTATGCACCATTGTGACAGTTCTTCGTGCTGAGACACCACGTGATGATCGGGTGTGATAAGATCTATGTTCACATACAACAGGTGCAAGCCAGTTTTGCACATGAAGAATACTCGGGTTAAATTTGACGAGCCTAGAATATGCCGACATGGCCTCGGAACACTGGAGACCAAAAGGTCAAGCGTGAATCATATAATAGAAATGATCAACATAGTGATGTTCACCATTGAAAACTACTCCATCTCACGTGATGATCGGACATGGTTTAGTTGATTTGGATTAGCTGACCATTTAGATGACTAGAGAGATGTCTATCTAAGTGGGAGTTCTTAAGTAATATGATTAATTGAACTTTAATTTATCATGAACTTAGTCCTGATAGTATTTGCATATCTATGTTGTAGATCAATTACTCGCGTATAGCTTCCCCGTTTTATTTGTGATATGTTCCTAGAGAAAACTATGTTGAAAGATGTTAGTAGCAATGATGCGGACTGGGTCCGTGATCTGAGGATTATCCTCATTGCTGCACAGAAGAATTATGTCCTTGATGCACCGCTAGGTGACAGACCTATTGTAGGAGCAGATGCACACGTTATGAATGTTTGACAAAGCTCAGTATGATGACTATTTAATAGTTTAGTGCACCATGCTTTACGGCTTAGAACCGGGACTTCAAAAACATTTTGAACGCCACAGAACATATAAGATGTTCTAAGAGTTGAAATTTGTATTTCATACTCATGCCCGTGTCGAGAGGTATGAGACTTCTGACAGTACTTTGCCTACAAGATGGAGGAGAATAGCTCAACCAGTGAGCAAGTGCTCAGATTGTCTGAGTACTACAATCACTTGAATCAAGTGGGAGTTAATCTTACAGATAAGATAGTGATTGACAGAGTTCTCTAGTCACTATCACCGAGTTACTAGAACTTCGTGATGAACTATAATATGCAAGGGATAACGGAAACGATTCCCAAGCTCTTCGTGATGCTGAAATCGACGAAGGTAGAAATCAAGAAAAAGCATCAAGTGTTGATGGTTGACAAGACCACTAGTTTCAAGTAAAAAGGGCAAGGGAAAGAAAGGGAACTTCAAGAATAATGGCAAGCAAGTTGCCACTCCCATGAAGAAGCCCAAAGCTAGACCCAAGCCTGAAACTGAGTGCTTCTACTGCAAAGGAAATGGTCACTAGAAGTGGAATGCCCTAGATACTTGGCGGATAAGAAGGATGGCAAAGTGAACAAAGGTATATTTGTTATACATGTTATTGATGTGTACTTTACTAGTGTTTATAGCAAACCCCTCGGTATTTGATACTGGTTCAGTTGCTAAAAGTAGTAACTCAGAACGGGAGTTGCAAAATAAACAAAGACTAGTTGAGGGTGAGGTAACGATGTGTGTTGGAAGTAATTCCAAGGTTGATAAGATCACCATCACACACTCCCTTTACCTTCGGGATTAGTGTTGAACCTAAAATAAATGCTATTTGGTGTTTGCGTTGAGCATAATATGATTGGATCATGTTTATTGCAATACGGTTATTCATTTAAGTCAAAGAATAATTGTTATTCTGTTTACATGAATAAAACCTTCTGTGGTCATACACCCAAGGTGAATGGTTTATTGAATCTCGATTGTACTGATACACATATTTATAATATTGGAGCCAAAAGATGCAAAGTTAATAATGATAGTGCAACTTATTTGTGGAACTGCCATTTAGGTCATATTGGTGTAAAGCGCATGAAGAAATTCCATGCTGATGGGCTTTTGGAATCACTTGATTATGAATCACTTGATGCTTACGAACCATGCCTCATGGGCAAGATGACTAAGACTCCGTTCTCCAGAACAATGGAGCGAGCAACTGACTTATTGGAAATAATACATACTAATGTATGGGGTCCGATGATTGTTGAGGCTCGCGGCGGGTATCCTTATTTTCCAACCTTCACAGATGATTTGAGCAGATATGGGTACATCTACTTGATGAAACATAAGTCTGAAACATTTGAAAAGTTCAAAGAATTTTAGAGTGAAGTGGAAAATCATTGTAACAAGAAAATAAAGTTTCTACGATCTGATCGTGGAGGAGAATATTTGAGTTACGAGTTTGGTCTTCATTTGAAACAATGCTGAATAGTTTCGCAACTCACACCACCTGGAACACCACAGCGTAATGGTGTGTCCGAACGTCGTAAGCGCACTTCACTAGATATGGTGCGATCTATGATGTCTCTTACTGATTTACCGCTATCGTTTTGGGGTTATGCATTAGAGACAGTTGCGTTCACGTTAAATAGGGCATCATCTAAATCCGTTGAGATGACACCGTATGAACTATGGTTTGGCAAGAAACCAAAGCTGTCATTTCTTAAAGTTTGGGGTTGCAATGCTTACGTGAAAAAGTTTCAAACTGATAAGCTCGAACCCAAATCGGAGTAGTGCGTCTTCATAGGATACCCAAAAGAAACGGTTGGGTACACCTTCTATAATAGATCCAAAGGCAAGATATTTTGTAGCTAAGAATGGATCCTTTCTAGAAAAGGAGTTTCTATCGAAAGAAGTGAGTGGGAGGAAAGTAGAACTTGATAAGGTAATTGTACCTTCTCCCGAACTGGAAAGTAGTTCATCACAGAAATCAGTTCCCGTGATTCCTACACCAATTAGTGAGGAAGCTAATGATGATGATCATGAAACTTCAGATCAAGTTACTACCAAACCTCGTAGGTGAACCAGAGTACGGTCCGCACCAGAGTGGTACGGTAATCATGTTCTGGAAGTCATGTTACTAGACCATGACGAACCTAAAAACTATGAGGAAGCGATGATGAACCCAGATTCCGCAAAATGGCTTAAGGCCATGAAATCTGAGATGGGATCCATGTATGAGAACAAAGTATGGACTTTGAATGACTTGCCCGTTGATCGGTGAGTCACTGAGAATAAATGGATCTTCAAGAGGAAGATGGATGCTAATAATAGTGTTACTATCTACAAAGCTCGATGTCGCAAAATGTTTTCGACAAGTTCAAGGTGTTGACTACCATGAGATTTTCTCACTCGTATCGATGATTGAAAGTTTGTCCGAATCATGTTAGCAGTTGCCGCATTTTATGAAATCTGGCAAATGGATGTCTGCTACCTCTTGAGCACTGCGTTAGTTTTCCATTGAAGAGGAAAGGGTGATGCAGCAAAGTGGCGTAAGTATTTCCCTCAGTTTTTGAGAACCAAGGTATCAATCCAGTAGGAGGCTACGCGCGAGTCCCTTGCACCTACACAAAACAAATAAATCCTCGCAACCAACGCGATAAGGGGTTGTCAATCCCTACACGGTCACTTACGAGAGTGAGATCTGATAGATATGATAAGATAATATTTTTGGTATTTTTATGATAAAGATGCAAAGTAAAATAAAAGGCAATGAAAATAACTAAGTGTAGGAAGATTAATATGATGGAAGATAGACCCGGGGGCCATAGGTTTCACTAGTGGCTTCTCTCAAGAGCAAAAGTATTTTACGGTGGGTGAACAAATTATTGTTGAGCAATTGACAGAATTGAGCATAGTTATGAGAATAGCTAGGTATGATCATGTATATAGGCATCACGTCCGAGACAAGTAGACCAACTCCTGCTTGCATCTACTACTATTACTCCACACATCGACCGCTATCCAGCATGCATCTAGAGTATTGAGTTCATAAGAACAGAGTAACGCTTTAAGCAAGATGACATGATGTAGAGGGATAAATTCATGCAATATGATAAAAACCCCATCTTGTTATCCTCGATGGCAACAATACAATACATGCCTTGCTGCCCCTACTGTCACTGGGAAAGGACACCGCAAGATTGAACCCAAAGCTAAGCACTTCTCCCATTGCAAGAAAGATCAATCTAGTAGGCCAAACCAAACTGATAATTCGAAGAGACTTGCAAAGATAACCAATCATACCTAAAAGAATTCAGAGAAGATTCAAATATTGTTCATAGATAAACTTGATCATAAACCCACAATTCATCGGTCTCAACAAACACACCGCAAAAGAAGATTACATCGAATAGATCTCCACAAGAGAGGGCGAGAACTTTGTATTGGGATCCAAAAAGAGAGAAGAAGCCATCTAGCTAATAACTATGGACCTGAAGGTCTGAGGTAAACTACTCACACTTCATCGGGGAGGCTACGGTGTTGACGTAGAAGCCCTCCGTGATCGATGCCCCCTCCGGTGGAGCTCCGGATCAGGCCCCAAGATGGGATCTCGTGGATACAGAAAGTTACGGCGATGGAATTAGGGTTTTGGCTCCATATTTGATAGTTTGGGGGTACGTAGGTATATATAGGAGGAAGGAGTACGTCGGTGGAGCAACAGGGGGCCCACGAGGGTGGAGGGCGCGCCCAGGGGAGTAGGCGCGCCCCCTACCTCCTGGCTTCCCTGTTGGTTGCTTGACGTAGGGTTCAAGTCTCCTAGATCATGTTCGTTCCGAAGATCACGTTCCCGAAGGTTTCATTCCGTTTGGACTCCGTTTGATATCCTTTTTCTGCAATACTCTGAAATAGGCAAAAAAAGAAATTCTGGGCTGGGCCTCCGGTTAATAGGTTAGTGCCAAAAATAATATAAAAGCGGATAATAAAGCCAATAATGTCCAAAACAAAAGATAATATAGCATGGAGCAATCAAAAATTATAGATACCTTGGAGATGTATCAAGCATCCCCAAGCTTAATTCCTGCTCGTCCTCGAGTAGGTAAATGATAAAAACAGAATTTTTGATGTGGCATGCTACTAGGCATAATTTCAATGTAATTCTTCTTAATTGTGGTATGAATATTCAGATTCGAAAGATTCAAGACAAAAGTTTATTATTGACAAAGAAATAATAATACTTCAAGCATACTAACTAAGGAATTATGTCTTCTCAAAATAACATGGCCAAAGAAAGTTATCCCTACAAAATCATATAGTCTGGCTATGCTCCATCTTCACCACACAAAGTATTCAAATCATGCACAACCCCGGTGACAAGCCAATCAATTGTTTCATACTTTTAATGTTCTCAAACTTTTTCAATATTCATGCAATACATGAGCGTGACCCATGGACAAAGCACTACAGGTGGAATAGAATGGTGGTTGTGGAGAAGACAAAAGGGAGAAGATAGTCTCACATCAACTAGGCATATCAACGGGCTATGGAGATGCCCATCAATAGATATCAATGTGAGTGAGTAGGGATTGACATGCAACGGATGCACTAGAGCTATATGTAGATGAAAGATCAAAAAGAAACTAAGTGGGTGTGCATCCAACTTGCTTGCTCACGAAGACCTAGGGCATTTTGAGGAATCCCATCATTGGAATATACAAGCCAAGTTCTATAGTGAAAAATTCCCACTAGTATATGAAAGTGATAACATAGGACACTCTCTATCATGAAGATCATGGTGCTACTTTGAAGCACAAGTGTGGTAAAAGGATAGTAGCATTGTCCCTTCTCTCTTTTTCTCTCATTTTTTTATTTGGGCCTTTTCTCTTCTTCTTTTTTATGGCCTCTTTTTTTTTTCTTTTTTTCTTTTTTTTATATTTTTTCGTCTAGAGTCTCATCCCGACTTGTGGGGGAATCATAGTCTCCATCATCCTTTCCTCACTGGGACAATGCTCTAATAATGATGATCATCACACTTTTATTTTCTTACAACTCAAGAATTACAACTCGATAATTAGAACAAGATATGGCTCTATATGAATGCCTCCGGCGGTGTACCGGGATAGGTGATACATCTCTGTCGTATCTATAATTTTTGATTGTTACATGCCAATATTCTACAACTTCCATATACTTTTTGGCAACTTTTTATACTATTTTTGGGACTAACATATTGATCTAGAGCCTAGTGTCAGTTCCTGTTTGTTGCATGTTTTTGGTTTCACAGAATATCCATATCAAACGGGATAAAAACGGACGGAGAATTATTTTGGAATATTTATGATTTTTGGGAAGAAAATCAACGCGAGACGGTGCCCGAGATGGTCATGAGGGTGGGGCCCACAGCCACTACAGGCAGGCGCGCCCCCACCCTCGTGGGCCACCCGTAAGGCGATTGATGCTCTACTTTGGCTGCAAGAAAGCTAATTTTTGGAAAAAGATCTTGGAGAAGGTTTCAACCCAATCGGAGTTACGGATCTCCAGATATAAAAGAAACGGAGAAAGGGCAGCAGAACAGAACACAGAAACAGAGAGAGACAGAGAGACAGATCCAATCTCGGAGGGGCTCTCGCCCCTCCCACTCCATGGAGGCCAAGGACCAGAGGGGAAACCCTTCTCCCATCTAGGGAGGAGGTCAAGGAAGAAGAAGACGAAGGGGCCCCCTCTCCCCTTCTCTTCCGGTGGCGCCGGAACGCTGCTGTGGACATCATCATCACCGCAATCTTCACCAACAACTTCACCGCCATCATCACCAACTCTTCCCCCCTCTATGCAGCGGTGTAACCTCTCTCTTGCCCACTGTAATCTCTACTTAAAAATGGTGCTCAATGCTATATATTATTTCCCAATGATGTATGGCTATCCTATGATGTTTGAGTAGATCCGTTTTGTCCTATGGGCTATTTGATGATCAAGATTGGTTTGAGTTGCATGTTTTATTATTGGTGTTGTCCTATGGTGCTCTCCGTGTCGCGCAAGCGTGAGGGATCCCTGCTGTAGGGTGTTGCAATACGTTCATGATTCGCTTATAGCGGGTTGCGTGAGTGACTGAAACACAAACCCGAGTAAGGGGGTTGTTGCGTATGGGATAAAGAGGACTTGATGCTTTAATGCTATGCTTGGGTTTTACCTTGATGATCTTTAGTAGTTGCAGATGCTTGTTAGTGTTCCAATCATAAGTGCATATGATCCAAGTAGAGAAAGTATGTTAGCTTATGCCTCTCCCTCATATAAAGTTGCAATAATGATTACCGGTCTAGTTATCTATTGCCTAGGGACAAATAACTTTCTCGTAACAAAAAGCTCTTTACTAAAACTAACTTAGTTGTGTCTTTACCTAAACAGCCCCTAATTTTTATTTACATGCTCTTTATTATCTTGCAAACCTATCCAACAACACCTACAAAGTACTTCTAGTTTCATACTTGTTCTAGGTTAAGTGGACGTTAAGCATGCGTAGAGTTGTATCAGTGGTCGATAGAACTTGAGGGAATATTTGTTCTACATTTAGCTCCTCGTTGGGTTCGACACTCTTACTTATCGAAAATTGTTGCGATCCCCTATACTTGTGGGTTATCAAGACCTTTGTCTGGCGCAGTTGCCAGGGAGCAATAGCGTGGGGTGAATATTCTTGTGTGTGGTTGTTTGCTTTATCACTAAGTAATTTTTATTTGCTGTTCTTAGTTGTTCTTTATTTTTAGTTATGGATATGGAACACGAAATACCAAAAAATTAGGTGTACTTGCTACTCATGGAGATGGGGAACCTCCTAAAACCCTCGATGTTGGTTATGTGAAAGATATTATGTACTACTCTAATAATCCTGAGAAAACCCCATTCAGTTATGTAATGGGAGTAACATTGGATCAACGTGAATACTTTAGGGATTACCGCTTGACACAAAAAGGGAAACTATTATGGGATCAAATTCATATATTGAAGTGGTATGCTAGGCAACTATGCTTGAGATATGATTATACTAGTTGCTCTAGGATGAAGGCTCCACACCTTCCCTTTGTATGCGAATTTAATGATAATAAAACCTTATCTTCTTATGCTAATGGTATATATTATTACTATGATGTGGAACAAATAGAAGAATTTTTTGCTTTTATGGGTGCTTATGAAATTGAATCTATGTTTAAAGAGTTTGAAGATTTTGATGATTCGGTTTATAGACCTGAAAATTTAGCTATCCTTAAATATTGCTATGAGAATTAATTATGAATACAATTCTGATATTAATGCACTTATTGAGAAAGTCTCCGCTGTCCAAGAAGAGACTAATATTTTGCAGGAATCTATGGAAGAAGAAGTTGATGAAACTGTGAGCTCATTGGATGAAAAAGATGAGGAGGAGAGCGAAGAACAAAAGGAGGAAGAGAGGATTGATCACCTGTGCCCACCTTCTAATGAGAGTAACTCTTCAACTCATACATTGTTTAATTTCCCTTCATGCATACCGAAGGATGAATGCTATGATAATTGCTATGATCCCGTTGATTCTTTTGAAATATCCCTTTTTGATGACGCTTGCTATGCTTGTGGCCAAGATGCCAATATGAATTATGCTTATGAAGATGAACTTGCTATAGTTGCTTATGTTAACATGAAATTGTTGCTATTGCACCCACGCATGATAGTCCTATTATCTTTTTGAATTCTCCCAATTACACTATATCAAAGAAGTTTACCCTTATTAAGGATTATATTGATGGGTTGCCTTATACCGTTGCACATGATGATTTTGATGAATATAATATGCATGTGCTTGCTTCTACTACTTGCAATTATTATGAGAGAGGAACTATATCTCCACCTCTCTATGTTTCCAATATGATAAAATTGCAAGAAACTGTTTATACTATGCATTGGCCTTTACTATGTGTGCATGAATTGTTCTTTTATGACATGTCGATGCATAGGAAGAGAGTTAGACTTCGTAGTTACATGATATATGTTGCTTTGTGCTCACTACTAAATTAAAAATCATTGTTAATTAAAATTGTCTTTGATATACCTTGGGATCCGGGTGGATTCATTACTTGAGCACTATATGACTAGCTTAATGGCTTTAAAGAAAGAGCTGCCAGGGAGACAACCCGGAAGTTTTAGAGAGTCATTTATTTCTGTTGAGTGTTTTTATATAGTTTAAAAACAACAAAAATAAAGAGGGAAACCCAAAACTTTTTCAAAAAGGAAAGTGAAAGTGAGAAAGACAAGCATTGTTAAAGTGGGAGAGCTCCTTGAACTTTGTTCATGCTCACGACAACTTTGTGAATCTTGATTACAGAAACTTCTCAACAAAAATAATTATCCCCTTGTACAATTCCATTGTATTATAAAAATAATGTGCCAAGGTTTGCCTTTAGGATGTTTACATTGCTTGTTGGTTTGTACGGTGCAGGACAGAAACTTTGGCTGTAGTGCGTGATTTTACATTTTTAGATGGAACATCAAATGGTTGTGATTCTATTTGCACTGTATTTATATACAAAGTTTTTATTTTTCCTAATTTTGGTAGAATTTTTCAAGTATCAGAAGTATGGTGAATGTTCAGATTTCTACAGACTGTTCTGTTTTTGACAGATTCTATTTTTGATGCATAGTTTGCTTGTTTTGATGAAACTATCGATTTGTATCAGTGGATTAAGCCATGGAAAAGCTATATTACAGTATACACAATGCAAAAACAAAATATGAATTGGTTTTCAATAGTACTTAGAGTAGTTATTTGCTTTATTATACTAACGGATCTTACCGAGTTTTCTGTTGAAGTTTCGTGTGGATGAAGTGTTCGATGATCGAGAAGGTCTTGATGTGAGAAGAAGGAAGAGAGGCAAGAGCTCAAGCTTGGGGATACCCGAGGCACCCCAAGTAAATATTCATGGAGACTCAAGCGTCTAAGCTTGGGGTGTCCCGGAAGGCATCCCCTCTTTCTTCAACAAGTATCGGTATGTTTTCGGATTCGTTTCATTCATGCGATATGTGCAATCTTGGAGCGTCTTTTGCATTTAGTTTTCATTTTTTATTTTATGCACCATGCTGGTATGAGATAGTGCTTGGTTTATTTATAGAAAGTCTATGGACTTCACTTATATCTTTTGAGTATGGCTTTATAGAATGCTTCATGTGCTTCACTTATATCATTTGAAGTTTGGATTGCCTGTTTCTCTTTACATAGAAAACCACCATTTGTAGAATGCTCTTTTGATTCACTTATATTTGTTAGAGTGTGGGCATATCTTTTGTAGAAAGAATTAAACTCTCTTGCTTCACTTATATCTATTTATAGAGATGACAGGAACTGGTCATTCACATGGTTAGTCATAAAATCCTACATAAAACTTGTAGATCACTGAATATGATATGTTTGATTCCTTGCAATAGTTTTGCGATATAAAGATGGTGATATTAGAGTCATGCTAGTGGGTAGTTGTGGATTAGTAGAAATACGTGTGTTGAGGTTTGTGATTCCCATAGCATGCACGTATGGTGAACCGTTATGTAACGAAGTCGGAGCATGATTTATTTATTGATTGTCTTCCTTATGAATGGCGGTCGGGGACGAGCGATGGTCTTTTCCTACCAATATATCCCCCTAGGAGCATGCGCATAGTAATTTGTTTCGATAGCTAATAGACTTTTGCAATAAGTATGTGAGTTCTTTATGACTAATGTTGAGTCCATGGATTATACGCACTCTCACCCTTCCACCGTTGCTAGCCTCTCTAGTACCGCGCAACTTTCGCCGGTACCATAAACCCACCATATACCTTCCTCAAAACAGCCACCATACCTACCTATCATGGCATTTCCATAGCCATTCCGAGATATATTGCCATGCAACTTCCATCATCATCATATACATGACTTGAGCATTCATTGTCATATTGCTTTGCATGATCGTACGATAGCTAGCATGATGTTTTCATGGCTTGTCCGTTTTTTGATGTCATTGCTACGCTAGATCATTGCACATCCCGGTACACCGCCGGAGGCATTCATATAGAGTCATGTATTTTTTCTAGTATCGAGTTGTAATATTGAGTTGTAAGTAAATAAAAGTGTGATGATCATCATTATTAGAGCATTGCCCCAGTGAGGAAAGGATGATGGAGACTATGATTCCCCCACAAGTCGGGATGAGACTCCGGACGAAAAAATAAAAAAAGAGGAAAAAAAGAGAAAGGCCAAAAAAAGAGAAGGCCCAAAAAAATGAGAGAAAAAGAGAGAAGGGGCAATGTTACTATCCTTTTACCACACTTGTGCTTCAAAGTAGCACCATGTTCTTCATATAGAGAGTCTCTTGAGTTATCACTTTCATATACTAGTGGGAATTTTCATTATAGAACTTGGCTTGTATATTCCGATGATGGGCTTCCTCAAACGCCCGAGGTCTTCATGAGCAAGCAAGTTGGATGCACACCCACTTAGTTTTCAGTCTGAGCTTTCATACACTTATAGCTCTTAGTGCATCTGTTGCATGGCAATCCCTACTCACTCGCATTGATATCTATTGATGGGCATCTCCATAGCCCGTTGATACGCCTAGTTGATGTGAGACTATCTTCTCCTTTTTGTCTTCTCCACAACCACCATTCTATTCCACCTATAGTGCTATGTCCATGGCTCATGCTCATGTATTGCGTGAAAGTTTAAAAGGTTTGAGAACATCAAAAGTATGAAACAATTGCTTGGCTTGTCATCGGGGTTGTGCATGATGTGAATATTTTGTGTGGTGAAGATGGAGCACAGCCAGACTATACGATTTTGTAGGGATATCTTTGTTTGGCCATGTTATTTTGAAAAGACATGATTGCTTTATTAGTAGACTTGAAGTATTATTGTTTTTATGTCAAATGATAGACTATTGCTTTGAATCACTCGTATCTTAATATTCATGCCATGATTAGATATGTGATCAAGATTATGCTAGGTAGCATTCCACATCAAAAATTATCTTTTTTACCATTTACCTACTCGAGGACGAGCAGGAATAAATCTTGGGGATGCTGATACGTCTCTGTCGTATCTATAATTTTTGATTGTTCCATGCCAATATTCTACAACTTCCATATACTTTTTGGCCACTTTTTATACTACTTTTGGGACTAACATATTGATCTAGAGCCTAGTGCCAGTTCCTGTCTGTTGCATGTTTTTGGTTTCATAGAATATCCATATCAAACAGAATCCAAACGGGATAAAAACGGACGGAGAATTATTTTGGAATATTTGTGATTTTTGGGAAGAAAATCAACGCGAGACGGTGCCCGAGGTGGCCACGAGGGTGGGGCCCACGACCACTACAGGTAGGCACGCCCCCACCCTCGTGGGCCACCCGTAAGGCGGTTGATGCTCTACTTTGGCTGCAAGAAAGCTAATTTTTGGAAAAAGATCTGGGCGAAGGTTTCAACCCAATCGGAGTTATGGATCTCCAGATATAAAAGAAATGGTGAAAGGGCAGCAAAACAAAACGCAGAAACAGAGAGATACAGCCCCTCCCACGCCATGGAGGCCAAGGACCAGAGGGGAAACCCTTCTCCTATCTAGGGAGGAGGTCAAGGAAGAAGAATATGAAGGGCCCCCCTCTCCCCTTCTCTTCCGGTGGTGCCGGAACGCTGCCGTGGCCACCATCATCACCGCAATCTTCACCAACAACTTCACTGCCTTCATCACCAACTCTTCCCCCCTCTATGCAGCGGTGTAACCTCTCTCTTACCCGCTGTAATCTCTACTTAAACATGGTGCTCAACGATATATATTATTTCCCAATGATGTATGGCTATCCTATGATGTTTGAGTAGATCCGTTTTGTCCTATGGGCTATTTGATGATCAAGATTGGTTTGAGTTGCATGTTTTATTATTGGTGCTGTCCTATGGTGCTCTCCGTCTCACGCAAGCGTGAGGGATCCCCGCTATAGGGTGTTGCAATACGTTCATGATTCGCTTATAGTGGGTTGCGTGAGTGACTGAAACACAAACCCGAGTAAGGGGGTTGTTGCGTATGGGATAAAGAGGACTTGATGCTTTAATGCTATGGTTGGTTTTTACCTTAATGATCTTTAGTAGTTGCGGATGCTTGCTAGAGTTCCAATCATAACTGCATATGATCCAAGTAGAGAAAGTATGTTAGCTTATGCCTCTCCCTCATATAAAGTTGCAATAATGATTACCGGTCTAGTTATCGATTGCCTAGGGACAAATAACTTTCTCGTAACAAAAAGCTCTTTACTAAAACTAACTTAGTTGTGTCTTTACCTAAACAGCCCCTACTTTTTATTTACATGCTCTTTATTATCTTGCAAACCTATCCAACAACACCTACAAAGTACTTCTAGTTTCATACTTCTTCTAGGTTAAGCGGACGTTAAGCGTGCGTAGAGTTGTATCGGTGGTCGATAGAACTTGAGGGAATATTTGTTCTACCTTTAGCTCTTCGTTGGGTTTGACACTCTTATTTATCGAAAACTGTTGTGATCCCCTATACTTGTGGGTTATCAATATGCAATGACTCATGAGTGACATGTATGAAAGAATTATGAACGGTGGCTTTGCCACAGATACAATGTCAACTACATGATCATGCAAAGCAATATGACAATGATGAAGTGTGTCATAACAAATGGAACGGTGGAAAGTTGCATGGCAATATATCTCGGAATGGCTATGGAAATGCCATGATAGGTAGGTATGGTGGCTGTTTTGAGGAAGGTATATGGTGGGTGTATGATATCGGCGAAAGGTGCGCGGTATTAGAGAGGCTAGCAATGGTGGAAGGGTGAGAGAGTGTATAATCCATGGAATCAACATTAGTCATAAAGAACTCACATACTTATTGCAAAAATCTATTAGTTATCGAAGCAAAGTATTACGCGCATGCTCCTAGGGGGTAGATTGGTAGGAAAAGACCATCGCTCGTCCCCGGCCGCCACTCATAAGGAAGACAATCAATAAATAAATTATGCTCCGACTTCATCACATAACGGTTCACCATACGTGCATGCTATGGGAATCACAAACTTCAACACAAGCATTTCTCAAATTCACAACTACTCAACTAGCACAACTCTAATATCACCATCTCCATATCTCAAAAAAATTATCAAGTTTCAAACTTCTCATAGTATTCAACACACTCATAAGAAAATTTTATTTATTTATCTTGAATTCGTCAAATAATTAAAGCAAATTACCAGGCTGTTTTGTAGGACTCTCAAAATAATCTAAGTGAAGCATGAGAGATCAATGGTTTCTATAAAACAAATCCACCGACGTGCTCTAAAAGATATAAGTGAAGCACTAGAGCAAAAACTATATAACTCAAAAGATATAAGTGAAGCACATAGAGTATTCTAATAATTTCCAAATCATGTGTGTCTCTATCAAAAAGGTGTGTGCAGCAAGGATGATTGTGGAAAACTAACAAATAAAGACTCAAATAATACAAGACTCTCCAAGCAAAACACATATCATGTGGTGAATAAAAATATAGCTCCAAGTAAAGTTACCGATGGAAGTAGATGAAAGAGGGGATGCCTTCCGGGGCATCCCCAAGCTTTGGCTTTTTGGTGTCCTTAGATTATCTTGGGGGTGCCATGGGAATCCCCAAGCTTAGGCTCTTGCCACTCCTTGTTCCATAATCCATCAAATCCTTATCCAAAACTTGAAAACTTCACAACACAAAACTTAAAGTAGAAAATCTCGTGAGCTCCGTTAGCAAAAGAAAACAAAAGACCACTTCAAGGTACTATAATGAACTCATTACTTATTTATATTGGTGATGAACCTACTGTATTCCAACTTATCTATGGTTTATAAACTATTTTACTAGCCATAGATTCATCAAAATAAGCAAACAACACACGAAAAATAGAATCTGTCAAAAACAGAACAGTCTATAGTAATCTGTAGCTAGCGCAAGATCTGGAACCCCAAAAATTCTAAAATAAATTGGTGGACGTGAGGAATTTATCTATTAATCATCTGCAAAAATAATTAACTAAATATCACTTTCCAAATAAAAATGGCAGCAGTTCTCGAGCGCTAAAGTTTCTATTTCTTACAGCAAGATTAACAAGACTTTCCCCAAGTCTTCCCAACGGTTCTACTTGGCACAAACACTAATTAAACACACAACCAATACAGAGGCTAGATAAATTATTTATTGAATAATAGCAAGGATAAATATTGGGTTGACTCCCAACAAGCGCTTTTCTTTAAAGCCTTATAGCTAGGCATAATATTTCAATGATGCTCACATGAAAGACAAGAATTGAAGCACAAAGAGAGCATCATAAAACATGTGACAAACACATCTAAGTCTAACATACTTCCTATGCATAGGCATCTTATAGGCAAACAAATTATCAAGGCAAGCAAAAACTAGCATATGCGAGGAAGCGTAAAGAAACAATAACAATCTCAATATAACGAGAGGTAATTTAGTAACATGAAAATTTCTACCACCATATTTTCCTCTCTCATAATAATTACATGTAGGATCATAAGCAAATTCAACAAAATAGCTATCACATAAAATATTTTCAACATGATCCACATGCATGCAAAGTTGACACTCTTCCAAAATAGTGGGATTAACATTAACTAAAGTCATGATCTCTCCAGACCCACTTTTATCAAAAATTTCATAAGATATGAACATTCTCCAAATATGTGGGATCTAAAGTTGACACTCTTCCAAACCCACTTTCAATAATATTGCAAATACTATTATCAATCTCATATTCATCATGGGGCTTAAATAAATTTTCAAGATCAAAAGAAGAATCACCCCGATCATGATCATTACAACAAGTAGTAGACATAGCAAAAGTAGCATCCCCAAGCTTAGGGTTTTGCATATTATTAGCACAATTGACATCAAGAGAATTTATAGTAAAATCATTGCAATCATGCTTTTTATCCAAAGATCTATCATGAATCACTCCATAAAGTACTTCATCACAATTTTCAGATTCATGAATTTCAACCAAAACTTCATAAAGATAATCTAGTGCACAAAACTCACTAGTAATTGGTTCATCATAATTGGATCTCTTAAAAAGATTAGCAAGCGGATGAGGATCCATAGATCTTAGGTTCTCTGTTTAGTAATAAATAAATAACTATTCCAACCACACGAGCAAATGAGCCAAGTAAGACATCAAAGCAAATGGGAAAGAGGCAAACGGAAAAGAGGGGGCGAATAAAACGGCAAGGGTGAAGTGGGGGGAGGAAAACGAGAGGCAAATGGCAAATAATGTAATGCGGGAGATAAGGGTTTGTGATGGGTACTTGGTATGTTGACATTTGTGTAGACCTCCTCGGCAAAGGCGCCAGAAATCCTTCTTGCTACCTCTTGAGCACTGCGTTGGTTTTCCCTTGAAGAGGAAAGGGTGATGCAGCAAAGTAGCGTACGTATTTCCCTCAGTTTTTGAGAACCAAGGTATCAATCTAGTAGGAGGCTACGCGCGAGTCCCTCGCACCTACACAAAACAAATAAATCCTCGCAACCAACGCGATAAGGGGTGTCAATCCCTACACGGTCACTTACGAGAGTGAGATCTGATAGATATGATAAGATAATATTTTTGGTATTTTTATGATAAAGATGCAAAGTAAAATAAAAGGCAATGAAAATAACTAAGTGTTGGAAGATTAATATGATGGAAGATAGACCCGGGGGCCATAGGTTTCACTAGTGGCTTCTCTCAAGAGCATTAGTATTTTATGGTGGGTGAACAAATTACTGTTGAGCAATTGACAGAATTGAGCATAGTTATGAGAATATCTAGGTATGATCATGTATATAGGCATCATGTTCGAGACAAGTAAACCGACTCCTGCCTGCATCTACTACTATTACTCCACACATCGACCGCTATCCAGCATGCATCTAGAGTATTAAGTTTATAAGAACAGAGTAACGCTTTAAGCAAGATGACATGATGTAGAGGGATAAATTCATGCAATATGATAAAAAAACCATCTTGTTATCCTCGATGGCAACAATACAATACGTGCCTTGCTGCCCCTACTGTCACTGGGAAAGGACACCGCAAGATTGAACCCAAAGCTAAGCACTTCTTCCATTGCAAGAAAGATCAATCTAGTAGGCCAAACGAAACTGATAATTCGAAGAGACTTGCAAAGATAACCAATCATACATAAAAGAATTCAGAGAAGATTCAAATATTTTTCATAGATAAACTTGATCATAAACCCAGAATTCATCGGTCTCAACAAACACACCGCAAAAGAAGATTACATCAAATAGATCTCCACAAGAGAGGGGGAGAACTTTGTATTGAGATCCTAAAAGAGAGAAGAAACCATCTAGCTAATAACTATGGACTCGAAGGTCTGAGGTAAACTACTCACACTTCATCGGAGAGGCTATGGTGTTGATATAGAAGCCCTCCGTGATCGATGCCCCCTCCGGTGGAGCTACGGAACAGGCCCCAAGATGGGATCTCATGGATACAGAAAGTTACGGCGGTGGAATTAGGGTTTTGGCTCCGTATTTGATCGTTTGGGGGTACATAGGCATATATAGGAGGAAGGAGTATGTCGGTGGAGCAACAGGGGGCCCACGAGGGTGGAGGGCACGCCTAGGGGGTAGGTGCGCCCCCCTACGTCGTGGCTTCCCTGTTGGTTGCTTGACGTAGGGTCCAAGTCTCCTGGTTCATGTTCGTTCTGAAAATCATGTTGCCGAAGGTTTCATTCCGTTTGGACTCCGTTTGATATTCTTTTTCTGCGAAACTCTGAAATAGGCAAAAACAGCAATTTTGAGCTGGGCCTCCGTTTAATAGGTTAGCCCCAAAAATAATATAAAAGTGGATAATAAAGCCCAATAATGTCCAAAACAAAAGATAATATAGCATGGAGCAATCAAAAATTGTAGATACGTTGGAGACATATCAATGTCAAAACTGCATTCCTTAATGGATTTCTCAAAGAAGAGTTGTATATGATGCAACCAGAAGGTTTTGTCGATCCTAAAGATTCTAACAAAGTGAGCAAGCTCTAGCGATCCATCAATGGACTGGTGAAAGAATCTCGGAGTTGGAATATATGCTTTGATAAAGTGACCAAAGCATATGGTTTTATACAGACTTGCGGTGAAGCCTGTATTTACAAGAAAGTGAGTGGGAGCTGCTACCTCTTGAGCATTGCGTTGGTTTTCCCTTGAAGAGGAAAGGGTGGAGCAGTAAAGCAGCGTATTCCCCTCGGTTTTTTAGAACCAAGGTATCAATCTAGTAGGAGACCACGCACGAGTCACCTCGTACCTACACACACAAATAAGAACCTCGCAACCAACACAATAAAGGGGTTGTCAATCCCTTCACGGCCACTTGCAAGAGTGAGATCTGATAGAGATCATAATAATAAGATAAATATTTTATGTATTTTTATGATATAGATTGAAAGTAAAAGATAGAAAAATAAAGTAGATTGGAAACTTGTATGATGGAGAATAGACCTGGGGGCCATAGGTTTCATTAGTGGCTTCTCTCAAGATAGCATAAGTATTACGGTGGGTGAACAAATTACTGTCGAGCAATTGATAGAAAAGCGAATAATTATGAGAATATTTAGGCATGATCATGTATATAGGCATCACGTCTGCGACAAGTAGACCGACTCCTGCCTGCATCTACTACTTACTCCACACATCGACCACTATCCAGCATGCATCTAGAGTATTAAGTTCATAAGAACAGAGTAACGCCTTAAGCAAGATGACATGATGTAGAGGGATAAACTCATGCAATATGATGTAAACCCCATCTTTTTATCCTCGATGGCAACAATACAATACGTGTCGTTTCCCTTTCTGTCACTGGGATCGAGCACCGCAAGATTGAACCCAAAGCTAAGCACTTCTCCCATTGCAAGAAAGATATATCTAGTAGGCCAAACCAAACTGATAATTCGAAGAGACTTTCAAAGATAAACCAACCATACATAAAAGAATTCATAGAAGATTCAAATATTGTTCATAGATAGACTTGATCATAAACCCACAATTCATCAGATCTCGACAAACACACCGCAAAAGAAAATTACATCGAATAGATCTAAAAGAGAATCGAGAAGAACTTTGTATTGAGACCCAAAGAGAGAGAATAAGCCATCTAGCTACTAGCTATGGACCTGAAGGTCTGAAGTAAACTACTCACACATCACCAGAGAGGCCATGGAGTTGATGTAGAGGCCCTCCGTGATCAATGCCCCCTCCGTTGGAGCTCCGGAAAAGTCCCCAAGATGGGATCTCTTGGGTACAGAAGGTTGCGGTGGTGGAATTATGTTTTCGTGGTGCTCCTGGATGTTTGGGGGTACATGGATATATATATAGGAGGAAGAAGTATGTTGGTGGAGCAACGAGGGGCCCACGTGGGTGGAGGGCGCGCCCAGGGGGTGGGCGCGCCCCTGCCTCGTGGTCGCCTCGTTGATTGCTTGACGTCCACTCCAAGTCTCCTAGATCATGTTTGTTCCAGAAATAACGCTCTCGAAGGTTTCATTCCGTTTGGACTCCGTTTGATATTCCTTTTCGGCGAAACTCTAAAATAGGCAAAAAAAAAGCAATTTGGGATGGGCCTCCGGTTAATAGGTTAGTCCCAAAAATAATATAAAAGTGTAAAAATAAGCCCAATAACATCCAAAATAGATAATATAATAGCATGGAGCAATCAAAAATTATAGATACGCTGGAGGCGTATCAAGCATCCCCAAGCTTAATTCCTGCTCGTCCTCGAGTTGGTAAATGATAAAAAAGAATTTTTTATGTGGAATGCTTCCTAACATATTTATCAATGTAAATTTTCTTTATTGTGGCATGAATGTTCAGATCCGAAGGATTCAAGATAAAAGTTTAATATTGACATAGAAATAATAACACTTCAAGCATTCTAACTAAGCAATCATGTCTTCTCAAAATAACATGGACAAAGAAAGTTATCCCTACAAAATCATATAGTCTGGCTATGCTCTATCTTCATCACACAAAATATTAAATCATGCACAACCCCGATGACAAGCCAAGCAATTGTTTCATACTTTTAATGTTCTCAAACTTTTTCAATCTTCACGCAATATATGAGTGTGAGCCATGGATATAGCACTATGGTGGAACAGAAGGGTGGTTGTGGAGAAGACAAAAAAGGAGAAGATAGTCTCAAATCAACTAGGCATATCAGCGGGCTATGGAGATGCCCATCAATAGATATCAATGTGAGTGAGTAGGGATTGCCATGCAACGGATGCACTAGAGCTATAAGTGTATGAAAGCTCAACAAAAGAAACTAAGTGGGTGTGCATCCAACTTGCTTGCCCATGAAGACCTAGGGTAATTTGAGGAAGCCCATCATTGGAATATACAAGCCAAGTTCTATAATGTAAAATTCCCACTACTTTATGAAAGTGACAACATAGGAGGCTCTCTATCATAAAGATCATGCTACTACTTTGAAGCACAAGTGTGGAAAAAGGATAGTAACATTGTCCCTTCTCTCTTTTTCTCTCATATTTTTTATTTGGGCCTTCTTCTTTTTTTATTTTTGGCCTCTTTTTTCTCTTCTTTTTATTTTTCGTCCGGAGTCTCATCCCGACTTGTGGGGGAATCATAGTCTCCATCATCCTTTCCTCACTGGGACAATGCTCTAATAATGATGATCATCACACTTCTTTTTACTTACAACTCAAGAATTACAACTCAATACTTAGAGAAAAATATGACTCTATGTGAATGCCACCGGCGGTGTACCAGGATAATGAATCAAGAGTGACATGTATGAAAAATTATGAATGGTGGCTTTGCCACAAATATGGTGTCAACTACATGATCATGCAAAGCAACATGACGATGATGAAGCGTGTCATAACAATGGAACGGTGGAAAGTTGCATGGCAATATATCTCTGAATGGCTATGGAAATGCCATAATAGGTAGGTATGGTGGCTGTTTTGAGGAAGGTATATGGTGGGTTTATGGTACCGGCAAAAGTTGCGCGGTACTTGAGAGGCTAGCAATGGTGGAAGGGTGAGGGTGCGTATAATCCATGGACTCAACATTAGTCATAACGAACTCACATACTTATTGCAAAAATCTATTAGTTATCGAAACAAAGCACTACGTGCATGCTCCTAGGGGGGTAGATTGGTAGGAAAAGACCATTGCTTGTCCCCGACCGCCACTCATAAGGAAGGCAATCAATAAATAAATCATGCTCCGACTTCATCACATAATGGTTAACCATACGTGCATTCTACGGGAATCACAAACTTCAACACAAGTATTTCTCAAATTCACAACTACTCAACTAGCATGACTCTAGTATCACCATCTCCATATCTCAAAACAATCATCAAGTATCAAAATTCTCTTAGTATTCAATGCACTTTACATGAAAGTTTTTATTATTGCCATGTTGTTCTAAAGGACTCTCAAAATAATATAAGTGAAGCATGAGAGATCAATTATTTCTATAAAATAGAGCCACTGCTATTCTCTAAAAGATATAAGTGAAGCACTAGAGCAAAAACTATATAGCTCAAAAGATATAAGTGAAGCACATAGAGTATTCTAACAAATTCCAATTCATGTGTGTCTGTCTCAAAAGGTGTGTACAGCAAGGATGATTGTGGTAAACTAAAAAGCAAATACTCAAATCATACAAGACGCTCCAAGAAAAACACATACCATGTGGCGAATAAAAATATAGCTCCAAGTAAAGTTACCGATGAACGAAGACAAAAGAGGGGATGCCTTCTGGGGCATCCCCAAGCTTAGGATTTTTGGTGTCATTGTATTTTACCTTGGGGTGCCATGGTCATCCCAAGCTTAGGCTCTTGCCACTCCTTGTTCCACAATCCATGAAATATCTTTACCCAAAACTTGAAAACTTGACAACACAAAACTTAAAAGAAAATCTTCGTGAGCTGCGTTAGCGAAAGAAAACAAAACACCACTTCAAGGTACTGTAATGAACTCATTCTTTATTTATATTGGTGTTAAACCTACTGTATTCCAACTTCTCTATGGTTTATAAACTCTTTTACTAGCCATAGATTCATCAAAATAAGCAAACAACGCACGAAAAACACAATCTGTCAAAAACAGAACAGTCTGTAGTAATCTGTAGGTTTCGACCACTTCTGTAACCCAAAAATTCTAAAATAAATTGCGAGACGTGAGGAATTTATCTATTAATCATCTTCAAAAATAATTAACTAAATATCACTCTCCAATTAAAATGGTAGCAATTCTCGTGAGCGCTAAAGTTTCAATTTTTTACAGCAGTATCAAAAAGACTTTCCCCAAGTCTTCCCAACGGTTCTACTTGGCACAAACACAAAAAAACACAAAAAACCAAAACAGAGCCTAGATAAATTATTTATTACTAAACAGAATCAAAAATCAAGAAACAAAAATAAAATTGGGTTGCCTCCCAACAAGCGCTTTTCTTTAAAGCCTTTTAGCTAGGCATTGATAATTTTAATGATGCTCACTAAAAGACAAGAATTGAAGCACAAAGAGAGCATCATGAAACACGTGACAAACACATCTAAGTCTAACATACTCCCTATGCATAGGCATCTTATAGGCAAACAAATTATCATAGCAAGCAAAAACTAGCATATGCAAGGAAGTGGAAGGAGACAATAGCAATCTCAACATAACGAGAGGTAATTTAGTAACGTGAAAATTTCTACCATCATATTTCCTCTCTCATAATAATTACATGTAGGATGATAAGCAAACTCAAAAAAATAGCTATCACATAAAATATTTTCAACACGATCCACATGCATGCAATGTTGACACTCTTCCAAAATAGTGGGATTAACATTAACTAAAGTCATGACCTCTCCAAACCCACTTTTATCAAAAACTTCATAAGATTGAACATTCTCCAAATATGTGGGATCTAAAGTTTACACTCTTCCAAACCCACTTTAAATAATATTGCAAACACTATTATCAATAGCATATTCATCATGGGGATTAAATAAATTTTCAAGATCATAAGAACAATCACCCCAATCATGATCATTGCAACAAATAGTAGTCATAGCAAAACTAGCATCCCCAAGTTTAGGGTTTTGCATATTATTAGCACAATTGACATCAATAGAATTTATAGTAACATCATTGCAATCACTCTTTTCATCGAGAGAACTATCAAGTATTGGTGCAATAGCAACGATCTCATGTTTAACATAAGGAACTATGGCAAACTCATCTTCACAAATATTGGCATCATGGCCACAAGAATAGCAAGCATCATGTTCATAAAGGGGTATTTCAATCAAATCATTGGGATCATAATTGTCTATTGATTCATTCATATCATTATTTTCTTCTGAAGCAACGGTCATTCTTTCAATAAATTCTTTGACATAGACAATATGAGCATAGTTTTCATAGCAATATTTAAGTATGTCAAAATTTTCAGATTCGTAGAGAGTAATATCATACTTTTCAATCAAAGAAGCAACTTCATAACCACCCTTAAAAGCAATGAATTCTTCAATTTGTTCGATATCGTAGTAACTATAAACACCCTTTGCATAAGAAGATAAGATTTCATTATCATTAAACTCACATAGGTAGTGAAGGTGTTTTTAGGGTTCTTAGAGCAACAAGTAAAATCACAAATTCACAAAGATTCCGAGCATAACATAGCAATCTGTTTATATGATCCCATAAGAGTCTCCCTTTTTCATA
This sequence comes from Triticum urartu, assembly GCF_003073215.2. Lineage (NCBI taxonomy): Eukaryota > Viridiplantae > Streptophyta > Magnoliopsida > Poales > Poaceae > Triticum > Triticum urartu. The sequence continues at coordinate 501,297,698 of NC_053026.1, read as the reverse complement.
CAAACGGAGACGCACAAAATGAGCACGCTCATCTAAAGATTTCCCAGCAACTAGGCTAGTTGGGGTTTCAGCACAAGCGCATAAGGATCGAAGATGGTCCAAGTAGAACACTTTAAGTGGATCCATATCAATAGATTTTTAGCAAGCAAAGATGCAAGCAAATAGAAGGCACAAGGAAACACAAAGAAAGATACATACGGGAAGAAGGCAAACGGAAAAAGGGCGAATAAAACGGCAAGGTGAAGTGGGGGGAGGAAAACGAGAGGCAAATGGAAAATAATGTAATGCGAAGGATAAGAGTTGTGATGGGTACTTGGTATGTCTTGACTTGGCATAGATCTCCCCGGCAATGGCGCCAGAAATCCTTCTTTCTACCTCTTGAGCACTGTGTTGGTTTTCCCTTGAAGAGGAAAGGGTGGAGCAGTAAAGTAGCGTAAGTATTTCCCTCAGTTTTTGAGAAACAAGGTATCAATCCAGTAGGAGACCACGCACGAGTCACCTCGTACCTACACACACAAATAAGAACCTCGCAACCTGATAACCCACAAGTATAGGGGATCGCAACAGTTTTCAATGGTACAGTATTCAACACAAATTTATTGATTCGACTAAAGGGGAGCCAAAGAATATTCTCAAGTATTAGCAGATGAGTTGTCAATTCAACCACACCTAGAAACTTAATATCTGCAGCAAGGTATTTAGTACTCCCTCTGTTCACTTTTATAAGACCTTGAAGACATTTCAGACAATGTATAAAACAGTCCATTTTAAGTTGTCTGAAATGACTTACAAAAGTGAACGAGGGAGTAGCAAAATAATATGATAGTAGTGGGTAATGGCAGTAAAAGGTAACGGTAGGAAAAGTAATATTTTTGGTGTTTTGTAGTGATGATAACAATAGCAACGGAAAAGTAAATAAGCGAAGAACAATATATGGAAAGCTCATAGGCAATGGATCGGTGATAGAGAATTATGTTGGATGCGATCGATCATGTAACAGTCATAACATAGGGTGACACCGAACTAGCTCCAATTCACCAATGTAATGTAGGCATGTATTCCGAATATAGTCATACGTGCTTATGGAAAAGAACTTGCATGACATCTTTTGTCCTACCCTCCCGTGGCAGCTGGGTCCTATTGGAAACTAAGGGATATTAAGGCCTCCTTTTAATAGAGTACCAGACCAAAGCATTAACACATACTGAATACATGAACTCCTCAAACTATGATCATCACTGGGAGTGGTCCCGGTTATTGTCACTTCGGGGTTGCCGGATCATAAAACATAGTAGGTGACTATAGACTTGCAAGATAGGATCAAGAACTCTCATATATTGATGAAAACATAATAGGTTCAGATCTGAAATCATGGCACTCGGGCCCTAGTGACAAGCATTAAGCATAGCAAAGTCATAGCGACATCAATCTCAGAACATAGTGGATACTAGGGATCAAACCCTAATAAAACTAACTCGATTACCTGATAAATCTCATCCAACCCATCACCATCCAGCAAGCCTATGATGGAATTACTCACGCACGGCGGTGAGCATCATGAAATTGGTGATGGAGGATGGTTGATGATGATGATGGTGACAGATTCCCCTCTCCGGAGCCCCGAATGGACTCCAGATCAGCCCTCCTGAGAGAGTTTAGGGCTTGGCGGCGGCTCTGTATTGTAAAATGCGATGAATCCTTCTCCTTGGTTTTTTCTCCCCGAAAGTGAATATATGGAGTCAGGGTTGAGGTCGGTGGAGCGTCAGGAGGCCCACGAGGCAGGGGGCGCGCCCAGGGGGTTGGGCGCGCCCCCCACCCTCGTGGACAGGTGGAGCCCCCCCCCCCCGACGTGGATCTTCCTTCCAGTATTGTTTATATATTCTGTTGGGGATATTACTACTGGAGGTAAACCGGCCTTATGTAGCCAGGTTGATTCTTTGAAGATTATAAGCCCATGAAGATGTAAATATGCTGGCGCTTTACAGAGGGCCCAAAGGCGAGTTACAGTATGCAAATGTAAACCGGCCTAGTCATGTAACTTGTATAGTAAGATAGAAAGAGAGAGGCCGAACCGGATACGTTTATAAACCGGCTTCGGGACTCTGTAGCCTGGCAGGCGTCAACCTATGTATATAAAGGGACGACCCGGCCGCGGTTTAGGGACAGACAACAACAACTCGAGAGCCAGACAAAGCGGATTCGCTCCCTGGCCTTCGAAACCCTAGGAATACCAATCACAACTAGACATAGGCTTTTACCTTCATCGAAGGGGCTGAACTGGTATAAACTCCCGTGTCCCCTTGTCCGGTTTAACCCCTTTAACCTAACCCGTTGCGATGGCTCCATGACTAAGTCCTTTCACAAGGACATCTGCCGTGACAAACCCATGACAGTTGGCGCCCACCGTGGGGCTATCGCACGATGGTTTTGAGTTCTTGAAGGGCAGCTTCGATGGACTCAAGGGATACGCTGTGGGCCGGATGACGAAGAGTCGCCGCGGCAAGCTCTACATCGACAACGCAGGATGGGGTCCCGAGGCTGATTCAATCGAATACGGGTACCGCGTCCCCTTTGGTGGGATTCACGTCTTCATTGGCAAGGTTGGCGAACCGGCCCCCGAGCCGTACATCTGCACCGACATCATCGAAACGGCTTGGCTTGCAAGTTCTTCACTGGTTCAGCCCGAGACCAGGCATGTTTTCATGGGTGTCGTCCATGGATCAGGGTACGAGGACGGACTGGTGTCCGATGGAGAAACCGTAGTCTGCTCTGATGACGAGTCTTCCGGAGAAACCGAATCGCTTTACCAGTTGCAGGACGGCCGGATTGAGGGAGGATCCGAGGGCAACAGTATTCCGGATTCCCCCGGCCTGCCAAACCGGGCCGCCATCTTCATGGCCGGCACACAATCGGCGCCTCATTCATCTACCGCTGCAGCAATGCTCTCCGGTTCAACAACGGCCACACCAGCAGGGGCAGGAAGCTCGGCGCCACCTCCGGCCCAGGTCTTATCTGATTTGTTCGACGCTCTGGAAAAATTGATGTCCGCGGAGGTAGACGCAGAAGCCAGGGATCAGCACGATGTGGAGATTGCAAAGGTGAAAGATCAGATAGCCCAGGCCAAAGCGGACCTGGCAGCAAAGAACGCCAGGATGGCTACGGAGCGAGCCGAGTTGGAAGCACAAGCTTACCGGATTAGACTGGATCAGAATGCTTCAGAGGAAGTCATGAGAAGAAGGTACCGATCATGTCTCCCGTCGGTTTATGAGCCGCAAAATCTTTTCAACACGCCAGGCGCAGGAGCTGGTAACCAACCCACACTAAACCGGGCGGGGGCGCCGGGAGCAGGAGCGTCGGTTCAGCCGCGCACGACAGACCTGCCTTGCCTGAACAACATTGTACCATCGACGCCGCCCGGGCATTATTCCAACCCGTTGGACAACATTGTGGCCGCCGCGTCACGCCTGGCGGCCCTCCCAACCGACGGCGAGTCACCAGTTGCAGTCGAAGCACGTCGGGCCAGGGATCTCCTTCAGACAGCACTAAATCAACAGCAAGCATATTCACAGAGCCGTGAGAGGATTCACTCCACTCCCCGCCCAAGCCGGAGTTATAGCAGACACGCGGAAGAGAACCAGCTGTGTCCAGTAGTGCACGCCGCCGAAATTCGCCACGAGGGAACAACCCGTCTAGGGGAGGTGCTAATGCGCAAGATATTGTGGACCATGGTCGCGCACGTCGAGAGGCCGAGTTGACAGCTCGACACGAGGCACGACAGCATACTCCGGTTCACCCCACTGCCTCCTTGGAGCTAGGGGCGATGTTCAGCTCCTTAGGGGTACCGTGTTTATCTCCTTCTTTGCGTAATGTGCGACTACCCAAGGATTTCAAGGGACCTCGTAAGGTACCAAATTATACCACCGATTTGCAGCCAGAGGCGTGGGTGGAGAGCTATGAGATGGCAATGGAGATGTTAGATGTGGACGAGGCAATGTGTGCTAAATATTTCACCATGATGTTGGAAGGAACAGCTCGCACTTGGTTGAAGAGCTTATCAACCAACTCTATTGGATCATGGGCCAAACTGAAGCACCGATTTATCCAGAACTTCAAGGATACGTGTAAGCAGCCGATGTCAATTGTAGATCTGGCCGCTTGTGTCCAAGTGGAAGGGGAATCCACGACCCATTGGGTCAAACGGGTCTCGGCGATTTTGCATTCGTCAGATCGTATCAATGCAGACACCGCAGTGTTAACGTTAGAGGGTAATTGCCATTTCAAACCGTTGAAATAGAAGTTGGGAAGGCTCAAATGTCACTGCAATGACATGTCAACACTCATGGCCGCTTTAGTTAAATACGCTGATTCTGATAATAACAAGGATCCGGATTCAGAGGAGGACAAACTGGAGAAGGGTAAGAAGACCGGCAATGCCAAAGGCCAACAACACAATCCGGCAGGCCATGGAAACGCTGTAAGCGCAAGGCCGACAGTGGTTTGGACTTTGTCGCAAATACCAACGCGCAGGAGAATGGCCAGCGCCCTAAAGGCAAGCAGCCCCAGAGGGGTGGAGGCCCAGGCAACAATTTGGGGCGTTTGTTAAATCAGCCCTGTCCAAAGCATGGATCGAAGGAGAAACCGACATCACATCTCTAGAAAGATTGTTATATCATGCGGGATTTCAAGAATTCCAATATGTTCCAATATGACAACGGCCCGCCCGGCGGTTCAGGAGGAGGTTTCCAAGGGCCGGGTTACGGAGGCGGTGGTTCCGGTTCAGGGTTTCCAGGCAATCAAACCGGACACGTCAATCAAGGACACCAAGGCAACCAGGGAGGTTACAACCATCAGGGGAGTCAGCAGCAGCAGCTGTCGGGTTATCAGAGCAATCCCAAACAACTGAACAACGGGCAATATCATGTCTTCACTACTAGTTTGTGCAAGCGTGATCAGAAGCTTCACAAAAGGGTAGTCAACTCTGTTGAGACGGCAGTACCTCAGTATTTACGCTGGTCGGAGCAGCCTATTTTGTGGAGCAGAGAGGATCACCCACCCCGGGATGATAATCCAGGTCATTTGGCCTTGGTGGTAGCCCCTCAAGTTGGGGGATACAAGTTCACTAAAGTGCTCATGGATGGGGGAAGTAGTATCAATATTCTGTATTATGATACGTTCCGCCGTATGGGGTTGACAGATAAGGATCTTAAACCGTCGAATACGGTATTTCATGGTGTGGTGCCTGGTAAGTCTGCATATCCTGTTGGTAAGATAGCTTTGGAGGTAGCTTTTGGAGATGACTATGATTCAAGGTCAGAAACAGTGACATTTGATGTGGTGAAGATCAAAAGTCCGTACCACGCCTTGTTTGGGTGGCCGGTTTATGCTAAGTTTATGGCAAGGCCATGTTATGTTTACCTGCAGCTTAAAATGCCAGGTCATAGGGGGACTATCACAGTACATGGAAGTAGAAAGATTTCTTTGGAGTGTGAAGAAGGCGATGCGTCTTATGCTGACTCGGTTGGTACCACGGAGGAGTTAAAATTCTATAAGGAGCAAGTTGATCCGACAGACATGACCTCCTTAAAAAAGCCAACCACGGAACATGATCCAGCATTGAACTTCAAATCAGCTACAGACACTAAGATGGTTGACTTTGTCCCTGGCAATTCATCCAAACAGTTCAGCATCAGCGCTAACCTGGATCCCAAATAGGAAAGCACGCTCATCGAGTTCATCCGTGAGAATCGGGACATCTTTGCATGGAAACCTTCTGACATGCCAGGTGTACCGAGAGAACTCGCTGAGCAAATTCAAAACGGTCCGACAGTTCCTCCACCGCTTCAACGAGGAAAGGCGCAAGGCTATAGGTGAAGAGGTTGCCTGTTTGTTGGCTGCTAGGTTTATTGTTGAAGTTTTTCATCCAGAGTGGTTAGCCAATCCGGTGCTGGTTCTTAAGAAAAATGGCACTTGGCGCATGTGTGTGGACTACACAGATTTAAACAAGGCTTGCCCTGTAGACCCCTTTGCTCTCCCTCGCATTGATCAGATAATTGATGCTACGGCGGGTTGTGACTGTTTGTGTTTTTTGGATGCTTACTCTGGTTATCATCAAATCAAAATGGCAGTTAAGGACCAGGAGAAGACAGCCTTTATAACTCCCTTGGGAGCCTTCTGCTATGTTTCCATGCCCTTTGGACTCAAGAGTGCCCAGGCAACTTACCAGCGATGTGTTTGGAATTGCCTTCATAAGCAAATTGGGCGCAATGTTCATGCGTATGTAGATGATATTGTGGTCAAATCCAGAAAGGAGGGGACTTTGATAGATGATCTACGGGAAACTTTTGACAATCTCCGGGTCTATAAGATGATGCTCAATCTGGAGAAGTGTGTTTTCGGTGTCCCAACAGGCAAGCTCTTAGGTTTTCTAGTTTCAAACAGAGGCATTGAGGCTAATCCGGAAAAGATTGCAGCAATTACGTCCTTGGCTAAACCGGCGTGTATTAACGATGTGCAACGTCTGGCCGGCCGGATTACAGCCTTGAGCCGGTTTATCAGCCGCCTTGGAGAGAAGGCCATCCCCTTATATCAGATGCTCAAGAAAACGGATAACTTTGTCTGGAGTGAAGCAACTGATAAGGCGTTTGAAGATCTGAAGAAACAGCTCGTGGAACCACCTGTGCTGGCAGCACCGATCGATAAAGAGCCATTATTATTATATGTGGCTGCTAATGCCTGGGCTGTCAGCGTAGCCATTGTGGTAGAGCGCAAGGAGCCTGGCAAAGAGTATCCGGTTCAACGGTCGGTTTATTATATCAGTGAGGTGCTCATTGAGTCAAAGCAGAGGTATCCGCATTGGCAGAAACTAGTGTATGGGGAGTTTATGACAAGCCAGAAGCTCAAACACTATTTTTAGGGCCATCCTACCACAGTAGTCAGTTCAGCTCCTCTGGGCGACATCATTCAAAACAGAGAGGCAACTGGCCGGATTGCCAAGTGGGCCATCGAGCTTGGACCCCACGGGCTCAAATATATACCCCGCACGGCGATCAAGTCCCAGGCACTCGTAGATTTCATCAAGGATTGGACGAAGTTACAGGTACCTGAGGAGAAACCAGATAATACATATTGGACTATTCATTTTGATGAGTCCAGACAGCTACAGGGTTCGGGGGCTGGAGTCGTATTAACTTCCCCACGAGGTGATAAGTTTTGTTATGTCCTCCGTTTAATGTTCCCTTGTACTAACAATGCAGCTGAATATGAGGCTTTACTCCATGGTCTTCGGATGGCTAAAGAGATGAATTTGAGCCGGGTTAAGTGCTTCGGCGATTTAGATCTAGTGGCTCAGCAAGTGTCTGGCACTTGGGATTCTAAGGACCCACTCATGGATGCATATTAGCGAGAGGTGGACGCAGTGGCTGGTCACTTTAAAGGTTATCAGGTGGACCATATAGACCGGCGGAAGAATGAAGCGGCGGATGCTTTAAGTCGTCTTGGTTCCCAACGTAAACCGGTTCCGCCCAATGTCTTTCTTGATGTATTGCACAATCCGTCAGTCAAAATACCAACCAAAGAAGATTTGGCTGTTCCTGATCCGGAGGCTCAATTGGTGGCAGCTCTGCATGCCATACCGGATTGGACGATCCCATATCTGGATTACATGAACCGGCACGAGTTACCAGCTGAGGAAACATTGGCTCGACAGATAATCCGGCGTTCCAAGTCCATGACCATACTCAATGGGGAGTTACATCGTTACAGTGTTTCAGGAGAGATTCAACAATGCGTTTCTCCTCAAGAAGGTTGTGAGATTTTGCGAGAAATTCATGAAGGGGATTGCGGTCACCACGCCGGTTCAAAGTCGTTGGTTTCTAAAGCTTTTCACCACGGTTTTTACTGGTTGACGGCGCATGCTGATGCGGAGGATTTAGTCAAAAGATGTGATGGATGTCAAAAGTTTGCCCGCCGTGCACATGTTCCGGCTCAAGAGTTGCGGATGATTCCAATTACGTGGTCGTTTTCCACTTGGGGGCTGGATATGGTTGGACCCTTCAAGCGCTCCAAGGACAAGAAGACCCATCTGTTAGTAGCAGTTGATAAATTCACTAAATGGGTAGAGGCAGAGCCAGTCAGCAAGTGTACTGCAGCCACGACGGTTCAATTCATCAAAAAGGTGATATTCCGGTTTGGCTTTCCACATAGCATTATAACAGATAATGGCACTAACCTGTCAAAAGGAGAGATGGAAGAATTCTGTCAACGTGAGCACATCCAGCTTGATCTAGCATCAGTGGCTCACCCCAATCTAATGGTCAAGCGGAAAGGGCAAATCAAGAAATTCTGCGGGGTATCAAACCAAGGCTTATGGTTCCCTTAAAGTGGACGCCGGGTTGTTGGGTTGAGGAGCTACCTTCTGTGTTATGGAGCATCAACACCACACCCAATAGGTCTACGGGTTACACGCATTTCTTCATGGTTTATGGAGCAGAGGCGGTTCTTCCTAGTGACATCCATCACGATTCGCCCCGTGTGGCAGCTTATGTTGAAGCTGATAATGAGAAAGCACGTCAGGATTCTCTGGACCTGTTGGATGAAGAGCGGGATCTTGCAGCAACGTGTTCGACGATTTATCAACAAGATCTTTGACGTTATCACAGCCGCCGGGTTAAAACTAGAAACTTTCAAGAAGGTGACTTGGTGCTCCGGCTCATCCAGGATCAGACTGATATGCATAAGTTATCCCCCCCTTGGGAAGGACCCTTTGTGGTCAGCAAAAATCTGCACAATGGATCCTACTACCTCATTGATGTTCGAGAGCATGAAGACTCACGTCAATCGGAGGAGGAGACAAAGCGGCCATGGAACATAGCTCTCCTTCGGCCTTACTATACTTGAAGCCATAGGCTTTTTCACCTGTACATATTTATGACAGTGTATATACCATATAATAAACTTGAGCCTCCGTTATAAGCGGGGTATCTGTTCTTTCTTATATCATATGTGTGCTTTTACAAGTTAACGGTCAAAATGGAGTCTTGGTTAAACCGAATTTAGCAATTGCATAAAGATAAAGAAAATCACTAGGGGGCTTGGTCATGTTTGAACCACAGCTACACCTCTTGATAGGCATTTCAGCCACACAAGGAAAAATTTGTGGAGCCAAAGAGAGTATTGTACACCGTACAAACTCAAACATAGGCACACGCTGAGCATCGCTCACAAAGTTACTTGGGGGCTCTTTTTTGCAAAGCAACAAAGAGTTTGAAAGGACCCTCGTAATTGGCTATCAAGCCACGGCTTGGAAGCCTGGTGTATTCACCTAAAACCCCGGGTTAACCTGCCTTCATCAAGTAAGCCACTCCTATCCAGGTAATCCTGGCATGACCCATCGAACGTTTGACAAGTCAATCTTTTACAGACCCTGAACTTGTCATAGTTAAAACGGTGATTGGTTAATTGGAGGCCCATCTTAAAAGGCTTTGTTAAATGGTTTAACTCAGAGACCTGGCAGCCCATGAAAAGCCTCGATTTGGAGCCTGGCAGCTCGTAAAAAGCCTCGCATATTTTCCTATTTGAATTTTGTTTGTTGACAATCATAAGTATTTTTTGATAAACCGGCACCCTTGATCCGGCTTGCTTTCCAACCACCAGTTGTTGGCTCATGATCAATTATAGACTGGCGGTCACTGACCCGGTCTGGTTTGACTAAATCACCAGTGTTATGAAGAAAATCCGGTAGGTATAGCGGTCCAGTTTAATAGATAGACCAGCATTATGAAGATGAGATTATCAAACGTATCGGGTTGGTGTTAAACACCTTTGTTGTATACACGTTTGCTCACTCAATGAGGTATGTTCTGTACATTATTTTTTGTACAAACACTTGATTATTCAGCTCAAGTACTATATACTTCTTGGATATTATGACATGTTTAGCGGTAAACCGCTAGACACTTTTAAGTTTTTTGTACCCAGGCAAGTCATCATAGACTATGCATAAAATATATCCTGAAGGGCGGCACAGATTGTCACAAAGGGTTATAAAGCATGCTCGATGGCATGGCAGATAAACAAAGTTTCAGCTATCCTATTACATGAAGCGTTAAAGCGGCTCAATGGTGCCATTGTTTTTCACAATAGCCATATAAACCGGCGACCGGATCAAGACTCTTCATCACGACGGTTTGACAGTTGTGGATCAGTTGGTGTAGGCACTTCTTCATCCCTCCCCAGCCGCTGGAAATCAGCCGTTGACCAATCGATTCCGGTTAAAGCTTGGAATACTGCTTCCTCATGGATAAGATTAGAAGAGTTAATATCAGGGGCATAAGTGTGCTTACGAATCGGAGGCACAAGTTCTTCGACTTCATGTATCTCAGCCGGCTGTCTTTTCCCTTCTGCATCATAAAATGGTTGAAAATGGGACAAATCGGTGTCCTCAGCTAATTTGCTGGCTGCTGGCCGCATCTGTTTGGTCAACCGCCGAAGATCATCATTGTCAAAGTTTGAACCATCTTCTTTAACACCTGGATACCCTTTAATGATATCCTCCACTTCAAGATCTGGAATCCAGGCCTTGGCTCGAATAAGGGCAGTTAATGCTCCGGCTCTTGCAGCGGCTCTTTTCAACTCAGCAATACGCGCCGGTAACATGCCCAGCTTCTCAAGGGTTTCCTTAATCAACGTTGGCGCCGGTTTGTTATAAGCCGCTGTACTAATGGCTCGCTGAGATCCAGAGTATAGCTGCTCAACCAATGTATATGCCGCTTTGAGCTTCATCCGCATATCTGCACCAAGATGAGTGATCCGAGTTCCTGTCAAAGATTTTTTCAACATCGTGGTCAGTTTTACGATTCGTTGACTGATGCAACATACATAAGCAGATACTTACCAAAGATAGCAGAGGTCATAGCATTGATTTGGCGCTTCAAACCGGCTAGTTCTTCAACCACTGGTTTCAGGGCTTCCTCGGCATCTACGGCTCTTTTGGTCAAACCGGCTTTTTCGGTTTCCCATGCAGCACGATCTTGATTGAAGGATTCTTTCAATTTTTCCATTCCGGCTAGGGCCTGGGTCAGCTCCTCTTTGGCTTTTGCAGCTTCGGCTTGTTGCGACTTCACATTTTCTTGCAAGTCAGAGTTTTTGGCATCTTTGCTTCTCAGTTTAGCCTGCAACATTGAAGGTATCTTCAACAAAACAACATATATATGCACTAAGTATAAAGCATATAACAAGTTATCCACTTCATACTTGGGGGCTAATGCTTATTTGCTCTCAAATACTACCTTCTATGCAAGTCTCCAGAACAATGCAAGCATTATCCTTGACACTTGGGGGCTAATGTACGTTTGTTCTAAATTGGCGGTGTGGATTAAAAACCGGATTAACTTGCCAAGTTAAACCAGCCTTTGGGGGCTATGCTATAGAACGTCATCTAATTTTTCAAACATGAGTTTTATCTATGATTGAAGACACGCCTTGGCAAGGATTAATGATGGGATGCTTAAAGTGTTACAAAGACCCGGTTTATGATTGACAATCATAAAACGGCTCTTGGGGGCTACTTGGAATAGTATTTCAGCTATAAATCAATGTGCAAGGGAGAAGAATTTACCTCATATCGTTCTTTCATCAAATTCACCAAACCGGCTTCATAATCCCGGTTTGAGTGCAGACAGTTCAAGAAGCCGGAATGAAGCTCATCAGCGTTAAGATGAGCATAGTTTGATAAGTCCCTGCTCCATTTACCTTTATCCCTGGCAATTTGCTCTTCGTTGGCACTATGCTGAGCCAAAATGACGGGATGACCAGGAGAACTGTGGCCTGCTCTAGTAATAATAACTTCATCGCCTTGGCCTTCAGGATTTTGGGCGGATGATGATGGAATGTCAGTGTCTTTCATAGGATTAGCCCGGTTTGGTTCTGCCGGTTCAGCATCAGGGGCGGCAGGCTCAGCATCTGTGGGTTCGTCAGTATGTTGGCCATCAAGGGGCGGATCATCAAAAGTGGTTTCAGGATGGAGGCCTTCCGGTTCACCTGTTTGCTCCGGTTCACCTCTTGGTTCTTCTTCTTCAGCAACAGGGTTTTCTGGTGGATTGGTGACCCGAGCTTTCTTGCTGGGTCTGGCTTTGGCCCTGCGAACAGAATAAAAAGGGTTAACATCCTGTTCAAAAGATGTAGGGTGCATTGAAAGGAAAGGTTTTTCGTAACTCACCCAGCCACAGTTTTCAAAGGGGGGAGTTGAGTTGCTGTCGATTCACCAGAAGAGGAAGGAGGTGTCACATGATAATTTGAATCGGATGGATTAAGAGGCTGTCTGAAATAACCTGCCTTGGGGTAAGAATGGTCAGAAGTAGGAGAGACCTCAGACCGACGCTTCCGAACCGGAGTATCAAGTAAACCGGTAGAGGTGACCTGTTGGCCACTATGCCGGGTTGTCCGGCGAGCCTCATGCTGTTGAGTCTTCAAAATAAATGTTGGATCCAAGTGAGCAACAGGATGAGAAATGCTTACTTTCTGGATTGTTTGGTGAGTTTTTTGTGTTGGCATAGAGTCTGAACCGGAGGAAAGGGTAATTACCTCTACGTCCTCAGCCTGACTAGCTTCGGCCTCCTCCTGAGGAAGATCATTGTTAACAAGATGCATAAAAAGAGAGCCAAGTGAGTCAAGTTCTACCTCAACTTCTGGGTCATCAGTATCATCATCAAGTTCCATAGTAATCCGGTCAGCCGTTTTCCGCTTTGATGTCCGTTTTACGGCTTTGGTCTTCGGGCAGGTTGGTTTGGCCACTTTATCTCCAGTTGGCTTTGCCACTTTCTCTATGGATTTTCGTTTCCAGAAAGGGTCATCACCATATACATATAAAGAAGAAGGGTTACAGCTTGTATAAGTCAAAGATATTAGAGATGAAGAGGAAGTGTAATGCTTATAGCAGGCGGTTTGTTCTTGGTGTAGAAGGGATTCAGACCGGTTTGACTACAGACCAGTTCCGATTCATTCAGAATTTTCTTTACCCTTTCAGTAACTTCTTCCTTGGATAATTGGATGTTGCAGTGGCGTTGAGGATCGTCAACTTCACCGGTATATTCGCACATTAAACCGGGACGCCGGCTTAGCGGCAAGATGCTCCAGGATATCCAACAGCGTACAAAATCCACACTTGTTAAACCGTTTGCCATAAAGGCCTGGAGCTTGGCGATTTGAGGAGCGTATTTTGCCCTTTCTGAAGAGCTCAGGCGTTGTGTCATTGGGTGAGTATTGGATAATCTATGATCTCGGAAGCCGGGGAGGGGATTCTCATTTTCAGGCGAAGTGTCTTTGCAATAGAACCATGTTTGGTTCCATTCCTTGGGGTGGCTACGGTGTTTGGCATGAGGAAATTCCACTTCTTTCCGCTTTTGAATCGAGACACCACCAAGCTCTGTATTCGGGCCATTCACAAACTCTGTGCGCCGGTTTAAGTGAAAGAAATCCCGGAACAATTCTGCAGTTGGTTCTTCCTGTAAATAGGCTTCACAGAAGACTTGGAAATTGCATAAGTTGGAGACTGAGTTGGGACCAATATCTTGTGGATGCAGTTGGAAGCTGGCAAGCACATCTCGATAAAATTTTGACCCTGGCGGTTTGAAACCACGGCCTATATGGTCAACAAAGATTGCCACTTCGCCTTGTCTTGGGGTTGGAGGATTCTCAGTTCTTGGGACTCACCATTTGATCTTAGTTTTCTTAGGCAGAGAGCCGATGCTAACCATCTCATCCAGTTGAGCCTCGGTAACCCCGGAACGAGCCCAGTTGCAGGCAGTGAATTGTTTGGCCGTTGCAAAGCAAACAAACTGAAAATGAAAGGCCGGTTTATAAACTATGCATGATCATACACAAGATACAAGGGAGTAAGAAACGTACTGATATAATAAATGGTACAACCCGGAGACTAGTATAATGAGAAAGAAGGTAATGCTAGCGCGGGATTGATCAGATACTGTTAAACCGGAGTGTAATTATGAAGGCAACATGCTCTTCTGGTTTATCAGAGGGCTAATGGCATAGACTATTTATCCAATGTCAAATCGCTTATATTGGTGCGAGGAGAAACAGATCTCACAATGATGTATAAAACTTTCGGATCTAGAGATAAGACAGAAAAGCAAAAATAATTGGATCTTGAAGGGATGTAGAACTGAAGCAATTTTTGACAGACAGATCAGTTCTTTGCGCATAAAGATTTGTGATGATCATGGTAGGTAAGCTACGGTAAGAGATGCATCAAGCATGAAGTGTCCTTCTATTAAAGGAAGAACAGGGCCGGGTTATCTGTCTAGCTAAGGTCTCATCCTCCAGCAACTCGCCCCGGGTCATATAAGCCAAATAAGGCACTGTCCAATCTAGAATGACATGAAGAGCCGCCACCAATTGTGCTTCCGGGTCTGGAACGGCCAAGTCTTCCTCTATAGTCAACTTGATAGAAGGGTTATGTAGAACATCTAAAAAAGTGTTAGGCGGCACCAGCTTACGTTGAGGTCCCAACCGGCTTAAAGCATCGGCCGGTTCGTTCTTTCTGCGGTCAATGTGATCCACTTGATAACCCTTGAAGTGTCCAGCAACAGCGTCGACCTCACGGCGATAAGCCGCCATGAGAGGATCCTTGCAATCCCACTTGCCTGATACTTGCTGAGCCACCAAATCTGAGTTGCCAAGGCACCGTACCCGGCTTAAACTCATTTCTTTAGCCATTCGAAGACCATGGAGTAAGGCCTCATACTCAGTTGCGTTGTTAGTACAAGGAAACATCAATCACAACACATAACAAAATTTGTCACCTCAAGGAGAAGTAAAAACAACTCCAGCCCCCGAGCCTTCCAATTGTCTGGACCCATCAAAATGAATCATACAATATGTGCTGTCTAGCTTCTCTTTAGGTATCTGCAACTCCGTCCAATCGTTAATGAAGTCCACCAGTGCTTGAGATTTGAGGGCAGTATGTGGCACATACTTTAAACTATGAGACCCAAGTTCAATGGCCCACTTGGCGACTCGTCCCGTGGCTTCTTTATTTTCAATAATATCTCCTAAAGGAGTAGAGCTAAACAAAGTGATAGGATGACCCTAAAAGTAATGCTTAAGCTTCCTGCTAGCCATGAACACCCCATAAACAAGCTTCTGCCAATGTGGATATCTCTGCTTGGACTCAATGAGTACCTCACTAACGTAGTAAACCGGCCGTTGAACCAGATATTCCTTTCCAGCCTCCTTGCGCTCTACAACAATGGCCACACTGACAGCACGCGTGTTAGCAGCCACATATAACAACAGTGGCTCATTCTCAACGGGAGCAGCAAGAACCGATGGCTCGGCGAGCTGTCTTTTCAGATCTTCAAAGGCAGACTTAGCAGCATCACTCCAAACAAAATCATCCATCTTTTTGATCATTTGATACAACGGCATAGCCTTCTCACCTAACCGGCTTATGAACCGGCTTAAAGCTGCGACATGGCCCGCCAGCCGCTGAACGTCATTGATGCACGCCGGCTTAGCCAAAGACGTAATCGCCTTAATTTTCTCTGGGTTAGCCTCAATGCCTCTGTTAGACACCAAAAAACCCAAAAGCTTGCCAGCTGGGACTCCAAAAACGCACTTGGCCGGGTTAAGCATTATCTTGTAGACCCGGAGGTTACCAAAGGTTTCCTTCAGATCATCTACTAGAGTTTCCTTCTCTCTTGATTTCACCACGATATCGTCCACATAAGCATGAACATTACGCCCAATCTGATTATGAAGACAGTTCTGCACACACCGTTGATAAGTCGCCTGGGCACTCTTAAGCCCAAAAGGCATAGACACATAGCAGAAAGCTCCAAACGGGGTAATGAAAGCCGTCTTCTCCTGGTCCTTAACTGCCATCTTGATCTGATGATAGCCAGAATAAGCGTCCAAAAACTCAAACGCTCACAACCCGCCATAGCATCAATGATTTGATCAATACGAGGGAGAGTAAAAGGATCAGCCGGACAAGCCTTGTTTAAATCTGTGTAATCCACACACATACGCCAGGTGTCGTTATTTTTTAGCACAAGCACCAGGTTAGCCAACCACTCTGGGTGAAAAACTTCAACAATAAACCCGGCCGCCAAGAGCCGAGCCACCTCCTCACCAATAGCTTTCTGCCTTTTCTCATTAAACCGTTGAAGAGACTGTCTAACCGGCTTGAATTTCGGATCAATATTGAGAGTGTGCTCAGCGAGTT
The DNA here is from genome assembly GCF_003073215.2 of Triticum urartu. NCBI lineage: Eukaryota > Viridiplantae > Streptophyta > Magnoliopsida > Poales > Poaceae > Triticum > Triticum urartu. The sequence goes on along the minus strand of NC_053026.1, from coordinate 501,281,458 downwards.
CTCTCGCTACACCCGGCATGTTAGAAGGTTTCCGTGCAAAGATGTCCCGGTTCTCACGGATGAACTCGATGAGCGCGCTTTCCTATTTGGGATCCAGATTGGCACTGATACTGAACTGCTTGGATGAATCGCCTGGAACAAAATCAACAAGCTTGGTGTCATCGGCCGACTTAAATTTCATCACCGGCTCATGCTCCGTGGTCGGCTTTTTCAAAGACGTCATGTCCGTCGGGTCAACATTATCCTTGTAGAACTTCAATTCTTCTATTGCACAAACAGATTCGGCGTAAGCAGCATCACCTTCTTCATATTCCAAGGCTATCTTCCGACTTCCATGCACTATGATGGTGCCCTTATAACCCGGCATTTTAAGTTGCAAATAAACATAACACGGTCGTGCCATGAACTTAGCATAAGCCGGCCGTCCGAACAGAGCGTGATACGGGCTTTTGAGTTTGACCACTTCAAAAGTTAACTTCTCAGCCCTAGAATCATGCTCATCTCCAAAGGCTACTTCCAGTTCAATCTTACCAACTGGATATGCCGACTTACCAGGCAGTACTCCATGGAAAACAGTGTTGGACATCTTAAGACTCTTATCAGTCAACCTCATGCGTCGGAAAGTCTCATAATACAAGATGTTGATGCTACTGCCCCCGTCCATCAGCACTTTTGTGAACTTATATCCACCAACCTGAGGTGCCACCACCAAGGCCAGGTGACCCGGATTATCATCCCGGGGAGGGTGATCTTCCCTACGCCACACAATAGGCTGCTCAGACCATCGCAAATAACGTGGAACTGCCGGTTCAACAGCGTTCACAGCTCTCTTATGAAGTTTCTGGTCCCTTTTGCATAAACTGGTGGTGAATACGTGATACTGCCCGCTGTTCAGCTGCTTTGGGTTACTCTGATACCCGGATTGCTGCTCCTGCTGACTACCTTGGCCAGATTGCTGATTATAGCCGCCTTGATTGCCTTGAGGGCCCTGGCCATGAAAGCCGCCACCGCCTGAGCCGCCGCCTGGTCCATGATTACCGTTGAACATGTTAGAATTTTTGAAAGCCTTCATGATCGTACAGTCCTTGCATAAGTGAGTGGCTGGTTTCTGCTGAGTATCGTGCCTTGGACAAGGCTCATTTAACAACTGCTCAAGAGTGGGACCTGACCCACCGAACCGAGGGGGTGGCCTCCCCTTACGTCGCTGATTATTACCCTATGTGTTGGTGTTAGCCACAAACTCCGGACTACCGTCAGCCTTACGTTTATTATTAACTCCTTGATTTGCCATGTTATGCTAGTGGCCCTTGCCATTGTCGTTATTCTTTCCCTTCCCTGCCTTCTCTTTGTCAGACGTGGGATCCTTGGTACTATCAGAGTCGTTGTATTTGACGAGAGCCGCCATCAGCTGGCCCATGTCATCACAATCGCGCTTGAGCCGCCCCAGCTTCTGTTTCAGAGGTTCAAAACGGCAATTTTTCTCCAACATTAAGACCGCGGAGCCGGCATCCATCTTATCAGATGAATGTATTATTTCCTTCGCCCGGCGCACCCAATGGGTTATGGATTCACCTTCCTCTTGTTTGAAATTACTTAAGTCCACAATCGACATGGTCTGCTTGCAAGTATCTTTGAAGTTCTGAATAAACCGGGCTTTTAACTCTACCCATGAGCCGATGGAATTGGGTGGCAGCCCCTTCAACCAAGTGCGAGCTGTTCCATCCAACATCATGGTGAAGTACTTGGCCATCGTTGTGTCACTGACCTCCAATAACTCCATGGGCATCTCGTAACTTTCAATCCATGCCCCGGGCTGTAAGTCAGTTGTGTAATTAGGCACCTTACGAGGCCCCTTAAAATCCTTTGGCAGCGCTCATTACGCAGAGCCGGCACCAAGCAAGGGACACCTCCAGTCCTCGTGGCACACCTGCTTCAACAGAGGTCGTTGGATAAACCGGAAAAGCTTGGTGAGCCGCCTGCTCAGCTGCCTGTTGAACCGCCTGCTCAGCCTCTTGGCAGATCCTATCCTAGTCAACCAAGTTAAGAGCTCCATCATGCGCCGGGTCATGCCTGCGTGGCTGGTTACAGCGCTGGGCGTTGCTTGACACGGCTGCTGAATCCATATGATTGGTATAGCTTGGGCTCCGTCTTGGGTGAGGGGTTGAATGAATCATGTATCGACTGTAAGAGTATGACTCCTGCTGTGCAAGAGCCGTCTGAAGAAGTTCTCAGATCCTTCTTGTTTCGATCACCGTCGGAGAGTCGCCTTCCATCGGGAGAGCCACCAAACGTGACGATGCAGTGATCAGATTCTCCAAAGGGTTAGAAAAATGACCCGGTGGTGTTGGTGTATAATGAGGCGGAGCAGTATTCATACGAGGGGGTTCCGTAGCCCGCGGCTATACCGGTGCCCCAGCCTCGGGTGTTGTAATCCGGTTTGCCTCCGGTGGGTTACTGGGACCGGCCCTGGGTGTGTGGAAGAGGTTCCTAGGATCATAAGTCAGAGGCAGACGTGATTGAGTCTTCTGGTGCCTTCTCCTCATGACCTCGTTTGATGAGTTCAGATCCATCCTGAGCCAAAAAGCCTCTGATTGAAGCTGCTGAGCCCGAGCGTCCAAAGCTGCCCGCTCTGCAGCCATCCTGACGTCCTCCGCCACCAAGTTTTCATTAGCTTGTTCTACCTCCCCACGTAACTGTGCCACCTCCGCATCATGCCAAGCCTTATCTGCCGGTTCGACCACGGTGGTCAACAGGGCCGTCATCCTATCCATGAGATCCATCAGCACCTGAGCTGGTGGTCGCGCGAGGTCTCCTGGCCCGGCCACTGCCGACCCGGTGGTTATCGCTACCGCAGTCGTAGAGTCTTGAGCAGGCTGCGTACCAGTCATGAAGATCCCCGCTCTATTCGACGGCTCAAAAGGGTCCGGAATACTGCTGCCATCGGAACAGCCCCCAAGCCCGCCATCTTGTAGTTGATACAATGAATCCGTCTCACTTGTGGATGACTCACGTCAGAGTAGATAGTCGTCTCACCGCCATCCACAGATCCTTCAGAAAACTCCCCTCCATGGATGCAACCCACGAAGGCACACCTCACGGCGGGCTGAGTCCGGGCGGGTCTCGCACGCTGAGCCGTCTCGATGAGGTCGGTGCAGATGTCCGGCTCAGGGCCCGGCTCGCCGATCCGGCCGATGAAGACATGGATTCCGCCGAAGGGGACCCGGTACCCGTACTCAATTAAGCCGGCATCGGGGCCCCAGCCTGCATCGTCGATGTAGAGCTTACCGCGACGACTCTTGGTCATCCGGCCCACAGCGTATCCCTTGAGCCCTTCGAAGCTGCCCTTCAAGAACTCAAATCCACGGTGGGCGCCACCTGTCGTGGAATTGTCACGGCAGATGTCCTGGAGAAAGGACTTAGTTGTGGAGCAATCGCAACTAGGAAGCTTAAAGGGGTTAATCGGGACAAAGGACACGAGAGGTTTATACTGGTTCAGCCCCTTGCGGTGAAAGTAAAGCCTAGTCCAGTTGATGTGGTATTGCTAGGTTTCAATGACCAAGGAGCGAATACGCTAGCTTGGCTCTCGATCTGTTGTTTCTTGCCCTAAGCCACCGCCGGGTCGTCCCCTTATATACACGGGTTGACGCCCTGCGGCCTACAGAGTCCCGGCCGGCTCATACAATGTATCCGGCTCGGTGACATCTCTTACATGCCTTACTTTAGAAGTCTTATTCATACATGGCGGTTTATACTTATGGGCCTTAAGTCGCCTCTGGGCTTGGGCCGATGTAACGCCCTCGATGCGGCTATATCTCCCATGTGTCGAAGCACGACTTAGAGGCATAACAGCATTGAAAGCAATGTCGCAAGTGAGGTAATCTTCACAACAACTCATGTAATACAATAAGGGAAAAGGATACATAGTTGGCTTACACTCGCCATGTCACACAAATAGCATAAATAACATTACATTCATCCAAATACACTCAAGGTCCGACTACAGAACCAAAATAAAGATAAACCCCAAATGCAACATAGTCCCCGATCGCCCCAACTGTGCACCACTACTGATCATCTGGGAAAGACACGTAGTATCGTCCTGAGTCCTCGTCGAACTCCCACTTGAGCTCAGTTGAATCACAACCTGGAGCGGTATCATCGGTCCCTGCATCTGGTTTTGGAAGTAATCTGTGAGTCACGGGGACTCAACAATCTCACACCCTCGCGATCAACACTATTTAAGCTTATAGGAAGGGTAAAAGGTATGATGTGGGGCTGCAGCAAGCGACTAGCATATATGGTGGCTAACATACGCAAAAGAGCGAGAAGAGGAGGCAAAGCCATGGTCGAACAACTATGATCAAGAAGTGATCCTAGAACAACCTACGTCAAGCATTACTCCAACATCATGTTCACTTCCCGGACTCCGCCGAGAAGAGACCATCACGGCTATACATGCGGTTGATGCATTTTATATTAAGTTAAGTTTCAGGTTATCTACAATCGGACATTAACAAATTCCATCTGCCCATAACCACGGGCACGGCTTTCGAAAGATCAAAACCCTACAGGGGAGTGCCAACTTAGCCCATCACAAGCTCTCATGGTCAACGAAGGATATTCCTTCTCCCAAGACAATCCGATCAAACTCGGCATCCCGGTTACAAGACATCTCGACAATGGCAAAACAAGTCCAGTAACACCACCCGAATGTGCCGAGAAATCCCGATAGGAGCTGCACATATCTCGTTCTCAGGGCACCCTCAGATGAGACATCCTACGAGTAAAACTAACCCTCAAGTTGCCCCGAGGTGGCCCCGGAGTCTACTCGGTCAGACCAACACTCAGAGGAGCAATGGCCCAGGGGGGTTTAATAAAGATGACCCTCGGGCTCCAGAAACCTAAGGGAAAAAGAGGCTAGGTGGCAAATGGTAAAACCAATGTTGGGCATTGCTGGAGGAGTTTTATTCAAGGCGAACTGTCAAGGGGTTCCCATTATGACCCAACCGTGTAAGGAACGCAAAATCCGGGAACATAACACCGATATGACAGAAACTAGGGTGGCAAGAGTGGAACAAAACACCAGGCATAAGGCCGAGCCTTCCACCCTTTACCAAGTATATAGGTGCATTAAGATAAACAAGATATAATAAAGATATCCCAATAATAAACAATGTTCCAACAAGGAACAAACTCCAATCTTCACCTGCAACTAGCAACGCTATAAGAGGGGCTGAGCAAAGCGGTAACATAGCCAAACAACGGTTTGCTAGGACAAGGTGGGTTAGAGGTTTGACATGGCAATATGGGAGGCATGATGAGCAAGTGGTAGGTATCATAGCATAGGCATAGCAAAAGAGCGAGCATCTAGCAAGCAAAGATAGAAGTGATTTCGAGGGTATGGTCATCTTGCCTGCAAAGTTCTCTGAGTTGGCTTGATCCTCGTAAGCGTACTCAACGGGCTCCTCGATCACGTACTCGTCTCCTGGCTCTACCCAAAGCAAGACAGCAAGCAAAAGGGAACACAATCAACCACGTGCAATGCTCAAACAACATGATGCAAACATGGTAAAGATATGCGGGATGCGATATGTGATGCATATGCATGATTTGGAAAGGAAAGATTGAACCTGTCCTCAACTTGGAAATCCAAGAGTGCCACAGGAAAGAGGAGTTGATTTCGGTTGAAATCGATATAAAGATCACCGGAATCGGATGCACGGTTTGGAAATGGCAAGCAAAACAAATACGGCATCGGTCTGCGATTAACAGCACGAGACCATCTAAAAGCATCAAGAACAACATGCTACAGCACTCTAACGTAACATCAAAATACATGGCAGGGATCCACTCTTGATGCTTGACAAAACATGAACACTGAGCTACGGCTAATTCACTCAATATCAGGTTCAAACAAGCATGGCAAAAGTGCAAAAGATTATTGGTTCCAGACTTAGTGAAATTAACAGCATGTCAGGAATTTAACATCAGGAAGCAATCTTTAGAGCAAGATAACGACATGCTACAGGAACACATCACGGTAAATCAAGGCATGGCATGAAGCTACTCAAAGCATACAACAAAAGTCCCTTACTGACCATAAGCCAAAAGGGATCAGAAAATACAATTACAACCACATGAACATCGCAATTATCGTTAACAGATTCAGACTTAGTGAAAAACTGGAACATGGCAAAACAGATATCAAGTAGGCATGTTTACGAGCTCGAAGCACTCACTACGAGGCAATACATGACAAACTAAGCATACACCCAGCAAGTAGACATGGCATAGAAGCTAGACATGGCAAGAACGACAACATAGCATGCATGGATCAACTACAACAAGCTCGGCAAAATTGCTAAACATGTTAACAATCTGCCAGGAACATTTTATAGCAAAAGTAGAGCTCGATTGACTCACGCTAGGGTGCTCCATAAATGCCAACAAATACATGGATGGATAGAGCACCACAATATCTACAAAACATCCTTACTGACCATGCTCAAAAGAGGCACGGATCACTCGGTAGCAACATGAATACATGGCATAAAAATTACAGCAGGAAAAGGACTTAGTGAAATTCTAAGTCCCTGAAATCAGCAACATTACGAGATCTACTTTGCATGCTTGTGCTAGTCACCACAGAGATCACAAAAATACATGGCATACGCCCCTATAAGATGGCATGGCATACTTCAAAACTCATGTAGAGCTCAGGATCATAGCATGCACACGTTAATCATGGAAAAAATGACAAAAGTGCATTTGCTGATAACAGATCTGAAACTAACATCACATAGCCCTCTTCCAACAGCATTTCGGGCATCAAGATGAGCTCAAATGAAAATGATGCAATGAGATGAAATGAAGTACTCATCGAGATGAACATTTCGTTATGCTACACGCATGAATCGAAGCAACGGTGATGAAGTTATGGCATGAAGAAGTATGCAAATAATTACTGGGACTTAGTGGAAATTCAACCTCTCCGAGAAAGTCAATGGGATATGATGGAGCGGGATGATGAGATCTGGGACGCGCGAGGGTGCGTTTGGATGGAGGGTGTGGTGGATCTGATCCACCCTCCGTGGATCTCGCCGGAGATGAGGAAGGAGAGGGCCAGCGACGAGGTGGTTCGCCGAACTTGTAGCGGGGAGGCGGCCGGGCTTGGACGCGTCATTGTCGGAGCGGGATCCAGCGGAGCAGCGGCTGGCCGGACTTGCGGCCGGAGTAGGCGGCGGCTCGGGGCGGCGCAGGCGACCGGCGAGGCGGCGGGGCGAAGCTCCGGCAGGTGATGGCCGGCGAGCTCACGCGCGGCGGCGCGCTGCTGTGGCCCGGAGTGCCGGAGGCGGCGGGGCGACCAGGCGCGTGGCGGCGGCGGTTCGGGCCCCACGGGCCGGATCTGGGCCGCGCGGGCCCGCGGCGGCGGAGACGATCCGGCGGGACAGGTGGCGGGCTCCGGTTCGCTGAGGGGCAGTGTGGCGGTGACGTGTCGGCGCCTCATTCGCCGGAGTGAGGTGGCGGCGGGATGGACGCATCCGCCGACGGGCGGACATGTCCGGCGGCGCGGAGGGAAGTTAGGGTAGGGTTTGATCTGCGCGGATTTTTCGGGGGAGGCCACATATTTATAGGTAGAGGGAGCTAGGAGAGTCCAAATGAGGTGCGGTTTGAGGCCACGCGATCGTGATCGAACGACCTAGGTGATGGAGGAAGTTTAGGTGGGTTTTGGGCCACTTTGGAGGGGTGTTGGGCTGCAACACACACGAGGCCTTTTCGGTCCCTCGGTTAACCGTTGGAGTATCAAACGAAGTCCAAATGGCACGAAACTTGACAGTCGGTCTACCGGTAGTAAACCAAGGCCGCATGGCAAATCTCGGTCCAATCCGAAAACGTTTAACACCCGCACACGAAAAGAGGTAGAAAGGGACACCGGAGGACATAGGAGTGCCAGATTGCAAAACGGACAACGCGGAAAAATCTCGGATGCAAGAGACGAACATGTATGCAAATGCGATGCACATGATGACATGATATGAAATGCAAGACACACAAGCAAATGACCAGGCAACAACAGCGAATAACTGGAGGACACCTGGCACAACGGTCTCGGGGCCTTACGACACTCCACCACTACGAGAGGATCTCGTCCCGAGATCTAGAATGGCACCGGAGGGAAAACGGAAGAGAAAGAGAAGAGGTAAAAACTAAGTTGCTTCTTAACAATTGAGTGAAACCAAAGAACCTTGAGGGGTTGAACAAATCGAAAGAAAGAATACAACAAAGATGAACGAAGTTGAAAACACTCTGTTAGAAAAAGTAACAATGAACATTACGAGAACCTTGTAGGTTGAAAGCATAAGAAAAGGGTTGCAATGGACGAGAAGTACATGCAAGCACTCCGGTTGAAACGAGATGTACAAGGGACGATAGGTATCAATTACGATAAGACTCCGGTTGGAAATGGAAGGCATAGAATATGAACTTCGCAAAATGAAAGCACTTGGACGCGACTCCGGTTAGAAGAGGAATGATAGACACAACACTTCGGTTAAAACAAGATAGGGAAGGAATAAAAATGATATAATCTGGGCAGCACTCTGACTAAAAATGGAAGGAAATGAACATGAACTTGACAAGATGAGAGGATACTTGATGAAATCAACAACACGCTGCCTCCGGAACTATTGAAAGAATGGCACAAGGGGGTAAGAAAGATTTCAGACAGCACTCCGGTTGAGAAAGGAGGTAAAACTTGGTAAGATGAGAGATCTGGAATGAAAACACGACACTCCGGTTGAATGGATAAGCAAAGGAAAGAACATGATCTTGACAAAACAAGAAGATGGGTTGAAGAGAGCAACATCACAATGCCTCCGGAACAAAAGAATAGAAGTTGGATCTTTGGAAAGGAAAGAGTTGAGAAGAAAATGACATCGATAGAATTTGAAAGGCATCTTTAAAAGAAGGATTGAACGGAGTTGTTGGGAAATCAACAACGAAAAGAACAAGCTTGTTGAGGGATTATGGAAAACATCTCAAAAACTTGAGGTGAAATCCTGCCACAAACGGAAAACAATTGCTTGCTTTACATCGACGAGGAGATGAAAACTTATATCACCGGTAGGATAAATGAAGAACTTGGGTCATTTATAAGCACCATAAAAGCAACAATCCTTAGGGAAAGCTTTAGGTGAAATATACCCCAAGATAACTCGAATGAAGAGATTGATGGATTGCAAAGGATCTCATGAACGAATTGAAAAATGATTGGTTTAAATATGTCATTCCGGACAAATTATGAATCATGAAACATGAAGGGAAAATTGTCAAGAAAGACATAACACCATCTCAAAAGATAAGATAGGAAGAATTGCACTTTGGGATGCAGGATGAAGAATGCTTGAACTCCTCTGGAAAGAATCTCGATGAACACTTCGAGAAGGAAATAAACCCTTGGTGAACCACCAAGTAGAGCCTCCATGAATAACTCCGGTAATAAAGAATGATCAAACGGAATGAAAGAGAATTTGAAAAGACAAGGTGAATCCTTGCAATGATTTAGATGAATCTCTGTGGTGATATAATTGAGAGCGCTTGGAACTCCGGGAAGAAAAGATAGAGCATCTCGAACCGAGAATGTGATATGATGAACCACTCCGGAAAGCAGAAATTGAATTTACTCGATGAAACAAGAATAAGAATTACATTATGCTTATCCTTCACCAATTTAAATTGATGACATACAATGGATTTGGCATACTACTTATTCTCGTAGAAAGGATTAAGATAGATATCGCGCCAACTTGGGAAGGTCTTCAACGAACCACCGTAAGAATTGAAAATGAACGAAGAAAAGATAAAGAAACACCGGGAAGAATTAGCAAATGAACGAAAATGCTTGAGGGGATTTTGATACAAGTGAACGAAAAGATCATGAGCTGATTAGATTAGAGAAAGAATGATGCATCGGTAAGATTTAGAGAATGATAGCTGAAAGCTGGAATGGATAATCCCGAAATGATGGCCTTCGGATAAACAAACTGAAAGACTCTTGAAATGCTCCGGATGGATGAAAAGAATTCCCACACTCAAAACAATTCTGAGAGGATGGCCTCAAACTAGAACCACGAATCTCTGAGAGAACGGATAAGATATGGAGGAAAAACTCTTCTTCGGTCTTCAAGTGTTGAGAATTACAAAGAGAAACACCACCAAGAATTATTGAGGCACTCCGGAATGAAGAATGGAAAAGGTTGAGACAACGATGAAAAGAATTTGAAAAAAAATCTTGGAGAAATACATATGACTGATGATGAATCATTCTTACGTCAAACTTTGAAATGAGTTTGAGAATAACTCCGGGAAAATTAGAAGATTCAGGTAAGATCCTGGAAAAAGACCTGTGGGTTAGGGCCCACTGAAAATATACACCGTTGAACGATTTAAAAGAGAGATTGTGCCGGTTGAAATAAATGGCATGAATGAGATAACAATCTCGAAATAACTTGAACGATTGAGAATGGAAACGTGAATCTTTCGAGATATCTTCAACACAACGGAACAAATGAATGGCGAGAAGTGGATGATTAAGAGGTGCACCGGCATGAGAAAGCATTTGAAACGAGGAAAAGGATATGATAAGCAAAGCTTGAATTGGATCCACCGGAGAAGAAAGAGAACGAAGAATGTTGAACTTGTGGAGCATCTTCACGAGAACCAACGGGTAAGAACATTGACGGAAAAGAATGAAGAGACTTCACATCAATAAAAGGATACTTGAATAAGAAATATGAATCCTTAAAAAAAAAGGGGGGGGGGGGGGGGAAAACAAAGACAACTTGGAGACGGATGAAGCAAACACCGTTGAGAACAACTGATCATTGATCTTGCGGATGTTGAAATGATCGGATCCACTTGAAGAGAAACACGCCGATTGAAAAGGATTGACATGACAATCTTGATGATCATCAAGGATTAGCATCCACATAGAAATATGAGAAAACCGCTTAGACAAGGGATGGAATCCACATTTGACATTGAAGCAACTCGAATACCACAACTCAAAACAAAACAAAGGATTGGCTTGCAAAATAGCCGGAACAAACATATGATAGAGATTTCGTCCGAAGTTTTCATGGTGGGGCCAACACGGGCTCGATCGTACAGCACCATCATGTACAAGGCAGTGCACATGACATACGAATCGTCCCCAAGTCAGCATAGCCAAGGACTCTTTAAGACACAACGAGACCACTGTAAAACCAACCGTGAATAGGCGGACCACTAGAAGTTGATCCCCAATTTCATATCATACATCTGTCGGAAAGATATCCTAAGATCTACTTGAATTCCCACTTATAAACTCCTGAAACTTTCCGGTTATGCAATCAGGTGTTGGGGATATAGGGGAAGCATAATATCCCACCCAAAACTAGCAAATCCTACATCCAGCTGTATCCATCCTTCAACACATAACCAAGAAAACTTCGGAAATCGTTTACCTCAACCTTCGAAAAGCATTCGTTATACGAGTTATGGCAATACTCCCGAACTCCCGCCCCAGTACTGGGTGGCATCGAGGTTATCTCACCAACAACTGCATAAAAGAGATTTTCGATGTCGCCGAAACTCAGGTATTCCAGAATTGCAACGATAAAATTGTGACGACAACACCTCGGAGCTCAACTCCCTGGACACTGCCACAACCCCTAAATGTCAGGAGGCCAAGAACAATGTTCTCGTCACAAATCCATCGGAACGATTCCAAGATACCCGCGTGATCCTATAAAAGAATTTTAGTGAAATTTGAGAAGAGAAGAGTCAAAACTCTACGTCAGGATGCCTCACCAGAGCGATGAAGGGACTGAGGAGTAAAAAAGAAGTCCTACTCTCCGATATATATATATATATATAATTCCTAAATGACTCAAAACATTTTTCTAGACTCCACAATGCCAATGATTCGATCAAGCAAGGGGCTCCTAAGTCGGGGAAGGCACTGATACCAACTTGTAACACCCTCGATGCGGCTATATCTCCCACGTGTCGAAGCATGACTTAGAGGCATAACCGCATTGAAAGCAATGTCGCAAGTGAGGTAATCTTCACAACAACCCATGTAATACAATAAGGGAAAAGGATACATAGTTGGCTTACACTCGCCACGTCACACAATAGCATAAATAACATTACATTCATCCAAATACACTCAAGGTCCGACTACGGAACCAAAATAAAGATAAACCCCAAATGAAACATAGTCCCCGATCGCCCCAACTGTGCACCACTACTGATCATCTGGGAAAGACACGTAGTATCGTCCTGAGTCCTCATCAAACTCCCACTTGAGCTTAGTTGAATCACAACCTGGAGTGGTATCATCGGTCCCTGCATCTGGTTTTGGAAGTAATCTATGAGTCACGGGGACTCAGAAATCTCACACCCTCGCGATCAAGACTATTTAAGCTTATAGGAAGGGTAAAAGGTATGATGTGGGGCTGCAGCAAACGACTAGCATATATGGTGGCTAACATACGCAAAAGAGAACGAGAATAGGAGGCAAAGGCACGATCGAACAACTATGATCAAGAAGTGATCCTAGAACAACCTACGTCAAACATTACTCCAACACCGTGTTCACTTCCCGGACTCCGCTGAGAACAGACCATCACGGCTACACACGCGGTTGATGCATTTTATATTAAGTTAAGTTTCAGGTTATCTACAACCGGACATTAACAAATTCCCATCTGCCCATAACCGCGGGCACGGCTTTCGAAAGATCAAAACCCTGCAGGGGAGTCCCAACTTAGCCCATCACAAGGTCTCACGGTCAATGAAGGATATTCCTTCTCCCAAGACAATCCGATCAAACTCGGTATCCCGGTTACAAGACATCTCGACAATGGTAAAACAAGTCCAGCAACACCACCCGGATGTGCCGACAAATCCCGATAGGAGATGCACATATCTCGTTCTCAGGGCACACTCAGATGAGACATCCTACGAGTAAAACCAACCCTCAAGTTGCCCCGAGGTGGCCCCACAGTCTACTTGGTCGGACCAACACTCAGAGGAGCACTGGCCCAGGGGGGTTTAATAAAGATGACCCTCGGGCTCCGGAAACCCAAGGAAAAAAGAGGCTAGGTGGCAAATGGTAAAACCAATGTTGGCGATTGCTGGAGGAGTTTTATTCAAGGTGAACTGTCAAGGGGTTCCCATTATGACCCAACCATGTAAGGAACGCAAAATCCGGGAACATAACACCGATATGACGGAAACTAGGGCGGCAAGAGTGGAACAAAACAACACCAGGCATAAGGCCTAGCCTTCCACCCTTTACCAAGTATATAGGTGCATTCAGATAAACAAGATATAATAAAGATATCCCAATAATAAACAATGTTCCAACAAGGAACAAACTCCAATCTTCACCTGCAACTAGCAACGCTATAAGAGGGGCTGAACAAAGCGGTAACATAGCCAAACAACGGTTTGTTAGGACAAGGTGGGTTAGAGGTTTGACATGGAAATATGGGAGCCATGATGAGCAAGTGGTAGGTATCGTAGCATAGGCATAGCAAAAGAGCGAGCATCTAGCAAGCAAAGATAGAAGTGATTTCGAGGGTATGGTCATCTTGCCTGCAAAGTTCTCTAAGTTGGCTTGATCCTCGTAAGCGTACTCAACGGGCTCCTCGATCACGTACTCATCTCTCGGCTCTACCCAAAGCAAGACAGCAAGCAAAAGGGAACACAATCAACCACGTGCAATGCGCAAACAACATGATGCAAACATGGTAAAGATATGCGGGATGCGATATGTGATGCATATGCATGATTTGGAAAGGAAAGATTGAACCTGGCCTCAACTTGGAAATCCAAGAGTGCCACTGGAAAGAGGAGTTGATTTCGGTCGAAATCGATATAAAGATCACCGGAATCGGATGCACGGTTTGGAAATGGCAAGCAAAACAAATATGGCACGGGTCTGCGATTAACAGCACGAGACCATCTGAAAGCATCAAGAACAACATGCTACAGCACTCTAACATAACATCAAAATACATGGCAGGGATCCACTCTTGATGCTTGACAAAAGATGAACAGTGAGCTACGGCTAATTCACTCAATATCAGGTTCAAACAAGCATGGCAAAAGTGCAAAAGATTATTGGTTCTAGACTTAGTGAAATTAACAGCATGTCAGGAATTTAACATCAGGAAGCAATCTTTAGAGCAAAATAACAACATGCTACAGGAAAATATCACGGCAAAGCAAGGCATGGCATGAAGCTACTCAAAGCATACAACAAAAGTCCCTTACTGACCATAAGCCAAAAGGGATCAGAAAATACAATTACAACCACATGAACATAGCAATTATCGTGAACAGATTCAGACTTAGTGAAAAACTGGAACATGGCAAAACAGATATCAAGTAGGCATGTTTACGAGCTCGAAGCACTCACTACGAGGCAATACATGACAAACTAAGCATACACCCAGCAAGTAGACATGGCATAGAAGCTAGACATGGCAAGAACGACAACATAGCATGCATGGATCAACTACAACAAGCTCGGCAAAATTGCTAAACATGTTAACAATCTGCCAGGAACATTTTATAGCAAAAGTAGAGCTCGATTGACTCACGCTAGGGTGCTCCATAAATGCCAACAAATACATGGATGGATAGAGCACCACAATATCTACAAAACATCCTTACTGACCATGCTCAAAAGAGGCACGGATCACTCGGTAGCAACATGAATACATGGCATAAAAATTAAAGCAGGAAAAGGACTTAGTGAAATTCTAAGTCCCTGAATTCAGCAACATTACGAGAGCTACTTTGCATGCTTGTGCTAGTCACCACAGAGATCACAAAAATACATGGCATACGCCCCTGTAAAGATGGCATGGCATACTTCAAAATTCATGTCGAGCTCAGGATCATAGCATGCACACGTTAATCATGGAAAAAATGACAAAAGTGCATTTGCTGATAACAGATCTGAAACTAACATCACATAGCCCTCTTCCAACATCATTTCGGGCATCAAGATGAGCTCAAATGAAAATGATGCAATGAGATGAAATGAAGTACTCATCGAGATGAACATTTCGTTATGCTACACGCATGAATCGAAGCAACGGTGATGAAGTTATGGCATGAAGAAGTATGCAAATAATTACTGGGACTTAGTGGAAATTCAACCTCTCCGAGAAAGTCAATGGGATATGATGGAGCGGGATGATGAGATCTGGGACGCGCGAGGGTGCGTTTGGATGGAGGGTGTGGTGGATCTGATCCACCCTCCGTGGATCTCGCCGGAGATGAGGAAGGAGAGGGCCAGCGACGAGGTGGTTCGCCGAACTTGTAGCGGGGAGGCGGCCGGGCTTGGACGCGTCATTGTCGGAGCGGGATCCGGCGGAGCAGCGGCTGGCCGGACTTGCGGCCGGAGTAGGCGGCGGCTCGGGGCGGCGCAGGCGACCGGCGAGGCGGCGGGGCGAAGCTCCGGCAGGTGATGGCCGGCAAGCTCGCGCGCGGCGGCGCGCTGCTGTGGCCCGGAGTGCCCGAGGCGGCGGGGCGACTAGGCGCGTGGCGGCGGCGGTTCGGGCCCCACGGGCCGGATCTGGGCCGCGCGGGCCCGCGGCGGCGGAGACAATCCGGCGGGACAGGTGGCGGGCTCCGGTTCGCTGAGGGGCAGTGCGGCGGTGACGTGTCGGCGCCTCATTCGCCGGAGTGAGATGGCGGCGGGATGGACGCATCCGCCGGCGGGCGGACATGTCCGGCGGCGCGGAGGGAAGTTAGGGTAGGGTTTGATCTGCGCGGATTTTTCGGGGGAGGCCACATATTTATAGGTAGAGGGAGCTAGGAGAGTCCAAATGAGGTGCGGTTTGCGGCCACGCGATCGTGATCGAACGACCTAGGTGATGGAGGAAGTTTAGGTGGGTTTTGGGCCACTTTGGAGGGGTGTTGGGCTGCAACACACACGAGGCCTTTTTGGTCCCTCGGTTAACCGTTGGAGTATCAAACAAAGTCCAAATGGCACGAAACTGGACAGGCGGTCTACCAGTAGTAAACCAAGGCCGCATGGCAAATCTCGGTCCAATCCGAAAACGTTTAACACCCGCACACGAAAAGAGGTAGAAAGGGACACCGGAGGACATAGGAGCGCCGGATTGCAAAACGGACAACGGGGAAAATGCTCGGATGCAAGAGACGAACATGTATGCAAATGCGATGCATATGATGACATGATATGAAATGCAAGACATGCAAGCAAATGACAAGGCAATAACAGCGAATAACTGGAGGACACCTGGCACAACGGTCTCGGGGCGTTACAGCCTATTATAAGCCTAATCGTAAACCGTCATCTTGTATACTCTTGGGCTTTATTCTTTTAAACCGCCATTGTAGTTGACCCGGCCCCTCCTGTGCGGGTCATTCCTGGTAGTCATATCCTCAACACGATGTGTGTTGGAAGTGATTCCAAGGTTGATAAGATCACCATCGCATGCTCCCTTTACCTTCGGGATTAGTGTTGAACCTAAAATAAATGGTGTTTGGTGTTTGCATTGAGCATGAATAGGATTGGATCATGTTTATTGCAATATGGTTATTCATTTTAGTCAAAGCATAAGCTTTGTTCTATTTACATGAATAAAACCTTCTATGGTCATACACTCAAAATAAATGGTTTATTGAATCTCGATCGTAGTGATACACATATTCATAATATTGATGCCAAAAGATGCAAAGTTGATAATGATAGTGCAAAATATTTGTGGCACTGCCGTTTAGGTCATATTGGTGTCAAACGCATGAAGAAACTCCATGCTGATGGGTTTTTGGAATCACTTGATGCTTGCGAACCATGCCTCATGGGCAACATGACTAAAACTCCGTTCTCCAGAACAATGGAGCGAGCCACTAACTTATCGGAAATAATACATACCGATGTATGCGGTCCGATGAGTGTTAAGGCTCGGGGCGGGTATCATTATTTTCTGACCTTCACAGATGATTTGAGCAGATATGGGTATATCTACTTGATGAAACACAAGTCTGAAACATTTGAAAAGTTCAAAGAATTTCAGAGTGAAGTAGAGAATCATCGTAACAAGAAAATAAAGTTTCTATGATCTAACCGCAGAGGCGAATATTTGAGTTATGAGTTTGGCCTTCGATTAAAACAATGTGGAATAGTTTCACAAACTCATGCCACGTGGAACACCACAGCATAATGGTGTGTCCGAACATCATAACATGGGACGCCCGAATAATTAAGCTACAGCAACCCTCTGCTAATGATGCCACGTCACTTCGATTACTGTTGCTAATCTTGCGTTAGTTTGAAACCGATTCAAATTCAAATTCAAAATCAAGCAAACAATAAAAGTTTTCAGATATTAAAACTAGTTTTGGTGGTGGAACAAACCTTTTACAAAGTGTTTAAATGCCCTAAGCTTATTAAAAACAGTGGCTAAAATAATAATTTAATTGCTCTTGAAAGTATCAAAATATTAAACTAATTTATTTTGGGTCCAAAATAGGTTTGGCAGTGGCCTATTTTTATGATACTAATTTAGGTGCTAACTTGGTATTTTAAAGAAACTAAAATAAAGTGTGGAAAAAAATAAATAAAGAAAAATAGAAATAAGAAATAAGAAAATAGAAAGGGGCCTAAGTTCTACTATGCACTTAGGCCTCCTAGCTACAGGTGCGGCCCATCCCACCTCGAGTTCCCTTCTTCCTCCTACTGCTCATCCGAACTCGGTGGCCGTCGGGCGCTCGTCCATGCCACGGATGGCCACACTGCGACCATCCGCCGTGCCCCCGCGCGGTTAAGGCCACCCTCGAGCCCCTGGAAACCCTAGCTACCCCCAGTTTTCCCCCTCGCTCTCTTTATCGCTCCCGCTGCGAGCTTGCCCGAGAGTTCGCCGCTGCCGCCACTCAAGCCGCTGCTCAATCCTGCGGCCACCGTGCCCCAATTTCCCCGTCGACGTGCCCTAACGGCTCCCCGACGTCGACTACGTCGACTACACCGAACGAACGCGCTAGCAAGCCTCCACGCTGCCGCCATATTCTTCTCCTTCCTCGGATCGCCGTCATCTGTCGCCGTCGATTCCAGATGCTCCACGCCTCCCCGAGCACACTGCCACTTCCTTACGGCTCCTGGTCAGCCACCGCGTCTCTCCATCGCTTCCCCGCTTGGATCCATCACCGTAGCCGCCGCTGCCATCGCTGCCCGAAGCTCACTCCACAACAGAGCTCGTCACCATTGTCCTCGTCGATGTCGTGCTCACCCGAGCTCGCCACCGTGCTCTAGGCCTCGCCAGAACCCCGTAGAGCCTCCCCAGTAGTCCTGTCGTGCACTCTAGCCGCAGTTCGTGCGAGGGCCGAACTCCGGCGTCTGCTCCGCCACTCGTCGTCATAGTTTCGGGCCGTTTACGGTCGCACCGCCACCGTAGATGGATGTGGCGTTGAACGCTCGATCGAATGAGGCTAAGCACGCCCCGAACGGACCACCGTAGCATTTTCCGGCCAAGTCCGACGACACTCTGCCGCTGAAATGGTCGTCGGCGTTGCTCCGGCCGCCATGCTAACCTGGCACCGGTGGGTCCCACCCTATGCCACTGGCTGTGGGCCCCGCGGGCCCCTTTTGACCCCGTTGACTTGGGTCAACGCTGACTGGGCGACCCTATGGCTATGACATGCGGGCCCCACTCCTTTAAACTGTTCAAAATAAATACATAATTTGGTAATTAATTAATTTAGTTAATTAAATGGCTAAGCACCCACTGACAGTAGGTCCCGCACAATTATTAGTCTAATAAGATTAAACTAACCCCCTATTAGTACACTGTCAATGACATGTGGGTCCCACCGGACCCACCTGTCTGGTTTGACTGGTTAGCCGACCTGTTGACCTGCTGACATCAGCATTGCATCATGCTGATGTCATAAATCCCTTTTCTATTAAATAAGTAAATTCCAGTAAATGTTAAATCTTTGAAAATTCATAGAAAATAATCCGTAGCTCGGATGGAAAAGTTTTGTACATGAAAGTTGCTTAGAACGACGAGACGAATCTGAATACGCTGGCCGTTCATCCGCCACACATCCCTAGCATAGAGAACATGCAACAATCCCCCTCCGTTTCATCTGTCCAAAAATGCCTAACACCGGGGATACTTTCCAGGTTGTTTTCCCCCCTTCGCCGGTATAGACTATCCCTACGTTAGGTCACCCCTAGCACAACGTATTGTTGCGTCTTGCCTTGTGTTACATTTGATTGCTCTGTTATTTATTGTGTTCCCCCTCCGTTACCTTTTTCGGTAAACCCCGAGACCGCGGTTGAACCAGTGATCGACTACTTCACCTTCGAGGGCCCATTTCTGTCTGTAGAGCAACTAGGCAAGCCCCCCCTGATCACCAGATATCCTACTCTTCTCTTTCTGCTTTGCATTAGAGTAGTGTAGCATGTTACTGCTTTCCGTTAATCCTATTCTGATGCATAGCCTGTCATTGTTGCTACAACTGTTGATACCTTACTGCAATCCTAAATGCTTAGTATAGGATGCTAGATTATCATCAGTGGCCCTACATTCTTGTCAGTCTGCCATGCTATACTATCGGTCCGTGATCACGTTGGGTGTTGATCACAGGTGAATATATACATACTATACAGGTGGTGACTAAAGTCGGGTCGGCTCGTTGAGTCCCCGCCGGTGATTCTGATGTGGGGGGAGGGATGAAGGGGCAGGTGGCTCCATCCAGGTAGTGGTGGGCCTGAGTTCCCGACGGCCCCCGACTGTTACTTTGAGGCGGAGCAACAGGGCAGGTTGAGACCACCTAGGAGAGAGGTGGGCCTGGCCCTGGTCGGCGTTCGCGGATACTTCAAAATAACACGCTTAACGAGATCTGGGTATTTGATCTGAGTCTGGCTACTGGCCTATACGCACTAACCAACTAACCGGGGACAGTTATGGGCACTCGACGTCATGGTATCAGCCGAAGCCTTCGTGACATCAGCGACTGAGCGGCGCACACCGAGTTGGACCACGTAACGCAACTTCCTTTGTAATGGAGGTTGCTAGGTCTGCTCACCGGCCGCGTAGGCAACGTGGAGGTGTGCAATGGGCGATGGGCCCAGACCCCTGCGCACATAGGATTTAGACCGGCGTACTGACCTCTCTGTTGTGCCTAGGTGGGGCTGCGACGTGTTGATCTTCCGAGGCCGGGCATGACCCAGGAAAGTGTGTCCGGACAAAAGGGATCGAGCATGTTGGGAAATGTGGTGCACCCCTGCAGGGAAGTTAATCTATTCGAATAGCCGTGATCTTCGGTAACAGGACGACTTGGAGTTGTACCTTGACCTTATGACAACTAGAACCGAATACTTAATAAAACACACCCTTCCAAGTGCTAGATACAACCGGTGATCGCTCTCTCACAGGGCGACGAGGGGAGGATCATCGGTTAGGATTATGCTATGCGATGTTACTTGGTGAACTCACCATCTACTCTCTTCCTCTGCTGCAAGGTGGAGGTTACCAGAAGCGTAGTCTTCGAAAGGACTAGTTATCCCCCTCTTATTCCGGCATTCTGCAGTTCAGTCCACATATGATACCCCCCCCCCCTTTTCCATTTGATACCAATGCATACATATGTAGTGTAGCTCCTTGCTTGTGGGTACTTTGGATGAGTACTCATGGTTGCTTTGATCCCCCTTTCCCCCCTTTCTCTACTCGATTGCTGGGACCAGACGATGGAGCCCAGGAGATAGATGCCACTGTCGATGACGACTACTACTACTCGGGTGGTGCCTACTACTATGTGCAGCCCGCTGGCGACGACCAGGAGTAGTTTAGGAGGATCCCAGGTAGGAGGTCTGCGCCTCTTTCGATTTGTAACCTAGTTAATGCTAGCCTTCTTAAGGCAAACTTGTTTAACTTATGCCTATACTCAGATATTGTTGCTTCCGCTGACTCATCTATGATCGAGCTCTTGTATTCGTGCCTTCAAGGCCCCTGGCTTGTAATATGATGCTTGTATGAGTTATTTTATTTGTAGAGTTGTGTTGTGATATCTTCCCATGAGTCCCTGATCTTGATCGTACACGTTTGCGTGTATGGTTAGTGTACGATTGAATCGGGGGCTTCACAAGTTGGTATCAGAGCCGATTGCCTGTAGGAATCCCCCTTCCTAACTCCTTGGCCGAAGTTGAGTCTAGTCTTTGAAAAACTTTTACTAACATGTCTGTGTGTCTTACGGGCCCACGTCGCCAATTGGGTGGTATTAGGATCTTTTACTCCTCGATCTTTACTCTAGGACTCTAAACTCTCTTCTACTTGGGTTAAACGAATTTACTAACTCTGACATTAGGATCTCGTGATCACATTCACCCGGAGAGCCCCTTATTACAGATGATCGCCTGCTGCACCAGAAGATTCCGAAGTTACTCTATGATGTCCTCTCGAGAATTTGTGCCCATTGCTTTTGCAATTTCCTTCCATCGATATATCCCTATGGATAAATACATACACTTGTTGTTCTTACTTTTATTCCCAATTGATCTTGATATTATAAGATACCCTGAAATTCTCTCTATTGTTTCAAGAATACTTTGTGCCTACTACCTTACTGTTCTTTGCCACATGAATACCCCTACGGATAATTCCTCACACTTATCGAGTATCCCCTCATTCCCAGTTGTTCATGTGTTTCAAAAAAGTCGTCGAAATACCATTTGATCTTCCAAAAATCCTGAGCAACCTATTGCTCTTGAAATTCTTGATTGCTTGCATTATGGTTAATCCCATAAGTCTCGTAATCTTATTGGAATCCCTTGTCATTTACATTTTAAGTCCGTCGATGCAATATGTTGCGAATGCTGGCAATCCTCAATCAGATCCTAGAATTCATCCTTCCGGCTTAGACGTTATTTTAAACACGAGCTGGATCTCGACCAATCAAAGTGTCGTCGATTATGCCCCTAAGTCTATTGAACTTATCCGTCCTTGATCAGAGTGTCTGCTTCTGATCCCTCGCTTTGTAAATCATAATTCATTTGCAATTGATCTTTGAGTTAGTCAGTTGTTTCTATAATTGAATCTCCTTGCATTCTTTCTTACTCTGTTTGAGTGCCGATGCTCACACCAGATTCCTTGAGGACCACCAGTTCCTTGTTGGATTTTTATGCAATAATGTCCTTCATATTCAATAGCCTTGTGATCCTTTTCATGGGTATATAATGTCTTTGGTAATTTGTATCCTCTGCTTTGATAACCATACTCTACTTTCGAGCTTGTACTATTTACTCTGAAGTTTGAGGTATGTGTTCATAAGATGCCCCGATGGGTTAAACCTATGCCTTCCTTACTCTGTGTGAACCTGAAAGATTTCACGGGTCATACTTATCTGGTATTGCACCAGGTAAAACTTTCAACAACTAATGTCATTTTCAAAAGGCGAGAGGTGAATGGAAGGTTATACATTGAAGAAGTGGGAGTCGACCTTGAACTTTGTGTTCATGCCCATGGACACGATGTAGATCCTACCATAGAAGCTTCTTGCAATAATAACTGTTTTGTTGATATAATATCATTTGGTATCTATGAATTGATCCTACGCAATCGTGGTTCCGACCATATTTTCTCTTTGATCCTATTTCTCGGACAAGTTAAAGCACTTGTCTTTTGCAAGTCAATACACCAGTCCAACCTCTACTTTGATCTACCATCGAGTATTACCCTCTGGTATCTCGAGAATATCTAAGAACTGTGTTGCATCTTATGAGTTCTTCATCAAGTGCTACATTCCCACTGATTCCAATTTTTCACGGGCTCTGAGTTATTAAACACTCAAAGACACCGATAACTGACTCAAGTCCGCACCGCGATTAAACAAATCTTGGTTACCTTCATTACTTACGAGTTTGAACTCGATCACGTCATTCCTAGCCTGGTTGGCTATATCCTTGTCCTGCCTATTTTAACTGTGCTACCTGGTCCTTCTTCCCGGAGCAAAAATTTCGACGGTCAGCAAATCTTACATTGATCTTCCTCGTCATATCAATTGTCCTTGAACAACAAGCTTGATTTCGAGTTTGTGTCATACCCATGGTTTCAAGAACTTTTTGCTTCATCATTCCGTTGACTTGCTGTCATCGCCGATAGGTTACATCTTCTTGAAACCTCTCGACAAATGTGTCGTGATCATCATCAACATTCTGAGGTCTTCTAGGATATCAATTGAATTCGTGATGGGAAATACCATCCTTGCCCTCGATGATTTGTATTCTCATCAACCACTTTATTGCCTTCCCACCAACACAAACTTGTTCTTGTTTTGTGTTATACCTTGAGTTCCTTGCTATCCAGCAATTATTCTTCTTACCTTGGAGTATTACCATCTTTTATGTCAAGAATATCGCAAGAATTTCACCACCTCTTAAGAATTCTTGATATCGTAATACTTCTCGCCATCTCTGTTCTTATCTTGGTCCCCGTGTTGTTTCTAACCGGGATACCAGCCATTTAACAATGATGTGTGAAGTTGAAACTTCTAACAACCCTATTGCTTGTAAGTGAATGAATGATAGTTACATTCTTTGTGTATTGGATATCAAATCACCATTCTAACATTGATCGTACTACCTATGCCCATATTTTGGGTGCACTTTTCAACCAATGATCGGTTGTGTATGCTTTCCTCGAGCATACATCAGTATATCACTTGATCTGACAAATGTTATCCCCTTTCACATAATTGTCGGAATCCATCTTTTTAGTAATCTCGATGAGTTGTCGCCAACTCCATCAGCCACCTCTTCATCCTCTCCTTGGTTTAATGATGAACTCTTGTTTCAGAACTTGCTTCCATAGTTCATTGCCCGAGAATCTTATAATGTCATCTTGTCAATTGTGTTGCACCTTTTCTTTCTCAGGCATCCTGAGGCTGAGGTATCCTGACACCAATCAGATTTGAATCTCGGTCAGATATGATGGTTGGAACGTTTTTCAAGAGTTATAACCTTGGACTTTATATGACCTGGCAAGGTGTTGTCATGCCTAGCACGCCTGGCCGGAGGCCCTATTGTTATGGATTCCTTTTCAGCAAGGTTATCCATTCTTCCATGAGGAAATGTAAAACTTATTCTACAAGTTATTCCTGATGGATCCTTTGTGTTTCCAAAGTCCGGCCTTGCTTGGAGACCATGTCAATGCTATTACGGAGCATGTCTGTGGTACTCCAATTTTCAATAAGAGCATTTAAAGCGCAATGCTAAGTTTTCTATATCCATTATCCAAACACCATTGTATGGGTAATGCCATGAAAATTCCTCTCCCATTACCTAAATGGTTTCCTACATTATATTCTGCCATGGATATCATATTCTGCTTGTCCTTGGGAAGGATATACCCTTGAAATATATGTTTAAGCACATTTCCTTTCCATTCTTCTGTTTAATCTGATAATCACATTTTCCTTTCAATTTTTTTGTTTAACCTTCTTGAGGTTTATATGATCTAAGCAGTAATAAGTCACTGTTTTTGTAAGCACCTCGGTGTACAACTCTGTCAGTAAGAACCTATTACTATTGATTGGTGACATTCCGGAATCCACCGATGGACGAGAACTTTGCCTAATGGTCCGCCTCGTTCAACGAGCAGGAGAATGGTTCTCTTCATCCCTCGCCCTTGGTACCGATGTTGTGCCAACATAACTGATAGGCTATCCTCTGGCATGCCTTGTTATCATGATTGTGCAAGATATCACCGCCCTTTCTACTTTTAACCTACATGGTGGGCCCATAACCCACAGTTCCACAGGATCGAAACCTGACTCTCCTGTACACCCTGTTGTCCAAGTTATTCCTCGTGCTTGACTTCGTATATGATTCATGGACCACCTGCCTAGTGATCTATTCTGGTATCAGACACAATACTTATTCCAGTTGCTATGAACACCTTTCACGCCCTATAACAGGCATCGAATGATTGCCTGCCCACTCGAAACTTCCCATGATACCGCCGTACTTTGCTCTCGATATTTTCTTAAGTTTCAATTTGAGAGTTACTTTCTGCCACCTTCCCCGATATTATCGACTAGATAGTCAACCTTGCAGAGGTTCGTTTCCCCGGAATACCCACCCTTTATTCTTCGTAAGTATGATGGAATTCCTGAAGAAAGGATGTCGACTTCATCATGATGAACTGAAGCAGAGGACTGAAGACCTCAAGTAATGGATCAACCTCTTCAGGAAGAGCAGCCAAGACCGAAAAGACTCGATAGAATTTCGTAACCAGAATTCCCCCCCTTACGCCCCTCTTAAATCTCGGGACGAGATTTCTTGTAGTGGAGGAGAATTGTGACGCCCGGATAATTAAGCTACAGGAACCCTCTGCTAATGATGTCATGTCACTTCAATTACTGTTGCTAATCTTGCGTTAGTTCGAAACCGATTCAAATTCAAATTCAAAATCAAGCAAACAATAAAAGTTTTCAGATATTAAAACTAAAATGTTCATCATGTGGCAAATAATCCCTAACTAGTTTTGGTGGTGGAACCAACCTTTTACAAAGTGTTTAAATGCCCTAAGCTTATTAAAAACAGTGGCTAAAATAATAATTTAATTTCTCTTGAAAGTATAAAAATATTAAACTAATTTATTTTGGGTCCAAAATAGGTTTGGCAGTGGCCTATATTTATGATACTAATTTAGGAGCTAACTTGGTATTTTAAAGAAACTAAAATAAAGTGTGGAAAAAATGATAAATAAAGAAGAACAGAAATAAGAAATAAGAAAATGGAAATGGGCCTAAGTTCTACTGTGCACTTAGGCCTACTGGCTACAGGTGCGGCCCAGCCCACCTGGAGTTCCCTTCTTCCTCCTACTGCTCATCCGAGCTCGGTGGCCGCCGGGCGCTCGTCCAGGCCGCGGATGGCCACGCGGGGACCATCCGCCGTGCCCCCCCCCCCCCCCCCCCCCCCGCCCCCCCCCCCCCCCCCCCCCCCCCCCCCGTGCCCCCCCCCCCCGCGATTAAGGCCACCCTCGAGCCCCTGGAAACCCTAGCTACCCCCAGTTTTCCCCCTCGCTCTCTCTATCACTCCCGCTGCGAGCTTGCCCGAGAGCTCGCCGCCGCTGCTCAATCCTGCGGCCACCGTGCCCCAATTTCCCCGTCGACGTGCCCTAACGGCTCCCCGACGTCGACTACGTCGACTACACCGAACGAACGCGCTAGCAAGCCTCCACGCTGCCGCCATATTCTTCTCCTTCCTCGGATCGCCGTCATCTGTCGCCGTCGATTCCAGATGCTCCACGCCTCCCCGAGCACACTGCCACTTCCTTACGGCTCCTGGTCAGCCACCGCGTCTCTCCACTCATTTCCCCGCATGGATCCATCACCGTAGCCGCCCCTGCCATCGCCGCCCGAAGCTCACTCCACAGCAGAGCTCGTCACCATTGTCCTCGTCGATGTCGTGCTCACCCGAGCTCGCCACCGTGCTCTAGGCCTCGCCAAGTCCCCATAGAGCCTCCCCAGTTGTCCTACCGTGCACTCCAGCCGCAGTTCACGCGAGGGCCGAACTCCGGCATCCGCTCCGCCACTCGCCGCCGTAGTTTCCAGACGTTTATGGCCGCACCGCCACCGTAGATGGATGTGGCGTTGAACGCTCGATCGAACGAGCCTAAGCACGCCCCGAACGGACCACCGTAGCGTTTTACGGCCAAGTCCAGCGATGCTCCACCGCTGAAATGGTCGTCGGCGTTGCTCCAGCCGCCACGCTAACCTGGCGCCGGTGGGTCCCTCCCTGTGCCACTGAGTGTGGGCCCCGCGGGCCCCTTTGACCCTGTTGACTTGGGTCAACGCTGACTGGGCACCACTGTGGCTATGACATGCGGGCCCCACTCCTTTAAACTGTTCAAAATAAATACATAATTAGGTAATTAATTAATTTAGTTAATTAAATGGCTAAGCACCCACTGACAATAGGTCCCGCACAATTATTAGTCTAATTAGATTAAACAAACCCCACTGTTAGTACACTGTCAATGACATGTGGGTCCCACCGGACCCACCTGTCTGGTTTGACTGGTCAGCCGACCTGTTGACCTGCTGACGTCAGCATTGCATCATGCTGATGTCATAATTCCCTTTTCTGTTAAATAAGTAAATTCCAGTAAATGTTAAATCTTTGAAAATTCATAGAAAATAATCTGTAGCTCGGATGGAAAAGTTTTGTACATGAAAGTTGCTCAGAACGACGAGACGAATCTGAATACACTGCCCGTTCGTCCGCCACACATCCCTAGCATAGAGAACATGCAACAATCCCCCTCCGTTTCATCTATCCAAAAATGCCTAACACCGGGGATACTTTCCCGGTTGTTTTCCCCCCTTCACCGGTATAGCCTATCCCTACGTTAGGTCACCCCTAGCACAACGTATTGTCGCGTCTTTCCTTGTGTTACATTTGATTGCTCTGTTATTTATTGTGTTCCCCCTCCGTTACCTTTTCCGGTAAACCCCGAAACCATGGTTGAACCAGTGATCGACTACTTCACCTGCGAGGGCCCATTTCTGTCTGCAGAGCAACCAGGCAAGCCCCCCCCCCTTGATCACCAGATATTGCCTACTCTTCTCTTTACTGCTTTCATTAGAGTAGTGTAGCATGTTACTGCTTTTCGTTAATCGTATTCTGATGCATAGCCTATCATTGTTGCTACAATTGTTGATACCTTACCTGCAATCCTAAATGCTTAGTATAGGATGCTAGATTATCATCAGTGGCCCTACATTCTTGTCAGTCTGCCATGCTATACTATCGGGCCGTGATCACGTCGGGTGTTGATCACGGGTGAATACATACATATATACATACTATACAGGTGGTGACTAAAGTCAGGTCGGCTCATTGAGTACCCGCAAGTGATTCTGATGTGGGGGGCTGAAGGGGTAGGTGGCTCCATCCAAGTAGTGGTGGGCCTGAGTTCTCGACGGCCCCCGACTGTTACTTTGAGGCGGAGCGACAGGGCAGGTTGAGACCACCTAGGAGAGAGGTGGGCCTGGCCCTGGTCGGCGTTCGCGGATACTTCGAAATAACACGCTTAACGAGATCTGGGTATTTGATCCGAATCTGGCTACCTGCCTATACGCACTAACCAACTACGCGGGGACAGTTATGGGCACTCGACGTCGTGGTATCAGCCGAAGCCTTCGTGACGTCAGCGACTGAGCGGCGCGCGCCGGGTTGGACCGCGTAACGCAACTTCCTTTGTAATGGAGGTTGCTAGGTCTGCTCACCGGCCGCGTACGCAACGTGCAGGTGTGCAATGGGCGATGGGCCCAGACCCCTGTGCGCTTAGGATTTAGACCGGCGTGCTGACCTCTCTGTTGTGCCTAGGTGGGGCTGCGACGTGGTGATCTTCTGAGGCCGGGCATGACCCAGGAAAGTGTGTCCGGACAAAGGGGATCGAGCGTGTTGGGAAATGTGGTGCACCCCTGCAAGGAAGTTAATCTATTCGAATAGCCATGATCTTCAGTAACAGGACGACTTGGAGTTGTACCTTGACCTTATGACAACTAGAACCAGATACTTAATAAAACACACCCTTCCAAGTGCCAGATACAACCGGTGATCGCTCTCTCACAGGGCGACGAGGGGAGGATCATCGGTTAGGATTAGGCTATGTGATGTTACTTGGTGAACTGACCATCTACTCTCTTCCTCTGCTGCAAGGTGGAGGTTACTAGAAGCGTAATCTTTGAAAGGACTAGCTATCCCCTCTTATTCCGGCATTCTGCGGTTTAGTCCACATATGATACCCCCCCCCTTTTCCATTTGATACCAATGCATACATATGTAGTGTAGCTCCTTGCTTGCGAGTACTTTGGATGGGTACTCACGGTTGCTTTGCTCCCCCTTTTCCCCCCTTTCTCTACTCGATTGCTGCGACCAGACGATGGAGCCCAGGAGCCAGAAGCCATTGTCGATGACGACTACTACTACTCGGGTGGTGCCTACTACTACGTGCAGCCCGCTAGCGACGACCAGGAGTAGTTTAGGAGGATCCCACGTAGGAGGCCTGCGCCCCTTTCGATTTGTATCCCAGTTTGTGCTAGCCTTCTTAAGGCAAACTTCTTTAACTTATGCCTGTACTCAGATATTGTTGCTTCCGCTGACTCGTCTATGATCGAGCTCTTGTATTCGAGCCTTCGAGGCCCCTGGCTTCTAATATGATGCTTGTATGACTTATTTTATTTGTAGAGTTGTGTTGTGATATCTTCCCGTGAGTCCCTGATCTTGATCGTACACGTTTGCGTGTTTGATTAGTGTACGATTGAATCGGGGGCGTCACATAACCGTACTTTATTAGATATGGTGCGATCTATGATGTCTCTTACCGAATTACTACTATCTTTTTGGGGTTGTGCATTAGAGACAACTGCATTCACGTTAAATAGGGCAACATCTAAATCCGTTGAGACGACACCATATGAATTGTGGTTTGGCAAGAAACCTAAGCTATCGTTTCTTAATGTTTGGGGTTGCGATGCTTATGTGAAAAAGTTTCAACTTGATAAGCTCGAACCCAGATCGCAGAAATGTGTCTTCATAGGAAACCCAAAGGAAACTGTTGGGTCAACCTTCTATCATAGATCTGAAGGCAAGTTATCTATTTCTAAGAATGGATCCATTCTAGAGAAGGAGTTTCTCTCAAAAGAAGTGAGTGGGAGGAAAGTAGAACTTGATGAGGTAGTTGTACCTTCTCCCGAATTGGAAAATGGTTCATCGCAGAAATCAGTTCCAGTAATGCCTACACCAATTAGTGAGGAAGTTAATGATGATGATCATGATACTTCAATCAAGTTACTACCGAACCTCGTAGGTCAACCAGAGTACATTACGCACCAGAGTGGTACGGTAATCCTGTTCTGGAAGCCATGTTACTAGACCATGACGAACCTACGAACTATGAGGAAGCGATGATGAGCCAAGATTCCGTGAAATGGCTTGAGGCCATGAAATCTGAGATGGGATCCATGTATGAGAACAAAGTATGGACTTTGATTGACTTGCCTGATGATCGGCGAGCCATTGAGAATAAATGGATCTTCAAGAGGAAGATGATCGCTGATAGTAGTGTTACTATATACAAAGATCGACTTGTCGAAAAGTGTTTTTACAAGTTCAAGATGTTGACTACGATGAGATTTTCTCACTCGTATCGATGCTTAAAGTCTGTCCAAATCATGTTAGAAATTGCCACATTTTATGAAATTTGGCAAATGGATGTCAAAACTGCATCCCTTAATGGATATCTTAAATAAGAATTGTATATGATGCAACCAGAAGGTTTTGTCAATCCTAAAGGTGCTAACAAATATGCAAGCTCCAGCGATCCATCTATGGACTGGTGCAAGCATCTCGGGGTTGGAATTTACGCTTTGATAAGTTGATCAAAGCATGTCGTTTTATACAAACTTGTGATGAAGCCTATATTTATAAGAAAGTGAGTGGGAGCACTACAGCCTTTCTGATAAGTATATGTGAATGACATATTGTTGATCGGAAATAATGTAGAATTTTCTGGAAAGCAAAGAGGAGTATTTGAAAGGAGTATTTCAAAGAAAGACCTCGGTGAAGCTGCTTACATATTGAGCATCAAGATCTATAGAGATAGATCAAGACGCTTGATAAATTTTTCAATGAGTACATACCTTGACAAGTTTTTGAAGTAGTTCAAAATGGAGCAGTCAAAGAAGGAGTTCTTGCCTGTGTTGCAAGGTATGAAGTTGAGTAAAGACTCAAAACCCGACCACGGCAGAAAATAGAAAGAGAATGAAAAATCATTCCCTATGCCTTAGTCATAGGTTCTATAAAGTATGCTATGTTGTGTACCAGACCTATTATGTACCTCACCATGAGTTTGGCAAGGGGGTACAATAGTGATCCAGGAGTGGACCACTGGACGGCGGTCAAAATTATCCTTAGTGGAACAAGGAAATGTTTCTCGGTTATGGAGGTGACAAAGAGTTCGTTGTAAAGAGTTACGTCGATGCAAGCTTTGACACCGATCTGGATGACTCTAAGTCTTGATCTAGATACATATTGAAAGTGGGAGCAATTAGCTAAAGTAGCTCCTGCAGAGCATTGTAGACATAGAAATTTGCAAAATACATATGGATCTGAATGTGGCAGACCCGTTGACTAAACTTCTCTCACAAGCAAAACATGATCACACCTTAGTAATCTTTGGGTGTTAATCGCATGGCGATGTGAACTAGATTATTGACTCTAGTAAACCCTTTGGGTATTGGTCACATAGCGATGTGAACTATAGAGTGTTAAATCACATGACGATGTGAACTATTGGTGTTAAATCACATGGCGATGTGAACTAGATTATTGACTCTAGTGCAAGTGGGAGACTGAAGGAAATATGCCCTAGAGGCAATAATAAAGTTGTTATTTATATTTCCTTATATCATGATAAATGTTTATTATTCATGCTAGAATTGTATTAACCGGAAAGTTAGTACATGTGTGAATACATAGACAAACAGAGTGTCACTAGTATGCCTCTACTTGGCTAGCTCCTTAATCAAAGATGGTTAAGTTTCCTAACCATAAACATGTGTTGTCATTTGATGAACGGGATGACATCATTATAGAATGATGTGATGGACATGACCCGGCCCATCCGTTAGCTTAACACTATGATCGTTTAGTTTATTGCTATTGCTTTCTCCGTAACTTATACATGTTCCTATGACTATGAGATTATGCAACTCCCGAATACCGGAGGAACACTTAGTGTGCTATCAAATGCCACAAGATAACTGGGTGATTATAAAGATTCTCTACAGGTGTCTCCGATGGTGTTTGTTGAGTTGGCATAGATCAAGATTAGGATTTGTCACTCCGATTGTCGGAGAGGTATCTCTGGGCCCTCTCGGTAATGCACATCACTATAAGCCTTGCAAGAAATGTGACTAGTGAGTTAGTTGCGGGAAGTTGCATTACGGAACGAGTAAAGAGACTTGCCAGTAACGAGATTGAACTAGGTATGATGATACCTACGATCGAATCTCGGGCAAATAACATACCGATGACAAAGGGAACAACGTATGTTGTTATGCAGTTTGACCGATAAAGATCTTCGTAGAATATGTAGGAACCAATATGAGCATCCAGGTTCCGCTATTGGCTATTGACTGGAGATGAGTCTTGGTCATGTCTACATAGTTCTCGAACCCGTAGGGTCCGCACGCTTAACGTTCGATGACGATCGGTATTATGAGTTTATGTGTTTTGATGTACCTAAGGTAGTTAGGAGTCCCGGATGTGATCACGGACATGATGACACTAGTAGAAAAAGGGCCTTCAGTCCCGGTTCATAAGGGCCTTTAGTCCCGGTTCTGGAACCGGGACTAAAGGGTCGGTACTAATGCCTATCCCTTTAGTCCCGGTTCAATCCAGAACCGGGACTAAAGGGCGTGGCCACGTGGAGCTCCACCTTTAGTCCCGGTTGGTAACACCAACCGGGACTAAAGGAAATTTTATGATTTTTTTTTTGAAAAAAAATTTTGAAATTTTTTTTAAATTTTTTTTATTTTCAAATTTCTAAATTATTTTAACCTCTAGTCTGTAATCACCACCCCTCATCACTTCTCAATTTATCCTCTAATCACCCCTCATCATTCCAAATCATCTAACTTCCCGAACGGTCACCCATCCTCCCACTGTCCCAGCCTGAGCACGCTTAACTTCCGGGTTCTATTCTCCCTCGCTCCAAGTCTGCACTTGTTGTTTTCCTGACAATACTAAGATGTCAATCCTATTAACCTTCAGGAATTTTGCTTGAGCATGAAGTGACACATTTCATAGTTTTATTCTGAAACTATTGTTTTAAAAAACAATAATTATTTAGTAACACTAATATTTCTTGAATAATTAGTTCGACCATTGTTTGACCACAGTTTGACCAGATTTGACCAAAATTGAAATAACAGAAATAATTATTTAGTAACACTAATATTCTAGAATAATTAGTTTGACCATTGTTTGACCACAGTTTGCCCACTGTTTGAATTTTTTTCGATTTTTTTCACTCTAGATCTTAAAAGCCCCGTAACCTTTTTTTCTATTAGGTTTTTGAGGATTTTGAAAATGTTTAACGGGGTTCCCCGACAGATACTTCATCTACCGGATCAGCAGCAGCACTGGCCTCAAGAAGCCTTCGCTTCGTCTGCTCCCCGACCCTGACAAGCTCATATTTTCTGACGATGATGTTGGTCTCCTGAGCTGCTGCGGCACCGGCCACCACAAAAGTTTCTTCGTGGCCGCCTTCTCCACAGTGCCCTTACTCAGTCCTGGCAGCTCTGTCAAGTTCTACATCAACTTGTTTGATTCCAAGACCTGGCAATGGACCACCAAGAGGGTCTTCGCCGATTCACCACATGCTTGCCATTACAGGTTCACAAACAAGGTGATCACAATCGGAGGAGACAACGGTTCAATTGCTTGGGTTGACCTCTCACATGGTATCCTCATCCACGACGTGCTCCTAGGCAACACCATCCTTCATCACATTCCCTTGCCACCGTCAGAGTTGCCCAACCCCAGAATCAACTCGGTGCGGGACATGGCTGCAGTCAACGGTTGCCTCAAGTACGTCAGCATGAGCTACCCTGGTATCATCAAACGCGGCACTAGCTACTACTTTGGGAATTGGAAATTCGATGGATGGAAGATGGCGATGTATCCTTCAGGGATCTGGCAATGGCAGGAGGACTACCATCTCAAAGCTTCATAGATCGAAATAGATGACCCAAGCCATCTCGAGCTGATGCCTGATCATCTGCCTCATGATTTCGACAAGAAGCTTGTTCTGACGAGGCTCCATGCAGGAAGTCCTGCTGTGAGCTTGCAAGATGATGATACTTTCTACATCATGACCAAGGTTGATTTCTCAGATCACAAGTCATGGGTGCTTGCTGTCAACACGAGCACCAAGGCTCTGCAAGGGCTGGCTGAGTTTGGCGCCGAAAGATGTGTTGGTTTCAATTACACATACACTCAAAGTGGGATATCCAAACATACGGGCATCGAGTCAAATGCACTTCCTCACAAGCATCCTCAGGCTTTATGGAATTTATTCCCAATCCTGGGGAAAAAGGGTGGTCCTCCAGGTAATTTTCTTTTGCTTTTGTTTTCTTTTTCAAAGATGCAGCAGGTAGTTTTGTCGAGCCAGTCCAACTCATGTCTGTTTTGTTGTAGAAACGCCTTTAATGGTGCAAACACTGTTTAATATGGCTTTTCATAATTGTTGTGTATTACTTTGACTTTGCTAAATGCCAGGTGCCTAGGTTAGGGAACCATTATTGTTTGATTACACGACATCCTTGGTAGCAAACAAGGGCAGACCTCAGTAAACTGATAAAGCGTGCTCCCTCCGCGCCCAAAATGTAAGACCCTTTTTGACATTATCATAGTGTCAAAAATGGTCTTATATTTTGGGACAGAGGGGGTACTATACATCAATACTTGTAACCATGATCAGAGGGGGCTGTAGCGTGCTCATTTAACTTCAGAACCTGTATGACAAACTGCCAACATAGTGCTTTGTTAAATATAACTCACAAAAGAGGCTGTTGAAGTGGAAGGACAATTATCGTCGGTGCTTACGAATGGAGGGCAAATCACATGTACTACTGTTGTTTGCTTGTTGAATACGTGTGCAACCCCATGTAAATCACATATGTGAGACTGCTATTTTATGATCAATGCTGTCAGCTCAATAAAAGCATGCCGCTCTTAGGAACCCCATATAAGTAGCATCTAGCTTAAGATGTTTTTGCACCGATATTTTCAGTTGAACACTGCCTTCTTTTTGCTTCTTCTTTTCAGTCCCAAATGCCATTGCGCAAGGGGTGGCTCTCGAGCTGAACCTGTTTGAGGCCCTGACTTGACGTGGCCCTGAGGTGTCGTGAGGCAGACAGCAGAGGTCATGACTTGACGTGGCTCTGAGGTGTCGTGAGGCAGAGGTCAAGAGTGCGACGGCGGGCAATAAAATTTCAGCATTTTTTGTTGTTTACTTGGTTTGGTGTCTAAGCTAGAGTTTATAGCAACTAAATCCTGAAGTTTGGTTTGACTGTATCCGCTCAAGGAAGCCAGGTGATGTGTATGTGTAAACCAGGCAATAAAATTCGGATGTAACTTTTCGAGTAGATGATTTTTCATATAAAAAACTTTTTCATCCGAGTTAGTATGCAAAAGTTATGCCCATTTTTACAAATTTCAGAGAGATTTTGCAAATAAAGTCAAAATTCACATTTGCAAATTTTCCCAACAACTAGACCACATATCACATGGGAAACTTATTTTCTTTTATTTTTTTGACATTTCCATCATTTTCTTTTATTTTTTTTTTAAACTGAAAAGGCGATCTAGGGGGGGTAGAGTTTGAAGCACGAACCGGGACCAATGGTTGTGGGCCAGGAGCGAGGCCCATTGGTCCCGGTTCATCCCACCAACCGGGACCAAAAGGTCCAGATGAACCGGGACCAATGGCCCACGTGGCCCGGCCGGCCCCCTGGGCTCACGAACCGGGACCAATGCCCCCATTGGTCCCGGTTCTGGACTGAACCGGGACTAATGGGCTGACCCGGCCTGGACCAAAGCCCTCTTTTCTACTAGTGCGAGGAGTCTCGAAATGGTCGAGACATGAAGATTGATATATTGGAAGGTTATGTTTGGACACCGGAATGGTTTCGGATGAGTTCGGGCATATACCGGAGTACCGGGGGTTACAGGAACCCCCCGGGGGCTTAATGCACCTACATGGGCTTTAGTGGAAGAGAGAGGAGGCGGCCAAGAGGCGGGGGCGCGCCCCCCAAGCCAAATCCGAATTGGGAAGGGGCCCGGCCCCCCTTTCCTTCTTCTCCTCTTCCCCTTCCTTCCCCCCCCTATTAGGACTAGGAAAGGGGGGAACCTACTCCTAGTAGGAGTAGGAATCCCCCCTTGGGGCGCACCATGAGGGCCGGCCGGCCCCCTCCTCCCCTCCTTTATATACGGGGGAGGGGGGCACCCCATAGACACACAAGTTGACAATTGTTTTAGCCGTGTGCGATGCCCCCCTCCACAGATACACACTTTGGTTATATCATCATAGTGCTTAGGCGAAGCCCTGTGCCGGTAACTTCATCATCACCGTCAACACACCGTCGTGCTGACGAAACTCTCCCTCGGCCTCAACTAGATTAAGAGTACGACGGGCATCACCGAGTTGAACGTGTGCAGATCGCGGAGGTGCCATGCGTTCGGTACTTGAATCGGTTGGATCACGAAGACGTTCGACTACATCAACCGCGTTAGTAAACGCTTTCGCTTTTGGTCTACGAGGATACGTGGACACATTCTCCCCGCTCGTTGCTATGCGTCTCCTAGATAGATCTTGCGTGATCATAGGCACAATTTTGAAATACTACGGTCCCCAACAATTAGGGGGTGAGAATAACCTAGCGGAGTAGATCGATGCGGGAGGAGGCGCACGAGCAAGATGGGATCGTGAGGTTGGAAGAGAAACGCCACAGGGCTTCTTAGCTTGACTCGGAACGTCGAAATCGCTGAGGGAGAACGTCCTGGCCGCCACCGTTCGCCGTGCTTGGTGGTGCTTGGCGCTCCCTCCACCGCACCAGCCGCTGTAAGTGAAGAGGAGAGGAGGCGGCTGCTCCCGGCGGCGGCTGCAACGGCCCTGCCGCTCCTCGCCGTGGAGAGGGAGATTATGCTTGGGGTGCCGTCATGGAAGCAGATCAGCTTGGTTCCTCTTGCCTGCCTCCCGAGCTACCATCTCCTCGTCCACATCACGTTGTTTGGTTCCGGAGGCAGGGAAGGAGGAGAGGAAGGGGAGGAGGAGGTGCTGAAGGCGGAGGGGGCGAGGCGGCCGTGAGGGACGGGGAACAGGAGAATGCGGCAGCGGCATGGAGAAGAGGAGTCGGATGAGAAGGGAGGAGGGAGAGAGGAGATATTTTCTCGCTGCCCGCTCGACGTGGATTATTTTTCTCTCGCTCGCTGCCTGCCAACCCATGAGCACCGCTGGGCCTTTTTCTAGCCGGACAAAGGCACGCAGACACGGCATCACTACAAGACAGGCCCCCGCGCAAAGCTGGGCCAGCCATCAACTGCTCCTAGCCCGATTACGCGGCGTATACAGAATAACGGGTGTACAGATCTTCGCCAGCTCGATGAAAAGTACGCTCACAACCGCCAACGAGACGAATCGAGCGTGCATGATCACTTTGAAATGGGAAGGGCGCTGGAATGGCAGGTTGGGTAGAAGGGTTTATATGTTCGATATATCAGCGCGTACAAATTAGGAACAAAACTTTAGACGCACTATTTAGAAAAAGATGATTTCTTTTCAGAAATAAATGTGATATAAATTTGAATGTCCACATATTTAAAAAAAATCATGAATTAGAAAAAAGTTCACGGATTCAAAAGAATTTATGAATTAAAAAAATCAACAAATTGAAAAAAGTTCATCGAATTTGAAAAAAAATCATCAAATTTGAAAATTCGATTTTGGAAAAAGCTCGTCGATTTTGAAAAAAATCATCAATTTTTAAAAAGTTCACCAGAAGTTTAAAAAGGGTTCATCTCTTTTAGAAAAATTTCATCGATAAAAAAACATCGGTTTTGAAAAAGAGTTCACGAATTTTATTAGAAAATTTGATTTTGAAAAAACACAATCACGAAAATAATAAAATCATGCATTTAGCAAAAGAAAAAACCGAATAAAACCATTTGAAAAGGGGGGGGAGGGGGGGTGGGCTTCACAACTCGGAAAGAATAAAATGGAATAACGAATTCAGTCGGCACATGTGGTGTGATGATCTAGTGATTGGTATGATGTTCCCTGAATACCCACCATCTGCTAGACCTAGACATCACGTAATCAATCGACACCATATACTCACGTATTTGAGGCTGATCGAGCCGCCGAGGCGACTTCCTGGGCTATGTGGTTTTCCGTGTCGACGTTGTGCCATGACGCGTTAGGGCTTTGTTCAGCACTTGAGCATTGTAGTCGGCCGGTCGGGCGTCGCACCGTCGCCGCTTGGTAATTAGCAAACCTACCACTTGCCATGCAACAATCCAATACGATTCTATGCACGTACGGACTATGGTCAATGTGGGCGACTCCAAACACCGTCAGAGGCGGAGGTATTAGGGTTTAGGGTTACTACTCCCTCCGTTCCTAAATATTTGCTTTTTAGAGATTTCAACGAGTGACTACATACATAGCAAATTGAATGAATTTACCTTTAAAATATGTCTATATACATCTATATGTGGTAGTCCATTTGAAATCTCAAAAGACAAATATTTAGAAACAGAGGGAGTAGTATGTTTTGTCACTTCCAATAATGAAGATGAAGACTACATAATTAACTTGTTTGATTGGTCTGCCGGCAATTCATAATTGTACAATAAATACATATACTCACGCATCCACCATCTGCTTGAGGAGAGAGTAGCGCGCAGGTGTGTGTGTGTGTGAGTTAGCAAATACGTATACGTCACGTGATCAATCGACACCGTATATTCACGCATTTGAGGCTGATCGAGCTGCCGAGGCCACGTCCTGGACTATGTGGTTTTTCGTGTCGACGTTGTGCCATAACGCGCTAGGGCTTTGTTGAGCACTTGAGTGTTGTAGTCGGCCGTCGAGCGTCGCACCGTCGCCGCTTGGTAATTAGCAAATCTACCACTTGCCATGCAACAATCCTTCTACGCACCTACGGGCTATGGTCAATGCGGGCCACTCTGAACACCGACAGAGGCTTAATTTGATTGCTACACGTACAAATGAGTTATAAGTTTTTACAAAGAGGGTTAATTTGATTGGTCAATAGGTGGGGAGGCGGTCCATCCCCCTGAAAATCAGGGGGGTAAGTTTGTGATTGGTTAGTAGATGGAAAAAATTTTAGTCAACGTGTAATTGCGTGTAACTCTTTGTATGTTTAGCATTATTGGAGATGGAGATATTGCCATTATGATTAGACAAATCATGAAATCGGTGAATCAATTGTTAGTAGTTACTAGTATTACAGGTTACATATTTGCTTTGTAGTAACATCATAATTGCATGGGTAATGAAGAGGATGAAGCCAATGGCTACAAACCCTAACTCTACGATTGAATGTGCAAATCCAACCAGAGTGATAGATGTCACAGAGCAACCTGTTGTCCCCAGTCTCAGTTCGGTTGGTATGAGACGATCGCAACAAAATGTCCCCAATCCCAGATCTCAAGGTATCACTATACACAACTAAAATACCAGCAGTTAGGGATTTTATCATCCTACTTATAAATTGTTGACCAAGAAAATAAATTAATTGATCCATGAAAACTACTATTTATTTATTTTTCATGAAGAACGCTTCTTATATTTGTTTTATCTTTCAACTTATTGTAAGTTGCTTAATACATCAATAAAGCAAAGTTTTTTTTACTAATACTGAAAGATATAACATTTTATCATCTTCCAATAATGAAGATGAAGACTACATAATTAACTTGTTTGATTGGTCTGCCAACAATTCATAATTGTACAATAAATTTAGAAATATAGCTTTGTATTGTTGCTATATGTTAGACTTAACTATATATTCATATACGATGAACTATATCATTATATTCTTCGCCCCCGTATGCTCAAATCCTGGCTTTGCCCCTGGGGTTTCAGATCAGGAACATGTGGATGAGCTAATGATTTAACTCCTATTGGGTATCTCTTACTTTTCAAGGAGATAGGAATCACTCTACGAGGAAGGAATTAGACTCTGGATGAGATATTTTTCACCAATACAATGTGTTATTGCATTAGAAATTTTCAACGCTTGTTTTGGAGGAAGTGGGAGACACTCCATGGAAAAGGAATTAATCACTTGACTTAACGGTACTGAATTCAGACGTATGGATCGACATATGTAGCCATGTTTATGTTGGATGAACATATATGACCATGTTTATGTTTGAAACGAAGAAATAAATAACATTATTTCAATGATGGGAGAGAACCCCACATCAAGAAATGATGGGAAAGAAAAGGATGAAGTGTGGGTTGATTTCAGCATAGTATGAGGTCTTTCTTGCAAATGCTTCAACAATCTATCTTCTCTCATCCCTCATATCAAACATCACCGGTGCATTCAGTGCACCAATTGGACCGGTACACCAGATACGTCCCCCGGTCTTACCCAGACTCGACAAAGATGGGCTGGCATAGCTCAGTCCGGCCTGGGATATACATGGCATGTAACTACACGAGCCATGTCATGCCGTCAGGCTTGCCGTGCTCCCTCGCTCGGGCACGACCACTTATTAGCCCCTTGGCCCGTGTAGGACTCATCCCACTGAGCTTTTTTGGAAAAAAAAGTGGTCTTGTGAGCTCGAGCTCACAAGCACCCTTTGCAATAGTAAAATTCCAAAAATTGTTTAATTTCTTTACAAAAGTGAAATTTTGGTCAACAAACAAACATTGATGTGTTTTTCACGTGTGCACATTTTTTGGCGAGGAAATGACATCCATGTAAGTCTCGGAAAAAACCCCACTGGTAGAAAAAGGGCCTATAGTCCCGGTTCGTAAGGGCCTTTAGTCCCGGTTCCTGAACCGGGACTAAAGGGCGCGGCCACGTGGAGCTCCACCTTTAGTCCCGGTTGGTAACACCAACCGGGACTAAAGGAAATTTTATGATTTTTTTTTTGAAAAAAGTTTTTGAAATTTTTTTTTGAATTTTTTTTTATTTTCAAACTTCTGAATTATTTTAACCACTAGTCTGTAATCACCACCCCTCATCACTTCTCAATTTATCCTGTAATCACCCCTCATCATTCCAAATCATCTAACTTCCCGAACGGTCACCCATCCCTCTCACTACTCCAGCCCGAGCACGCTTAACTTTCGGGTTCTATTCTCCTTCGTTTCCAAGTCTGCACTTGTTGTTTTCCTGACAATAGTAAGATGTCAATCCTATTAACCTTCAGGAATTTTGCTTGAGCATGAAGTGACACATTTCACTGTTTGAGTTTGAAACTATTGTTTTAAAAAACAATAATTATTTAGTAACACTAATATTCTAGAATAATTAGTTTGACCATTGTTTGACCACAGTTTGCCCACTGTTTGAATTTTTTTCGATTTTCTCCACTCTAGATCTTAAAAGCCCCGTAACTTTTTTTCTATTAGGTTTTTGAGGATTTTGAAAATGTTTAACGGGTTCCCCCCGTTAAATTTGGATGTAACTTTTCGAGTAGATGATTTTTCATATAAAAAACTTTTTCATCCGAGTTAGTATGCAAAAGTTATGCCCATTTTTACAAATTTCAGAGAGATTTTGCAAATAAAGTCAAAATTCACATTTGCAAATTTTCCCAACAACTAGACCACATATCACATGAGAAACTTATTTTCTTTTATGTTTATTTTTTTGACATTTCCATTATTTTCTTTTATTTTTTTAAAAACTGAAAAGGCGATCCACAAGGGGGGGGTAGAGTTTGAAAATGGGACCTATAGTACCGGTTCGTGGCACGAACCGGGACTAAAGGTCATCGCACCCTTTAGTCCCGGTTCATGTCTTAAACCGGGACTAAAGGGCCCGAGTGAACCGGGACTAATGCCTTAGCCGCACGAACCGGGACCAATGCTCACATTAGTCCCGGTTCTAGACTGAACCGGGACTAATGGGCTGAGCCGGCCTGGACCATAGCCCTGTTTTTCTACTAGTGCCCGATGCTTAAAAAAATAGCCTTTTTGGAGCATCGATATTGTTATTTTTGCCGAGACTTTCACAAATGCCATTACTTCATCTGAAAATTGGCACGGATGTGAAACACACATCAATGTTTGTTACCAAAAGAAAATCAGAATTTTTGAATTTGTTTAGTATTTTTATGGATTTTACTATAGCAAATTTAAGGATGTGAAACACACATCGATGTTTGTTACCAAAAGAAAATCAGAATTTTTTTATTTTGTTTAGTATTTTTATAGCAAATTGTACATATGAGCGCGAGATCACAAAATCCATGTCTGTTGTTTTGAACCTATATTCAGCCTATTGAGTTGTATAAAAATTAAAAAAATAAAAAAAATGAAACGGGCCGTGCCGTGCCAGGCATGACCTTAGACGGGCCACATGCCCGCACGGACCGACTGATTATAAAACATGCCCGGCACGCCAGGACCGGCCCATTTGGCCAGGTTTGGTCTTACCGAACTGCACGCAAAAGAGAGACGGACGGTTCTGCCCCTCCCGAGTCCCGTGTAAGGATTCCTCTGTTCTCTTGAGCGTCTTCCTCTAGGGTTAGGTTTCCTCGTTTTCGCCGCCACCCCACAATCGAATCCCCTCCCTCGCCGTTTTCCTCATCCATCTGACTCCTCCTCCTCTCTTCCCCAGCTTAATTTCCATGGCATGCTTGTTGAACGAAGATGGCACATACTCCATGGTCTTCCCCAAGGAGGACGGGGATGACACCAGGCCGATCTGGCTCCGTCCGGCGGACCGTCCCGAATCTTACCCAGCTTCCCCTCCCAAGTCGGTCCTCCTCGACACCATGAGCTACATCGACGACGAGCGCACTGACACCACGGCCGACTACGACGCCAAGGACGGCAGGCCCATCTAGGTGACCTTCTGGATGTACCACCCGACGCTTGTCTCCTATTTCACCGTCCACTGCCCCGGCCTGAAACCTGACGCGTTCCCTGAGATGCCAAATATCCTCGCCACGGACGGCGACCTCGCGCTCCTCCGCATCCCCTCCGGCCCAGCAAATCCACTCAGCGATCTGCCCCCCGATAGATACTTCATCTACCGGATCGGCAGCAGCACTGGCCTCAAGAAGCCTTCGCTTCGTCTGCTCCCCGACCCTGACAAGCTCATATTTTCTGACGATGATGTTGGTCTCCTGAGCTGCTGCGGCACCGGCCACCACAAAAGTTTCTTCGTGGCCGCCTTCTCCACAGTGCCCTTACTCAGTCCCGGCAGCTCTGTCAAGTTCTACATCAACTTGTTTGATTCTAAGACCTGTCAATGGACCACCAAGAGGGTCTTCGCCGATTCACCACATGCTTGCCATTACAGGTTCACAAACAAGGTGATCACAATCGGAGGAGACAACGGTTCAATTGCTT
The DNA here is from genome assembly GCF_003073215.2 of Triticum urartu. Taxonomy (NCBI): domain Eukaryota; kingdom Viridiplantae; phylum Streptophyta; class Magnoliopsida; order Poales; family Poaceae; genus Triticum; species Triticum urartu. The sequence goes on along the minus strand of NC_053026.1, from coordinate 501,238,229 downwards.
GGGTTGACCTCTCACATGGTATCCTCATCCACGACGTGCTCCTAGGCAACACCATCCTTCATCACATTCCCTTGCCACCGTCAGAGTTGCCCAACCCCAGAATCAACTCGGTGCGGGACATGGCTGCAGTCAACGGTTGCCTCAAGTACGTCAGCATGAGCTACCCTGGTATCATCGAACGCGGCACTAGCTACTACTTTGGGAATTGGAAAGTCGATGGATGGAAGATGGCGATGTATCCTTCAGGGATCTGGCAATGGCAGGAGGACTACCATCTCAGAGCTTCAGAGATCGCAATAGATGACCCAAGCCATCTCGAGCTGCTGCCTGATCATCTGCCTCATGATTTCGACAAGAAGCTTGTTCTGACGAGGCTCCACGCAGGAAGTCCTGCTGTGAGCTTGCAAGATGATGATACTGTCTACATCATGACCAAGGTTGATTTCTCGGATCACAAGTCGTGGGTGCTTGCTGTCAACACGAGCACCGAAAGATGTGTTGGTTTCAATTACACATACACTCAAAGTGGGATATCCAAACATACGGGCATCGAGTCAAATGCACTTCCTCACAAGCATCCTCAGGCTTTATGGAATTTATTCCCAATCCTGGGGAAAAAGGGTGGTCCTCCAGGTAATTTGCTTTTGCTTTTGTTTTCTTTTTCAAAGATGCAGCAGGTAGTTTTGTCGAGCCAGTCCAACTCATGTCTGTTTTGTTGTAGAAACGCCTTTAATGGTGCAAACACTGTTTAATATGGCTTTTCAGAATTGTTGTGTATTACTTTGACTTTGCTAAATGCCAGGTGCCTAGGTTAGGGAACCATTATTGTTTGATTACACGACATCCTTGGTAGCAAACAAGGGCAGACCTCAGTAAACTGATAAAGCGTGCTCCCTCCGCCCCCAAAATGTAAGACCCTTTTTGACATTATCATAGTGTCAAAAATGGTCTTATATTTTGGGACGGAGGGGGTACTATACATCAATACTTGTAACCATGATCAGAGGGGGCTGCAGCGTGCTCATTTAACTTCAGAACCTGTATGACAAACTGCCAACATAGTTCTTTGTTAAATATAACTCACAAAAGAGGCTGTTGAAGTGGAAGGACAATTATCGTGGGTGCTTACGAATGGAGGGCGAATCACATGTACTACTGCCGTTTGCTTGTTGAATATGTGTGCAACCCCATGTAAATCACATATGTGAGACTGCTATTTTATGATCAATACTGTCAGCTCAATAAAAGCATGCCGCTCTTAGGAACCCCATATAAGTAGCATCTAGCTTAAGATGTTTTTGCACCGATATTTTCAGTTGAACACTGCCTTCTTTTTGCTTCTTCTTTTCAGTCCCAAATGCCATTGCGCAAGGGGTGGCTGTCGAGCTGAACCTGTTTGAGGCCCTGACTTGACGTGGCCCTGAGGTGTCGTGAGGCAGACAGCAGAGATAATGACTTGACGTGGCTCTGAGGTGTCGTGAGGCAGAGGTCAAGAGTGCGACGGCAGGCAATAAAGTTTCAGCAATTTTTGTTGTTTACTTGGTTTGGTGTCTAAGCTAGAGTTTATAGCAACTAAATCCTGAAGTTTGGTTTGACTGTATCCGCTCAAGGAAGCCAGGTGATGTGTATGTGTAAACCAGGGACAATTATATCTGAATCTTGACTGGGCTGTTTGTGGTTGCATATAGCCTACGAATGGTTTTGCTGCTCTCATGTGCTATGGTAACTTAGCTTGTCTATAATCTGTCCGGGTGTTGTTTTCAGTTGCAGATGTTAGGGAAATGCAAAATGGCTGTGAAGTCGAAGATGCAAGGTTTTGATTTGTGCATTACTAATGATGTATGTTGCTCGTTTAGAGAGCTTCGCTTTGGTTGGTCTGATGTTATTGGCTTTGGCCTTTGATTTGTATCACATATAACTGGATTACCTTCAATCTGATATATACCGAGAAATAGTGCATTGATGAGTTTGAGTTGTGGCTTATTGGGTTTGGAAGCTGCAGCCAAACTGATGAATGAATCTACGGTGTGTGCAATTTGATTCTTGTTACAGTACGTTCACACAAGAGAGTTGATCTGCTTATGTTTCTGAATTGGATCCCCTCCCAACTTAATGCATGTTTTGAGAGCAATATTTTTCGATCAAGTCCTAATCACTTAGCTGTACTAGTAAGTGTGCACGTGCAACGCACGTATAACCTTGAGAAATAAATCTCCTGTTGCATGTAATCTGTAGCATGTCAATTCTGCAAAGAGGAAGTTAAGTACTTCCCGTGCATGGAGAAAAAGGATCCCGTCATGATATAGTAATTCTAACTAATATGATAAACAGAAGGCACATGAAACTAATGAGGTTAGTATAATATAGCCAAAATAGCACATCTGCATTGCTATATTAACACACACCTTGATAGTTAGCGAGCATCAAAGGAAGAAATTAAGATAGCTTGAGCAAAATACAGGAATAAGCAAATAATTTGGTGGGTTATATGCTTCATCTTTTGAAACTGGTAGGCCCGAGTTTCATACAGAATAAATCTGATAGCTTTACAGTCAATCGATCAAGAATAAGAATACATCTATGGCCTATACATTCAACTCTGTTGTAATATGTACGAAGTCGAACAACCATTTATGAGTTTGTTCTTGCAGCTCTTACCAGGTTTAGTACAAAGGACTAAAGTAGCAGAAGATGAGTCTGAACTGAAGGAAATCAAATAAACCAAATATGATAGTAGAAGATCGCATGGTACACATGGAGCCAATATCATATCCAGCCTTTTGTATTGTCCCTGATATCTGAGATGTGATTTGTTACTATGGGTGTAGCATACACATTTGCGAAATTATATATAGCATTAGTTGGCACCAAAAATTACTATACACAATGTGGATGTGGATTATACTCTTGTCATTTTGAAGTTAAGCTTTGATCAGCATATATGCAAAGGAAGTGCACGCAGATGAACAAAAAGTCAAATTTTCTTTGCTTTTTGCTGTTCACGGAAGTATACATGCAGTGCACCTACAGACCTTGAATGAAACTAAGGGCCATAGTTAATTAGCACCACCACCACTTTATGAAGGAAAAAATACCAACTAGTAGACATGCCCACTCTTCTAATGCTATTTGTGCACATCATCTTATCATGCACTTCAAACACACCGAAACAGACTCTTAATTAAACTAACGTCAGTGAGCGTGAAGACCGCATCACAACAGAGGAGGGCCGCCTGGGCCGGGGCTCAAGACGGGCCATCGGTAAGTTGCGCAGATCTGGCGGGCGGGTGGTCTGCTCCATTTTAGAGTCTACATTCCTAAAAACAAAACATTTCATGCATGAAAATCTGAGTCCCCTAGGCCCTAGCGACAGTGGTAATCAAAGATTAATTTAGGATCTATTATCATAAAATAAGAAAAGGGATAAATTTACTGTATGTACTAGCGGGCATTACCTCAAACACACTGTGTGCACCGTGGTGCGGGATCAACACCAACAGAACATTGGCGTGATGGCATGGGGAGGACGATAGCTGATGTGTGGCCACCATCTTCTTCCACCTGGGATCCCCTTCCACCTCTCCGGTGCCTCGTTCTCCCCTCTCCTTCACCGCACGGCCACTGCAACCACCTTGACCGCTATAATCAAGAAGCACAACTTGGGAACACGATGGCAACGGCGGCAAGTCCAGAGTAGTACGATGGAGGCTGCAGCGGCTGGGCAGCGGTGCTGGCGACGGAGGCGGCGTTGAGCATGATGCGGTCATTCCCCCTAGAGTAGCTGTTAATATGAAGACGGTGGCAGCGGCGACTCCATGGAGGCTGCAGCGGCTGGGCAGGGGCGCCGGCGTGGGAGGCGGCGATGGGCGTGATGCAGACTACACAGTAGGCCGCGCTAGGCGGGGGCTCCGGCGAGGGAGGCCGCACTGGGCGGGGGCGCTAGCGAAGGAGGCCTTCCTGTGTTGGCGCGCTGCATGCCGGACTTCGTTCATGTTGTCGTTGGGCCGGCGGATGTGCGTGTGGGTTGGCGTCGGAGGTAGCCGGAGAGAAGAGTTGTGGCCTTGATCTGCGGCCGTATGCTGGCGGCGGCGATCTAACCTAGGAAGATGCGATGGACATGGAAAGATAGAACAGGAAGGAGCCGGCAATGGTGTTCGATCGGTTTGAGAAGGAGCTGATTACGCTTTGACGGAACACATATTCTTGGCGGACGATTTTTCGGCAGAGTACGTCCGCCGGAGGGTTTTTGCTAAGCGCTAACGTGGTGCTGTATTAGATTAATCCGGGCTGTTAGATCTGAAGAATTTTGGAAGAGGTAAAAGAAATTTCCAAGGTAAGACTTGAAGCTTCCTTGAACTGAATGTTGGTTATGCAAGCAGTCGAAGTTAGGACCTAGCGTGACAGTTATGCACTCTGAAGAATGTAAACCTTTGAACTTGTCTATCAAGTCAAGGATACATGATCCAACTATCGACATACTTTATAAAATCTATCAGAACACTATCTATAATAAATATAGCGAAAGCAAGCACTTGTAAGCACAATGTCTGAAAATGTCAAACTATGTACAAGTCTAGTTTACATTAAAAGTAGAAATAGATTTTATGCACTGTAAATGACAGAATCTACCAGCAAAGCTTAAAGGCACGGACTGGCAATATATATTTGTGAACCGAACATGACATAAACTGGCAATATAACCTCACGCCACAGTTTGGAAATAAATATGATGGTACATGACATTAACATTAAAAGTAATGTTAAAGAAATTTCAAGCCATCTGACAAAAATAGAATATCACATTAACCAAAAATCTACCCTGTTTTCACTCTAATTTAAGGGAAATAAACATGTTTTTACATGATAGGGAAGACAAATGACACGTGCTCCTTTTCAGTGGCATAGGGCGCTGGACGCGACTGTGTAAGGAGACATGCTCGTACCTGTCGTCGCCGCGTAGCGTTGCAGGCCCACGTCGCCATCATTCCTCGGGGCGAGAAGACCAGGAGAGTCAAACCAAGAGTCGAGCCGTCGAAGACGACGAACACTCAAACAGGTGAACGAAAAGAAGGAAGTGACGGAACTCAAGGAACGATCGGAATCAAGGTCAGGGTCTGATCGATCATGTGATCCGAACAAATAGGAAACGAGAGATTTGGTTTCCACGTTATTATCTGCCTACATGCGAACATGGACCAGACCTTTTTCTTATTTCCTTCTATGTACGCAGTACACAAGGCTGAGTTTAAAAAACATGATGACGTAGATCATGGTAATTATTATTAATTGATATTTTCCTTCTATGTACGCATCACACAAGCCTGAGTTTTAAAAAACATGATGGCATAGATCATGGTAATTATTGTTAATTGATATTTTCCTTCTATGTACGTATCACACAAGGCTGAGTTTTAAAAAACATGATGGCGTAGATCATGGTAATTATTGTTAATTGATATTTTCCTTCTATGTACGCAGCACACAAGGCTGAGTTTCAGAAAAAAAATATATGATGACGTAGATCATGGTAATTCTTGCTAATTGATATGATTAAAATAGGCCCAGGTTGGAGCGAGATCATGGTAATTATTGCATAATTATGATGGCGTAGATCATAAGGTAATTGTTGATAATTGATTATGGTAAATGATGTGATACAACATTAAGGCAATCCGGTCCATTGAGAGATGGCGAATGTATGGTTGAGATGTAATCTTCCTGCCACAACTCGATTGTTTAATAGTAATAGAGAAAAGTAGGCTTTTTTCATCTCCCGAAACCCAGGCCCTCTCCCCAAAACTCCACACCAAGCCTTTAGATACGCAAATATGAGCTTGCCTTGGCTTTATTGCCCTTATTGGATGGAAGTTACGGATGAGAAATGACGTATCTCAAGTAACGGGTGAGAATTGACGTATTCAAAGTGGAAAGAACGAATATCGATTCTCGTGGATGAACGGAGGAAATGGGAACTTGGTCTTTGCACTCTTCTTTCGGCGCGGGGGGGGGGGGGGGGGGGGGGGTGAAAAAGACCAATCAAAAACTTCTGCAAGTTAATCCCTACTATCAATGTCATGCAGTGTGTTTATCACATCGCTCTTTAACTGATCCAAATTAGCACGTACCACGCCTAATAAGCATATAGTATAAATACGCGGCCACAACTATACTGGTGAACGTTGTGTGCCCTCTGAAACTCATTAGCTCACAAGGCAACACAAAGCAAAGGCGAACACCATTTTGATGGAAGATTTTGCAGATTGGATGGAGTATACGTAAATAACGTGTGGTTAACATGCATGGCGTAGCAACACAAATGTATGAGTTATACCAAACATTATGTTGTAGCTTCACATCTTCGCTGTTAGTACCACATCAACCAAGAGGAATGTATTCGGTGCACCCACACTTGTGATACTACTGGTGCATCATATGTCGTAAAACATTTTTAAAAATCTGGCACATGGGTACAACATCATTGTATGTTGTCACACAATTTCTTATTGAAACTGGAAACATTTCTCGAGATACAAAAATGACAATTTTGGCATCAATGCGATAACAGGCCAAATCTAAAGCTCAACTTATGCTATGTACTAATACTCCTTTTGTCCCAAAAAGCTTGTCTTAAGTTTGTCTAGATACATCCTGTCTAGACACGTTTTAGTGTTAGATACATTCAAATCTAAAACAAGCTTTTTTGGGACAGGGGTAATATTTAGTGTTGATTTTTCATTTTTGTAATTTTATTGTTTGACCTATGTTTCGAATTTTGACTCTGTCCGATGTGTCTAATGGCTTTGGTCACGCACGCAGAAACAAACAAACTGTGTGATGTGTCCAGTGACGTTTGGCCGCACGCACATATATGAACAGACAGTCTGATGTGTCCAATAGCCTTTGGTCACGCACGCACCTACGGCCGAATATTTTGATATGAGGAACCGGATAGTCCGGTTTTGGCCGACCAGACAGTCTTGTCACTGGGACCGGATGTCCAGTAGCAGGACTGGACTGCCTTTAGTGCAATTTTTGCAGAACTCCTTTTCTTCTTCTTGATGCTTCCGCTCCTTCCTTAAGAGCAACTTCAATGGAGGATCCATTTTGTCCACCGCCGCCCGTTTGAGTTGACGCGGACACAAAAACCGGCCCAATATATCGATTTAAACGGACGTGCGTCTGTCTGCCGACCCATTCTCGGCCCATTTTTGAGTCGGATTTGCGTCGGCGAGGACACAAAAGCCGGTCCAACGCACCGACCCAAACGAACGCGCTTCCGCTTTCGTCCGCCTGCCGACCCATTCCCGGCCCATTTTTGAGCCGGATTTGCGCCGGCGCGCGTGCTCGCCCTCTCTCCTCTCCGGGCCCGCTGGTCGATGGCACATTGGGCGCCTCTCCACATCCAACAGCACACTGTCGTCGCCTGCTTCGTCGGCGACGCCGCCGGCCATTTTTTCTGATAGAACAAGGATACATAGATAGTTCTACCGTACACAGATAAAAAAAAAGACCAGCTACTCGTCGTCGCTTTCCGACTCTGACTCGGTAATGTCCTCCTCCGACGTTTGAATGTAGGCGTCAGCATACTGCTCGTCCTCAAAGTACCACCCCGACGTTTCTCGTAGCTTCAGTTTCAATTGAGCAGCCTGCTTCCGCGCACGTTTGTCCTCCCGATAGGCGGCTCGCTCCGTCCTCCTCGCCTCCCTCTCCGTCCTCCTTTGCTTATAGAATTGGCGCTCGTCAACGATGTCCTGCGGAAAGCGTTCGCGCCACACCATCATGGCTTCCACGTCCATCTCGGCGATGGCGAGGCGACATTGCCGCCTCTGGTGGACACGACGATCCTCGTCGGTGAAAAGCCGCGGGAGAGGCGCTAGATCTTGCGCCCGCTGGCTCGACACGTCAGAAAAATTCATCTCCCCACGAGGCCTCAGGAGGCGCCAGGCCGCCGCGTCGTGCGCGCGGGCCGCCTCCTCTGCGGTGTCGAAGGTGCCGAGGATGAGGCGTTTCTCGCCAAAACAGATCTCGGAGGAGAAGGCGCCGGAGCGGCGCTCGCAGACTCCGCGAAAATCTGAAGCGCCCAGGCGGCGAACCGACATGGTGGCGCAGAGGCGGCGAGGCTAGTGAGAGGGGGCGAGAAGAGTGGGCGGCGGACAAAGTGTACAGGGAGCGCCTTCTTATAACGAGCGCCGGCCGCGGCGCGCGCGCAAACCTTTTCCGTGCGCTGGAGCGCCAAAACCAGCGTGCTAGCCCCATTTTCGCCCGTGCACGCAAATACTTGTCCTAAAAATTGATAAAATGAGTGTATTTATAACTAAAATAAGTCTAGATACATCCATCTCTAGGACAAGTATTTCTAGACGAAGGAAGTAGGAGGGAAGTCACCTCGTTTGCAATGGCACGTGCCCGTGCTCTTGTCGTAGTTCCACTTGGCGCTTGTGGTGTTGGTGTCATGGTAATGTCCATTGGGTGTTCCGCACTATACTGAGCTTTGTTTTACTATGATGTTCTTAGGATCTTGCGTATCGTTCTCATGTTGTTGCATCCTATAGGTATGGTTCTAGATATGTGAGGATGTACGTTTCCTTTGTTTGTTTTGGTGCAAAATGGTGTTTTGCATCCTCCAAAAATGTAATGGCTCAGGTACACAGGCTCCACAGAAGGAATGAATGACGACCAAACGCATCTACTCCCTTCATCTCATAATGTAAGACGCTTTTTTGACACTACACTAGTATCAAAAGGCGTATTACATTATGGGACGGAGGGAGTAGCTAATAGCCCCTCTGTTCCGTAAAATAAGTTGCATCAATTTCCATGCAAGTGCAATTTGCGTATGTTTGATCAAGATTATAAAATAAAATATCAACATCTACAATACAAAATTAATAAAATACTTTTCATGATGTATCTAATGATAGAAATTTGGTATTGTAGATATTGATACCTTTTTTTCAAAACAAAAAAATGCCAACATGCACTTGTTTGACTTTTGAAAAATCTAATACACCTTATGTTTTGGAAACGAAGGGGGGGTACTACAATAGTGCCATGTTAACAGCATGTTTTTTTATGGTGCGTTGACATCTTGTTTGCATTTTGTGCAGTACGCAATTGAAAATTGATAAAGAAAGCACGAGAGCGTTGGTAGTGCCTCTACTGCAAATATTTCTGAATGCATGTTTAAAGTGCTACTTCCTTCGTTTCTAAATATAAGTCCTTTTAGAGATTTCAATATGGACTACATACGGATGATAGAGACATGTTTTGAGTGTAGATTCACTCATTTGCTCCATATGTAGTCCATATTGGAATCTTTGAAAAGACTTATATTAAGAAACAAAGGGAGTACAAAAGGATAGATATGCTGAACGCATGTTGCAACTGCGGATACCAAATACTGTTGGTAGCAATCAGGCCGAAACAATACAATATAAACTAGCCTTACAGACATTTTGGAAACTCCCGAAATGATCATATTGACAGCACACCACCACACAGAAGTCTAGGTTGCAGAGGTAACCAACACTTCAACACAACCGGCGCCGTTATCCGAGCAGTCTATGAGCAATGCAAAAGTATCAAGACCCACAAGTCAAAACAAAACTGACAGCTCGACAGCAAAGAAGATAACATAAGAGAAACACCAGGAGTTATTTTCACGAGCCATAACACGGAGCACATTTCACCAGTCATCCGCAACCAGCACAGATCTGTTACACTTCCGTTCACCACTCAATGCTTTCATTCAACAGTCACCAGTATCTGCATCTTCTTCCATTTTGTCATACGAAGAACGATTCCTGTACAATTTAGAGTAACCATCACCTCTTTCATTCAGCAGTCCTGCCATCTGCATCTGCATCTTCTTCCTTTTTGTCATATGAAGAGCAATTCTTGTACACTCTCCAGTGGCTTAGGAGCCTACAGAAACACATCAGCGGGTCAGTGCCAACTCAATATAAATTGAGCACCAAATCAATAATTCAAAAGATTAAGAAAACAACGTACATTCCTTCGATCGCTCTTGAATTAATTAGCAAGGCAAGCACATCTTGCATGATTTCCGCCAGAAACATTGCTGCTGTTGTTATGATCTCATCTTGTAATTTGATCATTTGCAACCTCGGCTCAGGCTTCTTCTCTTCTACTGGCCCATCTTTACCCTCCAAGACAGGCTGGAATCGCCTCCTCTTTCTGGTATTGTCAGTTGTATGGAAACCCGAATGCCTTAGGTGTGAAGAGAAGGACTCGAGTGTATCAACATAGACATCAGGCAAAGGCCTGCCTGGATCAGGATCCGCTCTAGTTGGATAGTCAAGTACCTCAATCAGCATAGCATTCTTCGACTGCCTGACCATGTCCATCCAACTTCTCTTCCTAGTAGGACCTTTAGAAGATTTGTTACCCAGCAGAGTCTTGTACAATACTGTATCATCACCATGATCATATGATCTGCATGAGCTATGAATTCCGGAAAACAAATTGAGAACTGCTATTGGAGGCTTGATGAGTGCATGGTTAACCAAAAGCTCATAGTGCCCCTCCAGATCTGACCATGTGGTTATATTATCAAGCTTTGGTTTCTCCAGGCATCTCCTGAAGGCTGAAAGATGTGGAGGGGTTAAGCAGCCAAGAACCACAAATTTTGACAGAATAAGATTAGGTATGGCTCCAAAGTCCCTCCAGAAAGCATTCCTTGTTTCCAATGGTATAGTCTCATCCCCAATTTCATACTGAATCGGCTTCTTGGTGATAATGACTTCATGGCCATTAATTACTTCAAAATTATCTAGTGTCAACTGTCCATCCCACGATCTGCCCATCCGGTGGTTCTTCCGGAAGTCGAACAGTACACCTGATAATAACTCACAGCCAAACGGAGAAGGCTTGGCTACAGGATGTTTCTGAAGATGAACTTGTATTTTCTCTGTGATGTGAGGTGCAAGCAAAACGGCCTTTAGCATCGCACGGCTGCAAATGATCATTTACGATAAACGTTAGAGAGTTATTAGATTGATACAATTCGCAGCTTGCTCAGAAACCACGGCAGAAACAATGAATTCCAGCAAATAAGTTATGTCAGACCATATTTGCAGATGAACAACGATGAATAAGATTTTGAAGAGCTAAATTCTACAGAAACTGTGAATTCCAGAAGACTGTGTATCATCCGTTCACAAAAACATTCTCGGCAACTAACAGATAAGTATTCAAGTATATTTTTGGTGAAAGGTGATAAGGGCAAACTAATGCTTTTAAGTATGAACCTCGTACCTCTTCGGCATTTGAATGAACTCCACCTTCATCTCCAAAATGTCTGCCTTTATCTTATAACATCCAGCAACATGTCTCACGAATTCAACGGCAATGGTTGCCAACTGTCCAGCCAGCCTATTAATGAATGTGTTAGGAAACATTAACTGCTAAACAAGAAGAGACTAAAAGGCAGTTGCAGTACACACCTGTCTTTATTGTTAACAATATCTCTAGCCCACTCAGTATCATACGTGTCCAAATGACCATAGAGTATATGCATGATAGATGATCCACAGCAAGCTATCCCTATTGCTTGACAGACATAATAGTTTGCAACATCACCCGAAACTTTGAATCTGATCAAAATCATTATTAGATCAAAGGATGACATCTATACGCCGGCGCAAGAGAGTAAGGGACAAAACAAACATACCCTCCAAGAAAATTCCTGTACTTTGCAAGGATATGGGCATCATTCTTTCCGGTAACCACAGCCGAATATGACTTCTTTAGCAAAGCTGATCCAGAAGAAGATGAGTCTTCACTTCGTTTGTCTTCTGCACCTAATTCTGTAGCACTAAACCGCTGGATTGTTTCATCCAAAGTAAAACTGTCTTGGCTGTCTGCTGTTTCACCATTATTTACGACATTTGCTTCATTCTTCTTTTCCTGCATATTTGCATTGCATTAGGCACTAGCAAGTAACAACATCCAGCAGCTTTTGAATGCATGCAGTTATGCATGCACGACTAATACGGCTGTCATTTTGCACACCTTAGGCCTTGGTATGAACAATGTATGAGGTTAACAGACTACATCAACAAACCTATGGAAAACCATCCTGCACATATTTGCATTTCAACCAATATAATTGGGGTTTGCAGCAGTGGTTAATCCAAAAGGAAAAGGGGAATTAATGATCAGAATGAGGTGTAAACAGAGGACTACATGATACTATTTTTACAACAATTAGACCAAACGTAACATTTAGTCATTTACTGATAACAACAATGCTTTCTACCAGATGGAAGGCCATTACAAATGTAACATTCTGCGGCTATGATAAATCCTAAAGACAAAGGGAAATAGTGATCATAAGAAGGTGTAAATAGCAGGACTACATGGTACTGTTTCTACAACAGTTAGACCAAATGTACATTTATTTGAAACAAAACGTATTTTGAAAATTGGAGGCATTACCTCGTCCTTTTGCTTGTGTGACATTCCCACCTTCATATTAAAAGCATAGCAAAAGTGAGTATACTACCTTAATTTTTTTATCAGGAATATAGAAAGAAAATGCATTACAAACAAATGTAAACAGAGGAACTCTGAAGTCCACTCTTCATGTTGAAGTTAACCAACTTAAATGTCCATTCATTTTTCTCAAATCAAATGAGTGATAACTACAATGTTAAAGGAATGTGATACTAGTGTACAGATTGAACCACTCAACCCCGGTGACTTGCTGCCTCAGACAGCCACAGCTTTTTCTCTTATTGATGCACTACAAGCTTACATTACACAAGATGCACCATCCAATTTATAGGAGTTCTACGTCGGTGCTACAGTAAGACGGCAGTACGGTAGGGTGGTGCTACAGTGCACAGGCAGACAAAACCATTTCAGACACCTTCTCTATGAACGCAGCCCCTGCCGACCTGCTCTTACAGCTCGTAGCTAGTTTATTCTGGAGACTACAGCTAGCTATTACAACTTCTAATCTTGAGTCTGCTAAAGGACACAAGGATTATCCTAACAACTAACAACACATATATAATGTTAGATATACTACGCGTCAAAAAAATGTCAGATACACTACATGTGAAACATGAACGTATCACTGGTTCTGTTAAACACAGTGTAAGTGATACAGTGTGGAATGTATATTTCATAAATACTCCCTCCGTCTCATTATATAAGACGTTATTACATTCAGTATACTCACACATTGGATGTAATAACGTCTTATATTATGGGACGGTGGGAGTAACAGATAAGAATCTACCAGTAACAGTTGAGTGCACCGAAGATGAGTAGAAATAGCAAATGTGACAGCAAGCCATGGTGCCCAAAACAAAAATATTACAAACTTGAGTTAACACAAGAATATTCAAAGTTAAAGGCTGTATGCCACCATGTATTAATACAGGCCGGACATTTTGTTTAGAGGAGCTCTGATAAGAGGGAGTTATAGGCAAATCCCAGCAGAAACTTTACACAATCAGAGTTTAGTTGGTTAGTAACCACAAGGGTGTTCAAGAATGTCAATATGTCATGGTGGTTGAAGTTGCTGTGTCTAAGCAGTGTGCTGAGACACTGAAACTTTCGGCTAATCGAGTGAAGAATGTAGAAAAGGAAGCTGCCTAAATGCTGAGACACATGCATGCTTCACTAATCTTTTTTTATTTTAAGCTGCATGTATATTGAACATTTGTACATGCAATACTCCTACCTACATTTTCTTATCCTAGTATTTCAAGAACTGATAGGACCATACAAAACATCAGTAAAGTCATTCTCAAAAGCAGGGTTCCCTAATCCTGGGTTACCGATCAGCCATATATCAAAGTATCTGAATTTCCTTGCCAATCAACTCATAGGATGCTGTTGTGAACATCCAAGCTACGTTGCAACAACCTTTAGTCCTATGGTCCTACGTCGTGCTTTACTCCATTCAACATTATTAAATCAAAACCAGTGTAAATGTGTGATACACACTCCTTGTTGACTATAGTAGTAGTACTCCTGACAGCAGATTGACGACAGCAGATTATTTACCGCAGAATCACTACAGTTCTTCACTTTAAAATAAAGTGCGCATGTTAGAATCATCAATGAGAAAACTGGATTCAGTTAAACCTTTTTAATTACAGAAACAGAAAAATAAAAGATTCACAAGTAGGACACAGAAAAATGAAATTAATAAATTTGCTTCTCACAACAACAGACCAATTCCAACTGTAGACAGTGGCCAATTCGAGGATAACAAGCCGTGCGTTTATCTTATTCTGCGTGGAGGAGAAAAAGAGCAATGTGGCAGGTAACGAGCGACAGATCCCCGCTCCAATACAGGTCTGCCAAAGGCGCAACTCGGAATACTTCAGGGATTTCTCGAAATCGGCAATCCGTGCCTCGAAATCGTACCTCGGGAGAAGCGGGGGAGAGCAGCTCCTTCAGGTTGTTGGAGAGGTCGCGGTGAAGATCCTCCAGGCTTCTCTTGACACCTTCCATGATGTACTTAGAGTCGCGGAGTTCTTGGCGAGTTATGGGCCTGCCGTCAGCGACCGAAGCTTCAAGCTCGGAGAGGAGAGCCAATCACTCCTTGTACGCGTCGATCCGTCTTGTGACCACGGTCAGCGCGGGCCCTTCCCGGGGCGGCGGCGCCCCTGCCGCGCCGGCTGCGGGGTTGGGGGCAGCCATGTCACGGCCTGCGGGGACGTCCAGAGGGTTCGGCGCCGCTTGCCGCGCCGAATGCGAGGTTGCCGGAGGGGGAGAGGGTGCGAGGCCGAGGGGCGCGAAATCGCGGCTTTAGGGTTTAGCCGCCCCCGCCACGGGTTTTGGGTTTCGCCCAATTGGTGAGGAAGAGGGACGACGGGGATGGGGGGGATGGGGGATGGGTCGGAACTGTACCTGCGCATTCCTCGGGCCAGGCGGGGTTTCGGGCCGGCTCGAACAAAGAACCAAAAAACTAGGCCCAGCCTGGCTTGAAGGGACTAAAATAGCAATTTCGGGGGAGCAACTAGTTAACGAGCGCTCCTTCCAGAGCCTTGCAACGATCAGCCTTACTTGACGCGCTCTCAGTCATTCGCCACGTGTCGCGCTCTGGACGCTCCCTCCGGATTTTGTTTTTTTATTTTTCTGCATGCGTTTTCGGCTTTTAAACGGTTTTTTTTGGGGTTTTCGACGTTTTGGTTTTCTCCGGGTCTTCCTTAGCTTTTCGATCAAAACAAATTTGGAAAAAAAAAATTGCACGAAAAAAGTGTTTTCTTTTTTTTCTTTCGCGAAAGTCACGGGTTTTTTCGCAAGAGGCACTGTTGTGCTTAGCAAGAGTCACGGTCGTGCCTTTCAGAAACGAAAAAAAACGTGTTTTCTGTTTTTTTTTCTTTTGCGAGTCACGGTTTTGCTTCCGCGAGAGGCACGGTTGTGCTTTCGCGAGAGTCACAGCCGTGCCTCTGGGAAAGGGAAAAACGAAACACGTTTTCTGCTTTTTTTCTTTCGCGAGAGTCACGGTTGTGCTTTCGTGAGAGGCACGGCCGTGCCTCTCAAAAAGGAAAAAAACGTGTTTTCTATTTTTTTTTCTTTCACGAGAGTCACGGTTTTGCTTCCGCGAGAGGCACGGTTGTGCTTTCGCGAGAGTCACGGCCGTGCCTCACGGAAACGAAAAAACACGTTTTCTATTTTTTTCCTTCCACGAGAGTCACGGTTTTGTTTTCACAAGGGGCACAGGTGTGATTTTGAGAGAGGCACGGGCGTGCCTCTTTCGGAAAGGGAAAAAAACCGTGCTCCCGGTTCGGTTTTTTCGCCCGTTTTTTTAGCCTGGTTTTTTTCATGAAAAAAATTCGTCAAAACCTATCAACATGGGATCTAGTTTTGAAGATCTCGACGCGAGGAATCTAATGATAAAAACGGTTCGAGATTTGAACGCGCGGTTTAAAAAAGATAAAACATTTTGAATAAACGGATCTAAAAAAAAGGAAAACTCCCAGATTACGACAAGTGGCGTGCTACATGTGCGCCACTTGTCGCAACCTGGGGAAGTGGAGTGTTCTTTGCAATGAGTACTCCTTAATTAGTGATTTCGCAATTTTGGGCCGGGCCGGGTCGGGCCTCTGTGTGAACTGTTTAATTTGCTAGGCCCGAGCCCGGCCGAAACACTAAACCCGAGTCGGGTATTTCAGGTGGAGTTCGGGCTGGGTTGTCGGGTCGGGCTGCCCATGGCCATGTATAGTCGAAACTCGAGACGTCGATCTTTATTATTATTTATTATTGATGCTCTTATTATTATTATTATTATTATTATTATCATTATTACTACTATTCCTACAAAGTGTGTTATTCTGTTAAAATGAAATTAGAACGCGTCATTTCAACAAATGACTATGATTTTTTAACACAGTACAAAGCATTGTAATATGCATACTCATCCCTATGAACATACACATGCACACCTTACCCCTATCATCATCTTCGAGAGACTAAGAGCATCTCCAACAGCCACGCCAAAAGACGCACGCGCGCGGTAAATTGGCTTTATAGCGCGCGCGAGATGTTTACGCGCGCTCCAACTAGTGCGCGCGGGGGAAAAGGCGGCCGCTCGCGCGCTACATTTGGCGCGCCGAGTCCGGCGCGCCTATAAATTGCAGCGCCTCCGCCGCTCTCTCCATCGCCCTTTGCCGCTCTCTCCATCTCTCCATCGCCCCCTGCCGCGCTCTGCCGCCGACACGCCACCACCGCGCCACGATGCCGCCTCGGCGCCGGGGAGGTACGGGCTACCGCGGCGTCCGCGTGCGTCCGTCCGGCACCTACTCCGCCGAGATTCGGTCGGGCGGCGGCATGCGGCTCTGTCTCGGAACTTTCGACACCGCCCAGGAGGGCGCCCGCGCGTACGACGCTGCGGCGTGGCGCCTCCTGCGGTCCCAGGACATATCATCTTGAGATTGACAAAGTCACTATAGACACACCTCGTAGTCGACGGCAACGCCTCCTTCCACTGAACGCGCATCCAAAAAAATGCGAGCATCAGGACTTGAATCCTGATGGATTGAGGATACCACTGTCCTCCTAACGCGAACATGCATATAGTTAAGGGACATAACGCGGGTGCTTGTGATGCGTCCGTTCATAGGAGTAAGTGTGTGCGTGTGAATGTATATCTTGTATTTTCTACAAACATCAAAATTGTTGGATAAGGGCAGCCATTCTTCGTTCTCTATGACAGGAGGCGTCACACAGCCCCCGCGTCATCCCCGCTAGGGCGACTTGGGAGCTCCCTACCCAGCCGTCGGGGGCGCATACTCCCTCCTCCCCTTCCTCTGCCAGTCTAAGCCCGGGGGCCGATGGCGGTGGTGGAGGGCATCACCTCTCTCCCGCAGATCTAGGGTTGTGAAGGGCCCCGAATCGTGTGGAGGCGCGTTAGATCCGATCGGCAACGGCGATGGCGGTGGCGCGGCGGCGTCGGAGGCGGCGCGGGCTGCGGGCGCGGCGACCAGCCCTGTTCGGGCGGCGGTGTGCCATCTGCCTTTGGATCGGCGGCGGCGGCGTGGAGGGCCTGGTGGTCGCGTTGGCGGCACCCCCGGTCAAATCTGTTCTGACCGGTGTAGTCGATTGTGGTGGTCATCTCTTTCGTCAGAGGTGCTCGGCCTGCGGCTGGGTGGTCGGATCTCGAGATTCGTCATCTAGTCCTGGCTACGAGTCGAGGAGACATAGTTGCCGGTGAAAACTGAGCCGTTGGCGGGCGATGGCGACGTTTTGCGCCGTTACCTTGATGAGGTCATTGTCGTGTAACTGTTGTTGACTCACTCGTGCTGCTTCGGGGAAACCCTAAGATCCGGTCTTCCAGATTGGACAATGGCGGCGCTACGGTGTCGTTTCTTTCTTGGGAGTATCGTTTGTGGAGCAGCGTTGGAAGACGGAGGCATGAGGTGGAGCAGCTTCGTCTTGCACGGAGCTTCGATGGAGCTGTCAAGTCATGCCTGGGTGACAGGTACTATGCTGAGTCATGCCTGGTCGACAGGTGCTACGCACGACAGATCTTTCAGAGTCTTTGCGTCTGGGCGGATGAGCGCAGGGCGGTGGCATCGTTGGGTGCCGTGGTGGCGTCGACGGATGCACGGACTGGCAAGGACGATGCGGATATCTTTTCTGAAGATGGGTCAGTGGTCTGATAATCATGTCGGCTTCTAAAACGTGGGCATGTGATGTGCGCTTTAGGTAGGCTGCACCGGGCTGTTGGTCTCGATACGTTACATAGATGGATCGGCAACGACACCAGTATAGATATAGGGAGTGAGAGCACTTCTCATTATTGAGTTTATAGGTGTGAGTTACGGCTTTGGGTGAATTGATGTATGGTCTTATTAGATTTTTGTGAAATAATTAATAAAGATGGCTGCATGTATTGATTGATGTAGTGACCCGAGGGTTTCACTTCCTTTTCTAAAAAAAGACTTCATTTGCTCCACCGGTTACGCAAAATGGTTTACTTGGAGTGTCTCTATTTTATGACTGTGCGCTCACGCGCTCGATTTCCAACATATGGGGTGTTTATTGTTGGAAAGCTGAGGAATGTGGTTTCAAATTATCAAGGGATCTTTTTTATACCCCTTCCTAACTTGTGACTAGTAGGATAGATCTCGATTCCGAAAAGCTCTTCCTGGTCGATGACATAGAATCCATTTGGGTAGCTCAATCATGAGCTGATGGGACAGTGAGAGAATATGAGTAGTGTTGTTTCGGGGATTCAATTATGTGAGGGGAGTGATCAGGTGTTCTGGGGTTTGACTAAAAGCGGCAAATACTCCATCAAATCCATGTATAAATGGCTTGAAAACCCTCTCAGCAGGTGTCATTATAAATGGATTTGGAAAGCAAAAGTCCCTCTCAAAATTAAAATATTCATGTGGCAATTGGCTCAGGATGCTGTGCTCACTAGACAAGTCATGAAAAAAAAGAAGTGGCGATACTAGTAAGCCGTCCCCGCTCGCCCCCTACTCCTCCCGACTCGCCCGACCCGCTCCCGCGAGTGGGGAGGGGGGGGGGCAAAACCCTTCCCTGGCCGCCGCCGCCCCTTCCCTCCCCGATCTCCTCCCCCGCCGCCGTCGGAGTGCGCCGCCGGGCAAAGCCTAGCCGCCGCCGGCGGCGGGCCTTCTTCTCCCTTCGCACGGGGCTGGCTGGCGCGGGGCAGCCGCCTTGGGTGTATGCATGCGCTGGGCAGGGCGCGGCGGCGCGACGACGGCGGTCGTCTTGGCGACGGTGGCTGGTGGCGGCGCGTCTAGGGCTGCTGGGGTCGGTGGAGGGTGCCTGCGCAGGGTGGGCGGCGTCGGGGTTGTGGTGGTCCGATCCAGATCTGGTGGGCTGCTCCTCCAGCCGGCTGTTCTTGCGGGCGGCGCGGGCTGAGGCGGCGTGGTTCGGTCGTCTCCGGCGGTCCTTGGGTGCTGGGGGTGGCCGGAGTGGGCCATGGTGGGGTGGCTGGCGGCGTCTGCTGCTGGGCTGGCCTCTTCCAGTGGTGCAGGTCGGTACGGCGACGCGGGGCTCCCCCTAGCGGTCCCGGCGTGTGGATGTGGGCTGCCACGGTGTGGTGGTGGCTCATGGCGGTGGTTTGGGTCGTTCAAGGCGGCGGCTGGAAATCTCCGGTGTCGGCCGTCGGTGTGCGGCCTGTGCCGACCTTCGATTCTTCTTCTTGGTCATTCGTCTGCTACCTTCGTCGATGGTTGGCCCTTCCCCAGCTGCAGTCCATCACTCGTCTCGCACCAGGCAGCAGGATCGGGCTCGTCTCGCGCCCGACAGGAGGACTGACCTTGTCTCGCGCTTGGCAGCAGGACCGGGATCGTCTCACGCCCGGCAGCAGGATCATGCTTGTCTCGTGCCCGGTGACGTAGGACGGGGCGATGGAGGCTAGTTTTGGCCAGCCTATTGGGTCTCGGCACTAGGGGCAGCCGAGGGGTGCGAAAGGCGGGTCATTTTCGCTCGTGTCTTTGGTAGGGGTAGCGGCGGATCTCGGGTGACATGGTGTCAAGGTCTTGGATGTCGGGGTGGCGGCCCTGGTGGTGGGTTCGCGAGGCTCATGGGCAGAGCCCGTGGTTTGGTGCTGCCCGGTTGCGACGGCCGTGTGGGCGGCGTGGTAGCCGGGGTGTGGCGTTCGGTGGTGGTGATTGGTGGCCAGGGTGAAAACCTGCTCTATCTTCGGATGGACCAGCGGCGACGAAGCTCGTTCCCTTCTTGAAGGCGTCGTCGCACCTCTCATTGCCCATCGTGTTGCTCCAGGGGGAACTCTGATCCTCGGATCGGGCGGTGGCGGCGCTCCGGTGTCGTCCCCTTCCTAAAGGCGCCTGATGGCAGCTGGAACTACGTCGGTATTTCCCCGGAGAGGGAGGGATGATGTAGCACAGTGACGGTGGAGTATTTCCCTTAGTTATGAAACCAAGGTATCGAACTAGTAGGAGAACCAAGCAACACAACGTAAACAACACCTGCACACAAATAACAACACCTCGCAACCCGACGTGTTAAAGGGGTTGTCAATCCCTTTCGGGTAACGGTGCCAGAAATTGGCAAGTTGACGGGAGAAATGTTGTAATAGATTGGATAAATAGATCGCAAATAAAATAAAGTGCAGCAAAGTATTTTTGTATTTTTGGTTTAATAGATCTGAAAATTAAAGCAAGGAAAAATTAGATCACAAAGGCAAATATATGAGAAATAAGACCCGGGGCCGTAGGTTTCACTAGTGGCTTCTCTCAAGAAAAATAGCAAATGGTGGGTAAACAAATTACTGTTGTGCAATTGATAGAACTTCAAATAATTATGATGATATCCAGGCAATGATCATTACATAGGCATCACGTCCAAGATTAGTAGACTGACTCCTGTCTGCATCTACTACTATTACTCCACACATCGACCGCTATCCAGCATGCATCTAGTGTATTAAGTTCATGGAAAAATAGAGTAATGCAATAAGAACGATGACATGATGTAGACAAGATCCATTTATCTATATGGCAGTAGATATAGATCTCGTCTTTTTATCCTTAGTAGCAACTATACATATGTGTCGGTTCCCTTTCTGTCACTGGGATCAAGCACCGTAAGATCGAACCCACTACTAGGCACCTCTTCCCATTGCAAGATAAATAGATCAAGTTGGCTAGACAAAACCCAAATACCGGAGAAGAAATATGAGGCTATAAGAGATCATGCATAAAAGAGATCAAAAAAACTCAAATACTTTCATGGATATAAAAACATAGATCTGATCATAAACTTGAAAGTCATCGATCCCAACAAACACACCGCAAAAGAGTTACATCATATGGATCTCCAAGAGACCATTGTATTGAGGATCAAGAGAGAGAGAGAGAGAGATGAAGCCATCTAGCTACTAAATACGGACCCGAAGGTCTACAAAGAACTACTCACGCATCATCGGAGAGGCACCAATGGAAGTAGTGAACCCCTCCGTGATGGTGTCTAGATTGGATCTTGTGATTCTGGACTCTACGACGGCTGGATGAATATTTCGTCGAGTCCCATAGGGTTTTGGGAATATTGGGGTATTTATAGTGCAAAGAGGCGGTCCGGGGGGCACCCGAGGTGGGCACAACCCACCGGGGCACGCCCTGGTGGGTTGTGCCCCCCTTGGGGCACCCCCAGGTGCAACCAGGGTCCATCTTCTTCCTTTTGTCCCATAAAAAATCATCGTAAAGTTTCATACCATTTGGACTCCGTTTGATATTGATTTCCTGCGATGGAAAAAAGATGGAAAAATAGGAACTGACACTGGGCACTATGTCAATAGGTTAGTACCAAAAAATGATATAAAATGACTATAAAATGATTATAAAACATCCAAGATTGATAATAAAACAACATGGAACAATCAAAAATTATAGATACGTTGGAGATGTATCAGCATCCCCAAGCTTAACTCCTACTCATCCTCGAGTAGGTAAGTGATAAAAACAGATTTTTTTGATGTGGAGTGTTGTTCAACAAGTCATATCATATTCTTTTCTTTATAGCATGGACATTTGGACTTTTATGTGATTCAAAGCAATAGTCTAGTTTTGACATAATAATTTAGATACTCATGCATATCAACAAGCAACCATGTCTTTCAAAATATCAACACTAAAATAAGTTATCCCTAGCCCATCATGCTCAAACATTGATCCATTCATGAAACACACTCGAATACTAACTACACCCAATACTTGAGCACGATCATATTGCCTCCTAGTTGGTGCTTTTTATGAGAGAAGATGGAGACTCAAATTTCAAAATAAAAATTGCATAAAGTAAAAGATAGGTCCTTCGCAGAGGGAAGTAGGGATTTGTAGAGGTGCCAGAGTTCAAAGCGAAAAATTTGAGATAAAAATATTTTGGGAGGTGTATCCATCCCACCAACGAAAACGACTTAGAGTTCCCAATACTTTCCATGCATAGATATATCATAGGCGGTTCCCAAACAGTAAATAAAGTTTATTCATTTTTCCACCATAACTTTCACTTTCCATGGCTAGCCGTATCCACGGGTGCCCTCCATACCAACACTTTCCAAGGAATTTATTATTTGACAACATAAAGTAAATTCATTTTTGTTTTTGCATTTCAGTACTGGGCATCCCTAATACCTTTGCCTGACTCTCGTGCAGTGACAAGTGAATAAACACTCATCTTGAGAATAACACATCTAGCATGGAAAATATTAGCCACCCCTCACCACTCCACGAGCGAAACAAACACACAAAAGAGAAGTTTATTTTTAAAATTAGAGATGGCACATGCAAATTTGCTTAGAACGGAAAAAGAATACCACATACAGGTAGATATAGTGGACTCATGTGGCAAAACTGGTTTAAAGTATTTTGGATGCACAAGTAGAGGTCATACTTAGTGCAAAATAAAGGCTAGCAAAAGATTGGGAAGTGACCAACCAAGAAACGAATAATCTCATAAGCAAGCTGTAGCGACCTGACCCGAATGGATCACGTCTACTGTGCTACGGTGTCATCCCTGGATCAGTAATGCTGACACCACACAGTACATCGAGGATTTATAGCAGAGTTGCAATCACACACTTATTACATCGATGGCTCAAAAAGAACTTATTACAATAATATGGCTTAAGGCCATCTAATATCGATAACAGCGGAAGACTCGGAAGATAAATGGGTCCATCAACTCCAGCGGCATCACTGAGTATAGAACCACGACCTAAAAGCTCTTTACTCGTCGTCTGAAAAGTCTGCAACATGAGAAGTTGCAGCCCGAAAATGGGTCAGCACATGGAATATGCTGGCAATGTAACACATAGAGAGTAAGGGAATGAAACAGCTATACTATATGCATATATGGCTGGTGGAAAGCTCTATGGTTACAGTTTTGCGTAAAGCCAGTTTTTCCCTACTGCAAAGGAATAAGTTTTTTTAACTATCATGGTGGTTGTGTAACATTGAGAATGGTTGACAGCATTCTCAATCCCAATTAAAAGTACAATTAAAACCCAACAATATTAATTAGAAGTAACATGTTGAGATTCACATGATATTCAAGTACTAGATACTCAAGTTGTCCATAACCGGGGACACGGCTAATCATGATTAGTTTGTACACTCTGCAGAGGTTTGCGCACTTTTCCCCACATGACTCGATCGCCTCCGTTTGTTTTCTCGCACTACATGGTGTTTGAGAAACGGATGACCGAGACATAGTATTTCAGAAGCACTAGCACCTTACATGTGGGGTAGACCGGTACACCTACTTCCCCTACATCTGCTAGTCCACCCCGTAAGAGTTCGCACAACTTAGTCAACTATGCCAGAGCCCATAGTAGTATTTGGCTGCACACGGAAGTTTCTAGCATGAATTATCTTATGATCCCTTTGAGCCTGGGTGGCGGTCCAAAAAAAACAGGCAAGTCCTGATAGACATCAGGTGCCTCAATCCACCCAGATGTGTGTTTAAGTTGCCACCTTAGATAAACCATTAAAATTATCAACTCACATCTGTCATGGATATCACTCACCCAATCCACGTCTACTAGCATAGCATGGCATAATAAGCAAACGTAGAAGTAACTCCCAAAGGTTTCATAATAATACAGGTAATAGGTACTACCTCATCTACTTCCCATCCCACAATTTAATTAGATCCTAATCATGCAATGTGAGAGGATTGATCTAATGCAATAAAACATGGGTTGTAGAGAAGGTATGATCAAAGTGTTACTTGCCTTGCTGATGATCCGCGAGTCCTAGGGTTTCGAAGTAACAAGCGGCGCAATCCGGGTAATCTATCGCAGACAAACAAGCACACAATAAGTACTCATCTAATGCACAGGTAAAACTCGAACAAGAGATCGAACCAGAAAGTTCAATTTAAGAACTCCGGTTGCAAAGAAAGAACGAACCGAACAAAGAAACGGAAAACAAACGACGGAAGAAAACAACTCGGTTCTAGCAAGTTGAAACTAGGTCAAATTTTACCGGGGCAAAAACTTGTTTAAGTTGATTAGACGGAACGGTGGTTTCGAGACGAAACTCCAGGCGCTTGAATCACCTGATTCCGATAAACGAGCGAAAAGAAAGACTAGAAAGAAGATCGGATCTGAGATCGCGATCGGAGAGAACGCGGAATAATCCGACAGAAAGAAAAAGAAGAACGGTTAAACGAACAGACGTCGTTAACCTAGAAGAATCCGGTGATCACGTTCGTTGAGACGAACGGTCCGAAAGAAGAACGAAAACCAATCTAGGGTTTCGGAAAAAGAGATCGAAACGAAAAACCGATCTAGAAAACCGGAACGGTTTAGAGAAGAAAAGAATCGGAACGATTAGAAGAAAACGATCCGAGAAAAAGAATAGATGTAGCGCGGGGCTACCTCCGGCGAGGTCTCCGGTGAGGGGCTCCGGCGGCGTGGGCGTGGGGCGGCGGCGACAAGGTGCGGCGGCGGCGCGGGTGTGGGGGGCGGCGCGGCGCGGGTGAGGCGGCGGCGCGGCGGTGACGCAGGGCGCGGGCGGCAGCTTAGGGCAGCGCGCGGGTGTGGGATGGAGCTCTAGGCTTTGGGTTTGATGATTTAGAGGGGGGGTGCTTGGGTATTTATATTGGGGAGAGGAGGGGGTTTACTTGGGGTAGGGGACAAGAATTAGACTAGGAATAGGAATAGAAAAAAGGGAAGGAAAAGATCTAGAAATAGAAAAGGAATATACGGAAGTAGGACAAAAGTCCTACTAGGATTCGGTAGAAACAAGAGGCGGCGGCGGCCTCCTGCGCCTGCGCCTGGCGCGCGGCTAGCGATGGCCTTGGCCGTGGCCTTGGCCGGCTGGGCCTTTGGCCCAAGGCGCTGGACTTTGATTTTTTTTAACTGGTTCTCGCGCAGAAAAAAAAACAAAAAGAGATCTAAACGAACTCCGAAAAATCTAAAGTAAATTTTCCCCGACTCCTAAAAATGAGCCGAACAAAATGAACTTTTCTCCGGACCTAAAATGCAATTTTTGAAAACGCGCATTTTTCCCTATCCAAATAAAATGCAAATAAACACCGGAAAAAAATTGATCTATTTATTATATCTTCATTTTTCCTAAATTTGGGAAAGTCATATTATTCCCTCTCTCATATATTTTGACACCGGAAAAATTACTGAAGATAAAATAAATAAATCAAATGATCCTATTTTCAAAATTCGAGAAAACTCTCAAATATGAAAATAACGAAATCTCCAACTCTCTCCGAGGGTCCTTGAGTTGCGTGAAATTTCTAGGATCAACCAAAATGCAAGAAAATATGGTATGCATATGATCTAGTGTATAACATTCCAAATTGAAAATTTGGGATGTTACACAAGCATTAAACATAATTAACACCGAATAATGCACCACAAGTAGGATATAATTTTCATTGCATGACTATTGACTTTCGTACTTGCATAGGGAATCACAAACCTTAACACCAATATTCTTACTAGAGCACAATTACTCATCAACATGGCTCACATATCACATCATCATATCTCAAAACTATTACTAAGAATATAGTTTATTTTGTCCAATGATCTTCATGACATTTTCTTTTTCTTTATCCTTCTTGGATATCTATCACTTTGGACTAATTTTCATGAGTTGCTTTTCATAAGCTCAACCAAATATAAGTGAAGATCATGAGCATAACAATTTCTTTCTCTCAAAACAATTTAAGTGAAGCAAGAGAGAATTTCTTCAAAAATAACAAAGCACACCGTGCTGAAAAAGATATAAGTGAAGCACTAGAGCAAGTCCTAGCTCATAAAAGATTTAAGTGAAGCATAGAGAGCAATTCTAGCAAGTCATGACATAATTTTGGCTCTCTCAAATAGGTGTGCCCAGAAAGCATTGATAACTTAAAACATAAAATAAAGCAAGCAAAGACACATATCATACAAGACACTCCAAGCAAAACACATATCATGTGACGAATAAAAATATAGTCTCGAGTAAAATACCGATAGTTGTTGGAAGAAATCGGGGATGCCACTCGGGGGCATCCCCAAGCTTAGTTGATTGCTCATTCTTGGATAATAACTTGGGATGCCGGGGCATCCCCAATCTTAGGCTCTTACATCCTTCCTTCATCCATCGTAAGATAACCCAAAACTTTTAAACTTCAATCACACAAAACTCAACAAAGCCTTCATGAAATCCGTTAGTATAGGAATAATAAACCACTAAGATAAGTGTTGTATCAAACCAATTCATATTTTGTTTTTGTATTATATCTACTGTATTCCAACTTTTCTATGGCAAAAACTCATCAAATAAAACCATAGAGCCATCAAAATAAGCACACAACACAAAGAAAAGAGAATCTGTCAAAACAGAACAGTCTTTAGCAATCTGACTATTTCGAATACTTCTGTAACTCAAAAAACTCTGAAAAATTAGGAAGACCTGAGAAATTTGTATATTAATCTACTGGAAGTGGAATGGGTATTTTATCGCTCTCTGGTAAAAAATGAAAATTAATTTCGTGAGCGTAAACTTTCTGTTTTTTCAGCAAGATCAAACAACTATTGCCCAAGAAGATCCTAAAGGCCTTACTTGGCACAAACACTAACTAAAACATAGAAAATACAATCATAACAGTAGCATAATTGTGATAACACACAAGAACAGGAAAAAATCAAAAATAAATTTTATTCATTGGGTTGCCTCCCAACAAGCGCTATAGTTTCACGCCCTTAGCTAGGCATAATATTTCAACGATGCTCACACAACAGATAATAATCGAAACACAAAGAGAGCATCATGAAACATGTGAAAAACACATTTAAGTCTAACATACTTCCTATGCATAGGAATTTTATAGGAAAACAATTATCAAGACATGAAACATCTAGCACATGCAAAGGAGAGGAATAAAACATTAACAATCTCAACACAACGAGAGGAAATTTAATAACATGAAAATTTCTACAACTATATTTTCAATAATTATATGTAGGATCATAATCAAATTCAATAATATAACTATCGTATAAAATTTTCTCTTTATGATCCACATGCATGCAAAGTTGACACTCTTCCAAAATAGTGGGATTATCATCAAATAAAGTCATGACCTCTCCAAACCCACTTTTATCAAAAATTTCATATGATTGATCACTCTCCAAAGACGTGGGATTATTTTTCCTAGAGTTGACACTCTTCCGAACCCACTTTCAATA
Organism: Triticum urartu; assembly: GCF_003073215.2. Taxonomy (NCBI): domain Eukaryota; kingdom Viridiplantae; phylum Streptophyta; class Magnoliopsida; order Poales; family Poaceae; genus Triticum; species Triticum urartu. The sequence goes on along the minus strand of NC_053026.1, from coordinate 501,210,550 downwards.
TTATTGCAAACATATTCATCATGAGGCTTAAATAAATTTTCAAGATCATAAGAAACATTATCACCCCAATCATGATAATTGCAATAAGTAGCGGACAAGACAAAACAAGCATCCCCAAGCTTGGGGTTTTGCATATTATTAGCACAATTGACATTAATGGAATTTATAGTAAAACTATTGCAATCATGCTTTTCGTTCAAGGATCTATCATGAATCACTGCATAAATTTCTTCATCACAATTTTCATATTCACGATTCTCAAGCAAAACTTCATAAAGATTAATCTAGTGCACTCAACTCACTAGCAATTGGTTCATCATGATTGGATCTTTTAAAAAGATTAGCAAGTGGATGGGGATTCATATCAATAGATTTTTAGCAAGCGAAGATGCAAGCATATAGAAGGCACATGACAACACAAGCAAAGAAAAGATCGGACGAGAAAAAGGCGAACGGAAAAAGAGAGGCGAATAAAACGGCAAATTTTGTGAAGTAGGGGAGAGGAAAACGAGAGGCAAATGGAAAATAATGTAAATTGCAAGGAGATGAGATTTTTGATGGCAGCTGGAACTACATCGGTATTTCCTCGGAGAGGGAGGGATGATGTAGCACAGCGAGGTAGAGTATTTACCTCAGTTATGAAACCAAGGTACCGAACCAGTATGAGAACCAAGCAACACAACGTAAACAACACCTGCACACAAATAACAACACCTCGCAACCCGACATGTTAAAGGGGTTGTCAATCCCTTCCAGGTAACGGCGCCAGAAATTGGCAAGTTGACGGGAGAAAGATTGTAATAGATTGGATAAGTAGATTGCAAATAAAATAAAGTGCAGCAAAGTATTTTTGTATTTTTGGTTTAATAGAACTGAAAATAAAAGCAACGAAAAAGTAGATCGCAAAGGAAAATATATGAGAAATAAGACCAGGGGGCGTCGGTTTCACTAGTGGCTTCTCTTGAGAAAAATAGCAAACGGTGGGTAAACAAATTACTGTTGTGCAATTGATAGAACTTCAAATAATTATGATGATATCCAAGCAATGATCATTACATAGGCATCACGTCCAAGATTAGTAGACCGACTCCTTCCTGCATCTACTACTATTACTCCACACATCGACCGCTATCCAGCATGCATCTAGTGTATTAAGTTCATGGAAAAATGGAGTAATGCAATAAGAATGATGACATGATGTAGACAAGATCCGTTTATCTATATGGCGGTAGATATAGATCTCGTCTTTTTATCCTTAGTAGCAACGATACATACGTGTCGGTTCCCTTTCTGTCACTGGGATCAAGCACCGTAAGATCGAACCCACTACTGGGCACCTCTTCCCATTGCAAGATAAATAGATCAAGTTGGCCAGACAAAACCCAAATATCGGAGAAGAAATAAAAGGCTATAAGAGATCATGCATAAAAGAGATCAAAGAAACTCAAATACTTTCATGGATATAAAAACATAGACCTGATCATAAACTTGAAGTTCATCGATCCCAACAAACACACCGCAAAAGAGTTACATCATATGGATCTCCAAGAGACCATTGTATTGAGAATCAAGAGAGAGAGAGAGATCAAGCCATCTAGCTACTAACTACGGACCCGAAGGTCTACAAAGAACTACTCACGCATCATTGGAGAGGCACCAATTGAAGTGGTGAACCCCTCCGTGATGGTGTCTAGATTGGATCTGGTGATTCTGGACTCTGCGGCGGCTGGATGAATATTTCGTCAACTCCCCCAGGATGAATATTTCGTCAACTCCCCCAGAGCAAATATGCGGTCCGGGGGCAGCCAAGGTGGGCACAACCCACCGGGGCGTGCCAGGGCCTCCTGGTGCGCCCTGGTGGGTTGTGCCCCCCTCGGGGCACCCCCCAGGTGCAACCAGGGCCCATCTGCTTCCTTTTGGCCCAGAAAAAATCATTGTAAAGTTTCGTGCCATTTGGACTCCACTTGATATTGATTTCCTACGATGTAAAAAACATGGAAAAACAGAAACTGTCACTGGGAACTATGTCAATAGGTTAGTACCAAAAAATGATATAAAATGACTATAAAACATCCAAGATTGATAATAAAACAACATGGAATAATAAAAAATTATAGATACGTTGGAGACGTATCAGCGCCGCGTTGGAGCCCACGGTTCGTCATATGCTGCTTCTGTTGGGGAACGCGGTATTTCAAAATTTTAACCTACGATCACGCAAGATCTATCTAAGAGATGCAAAGCAATGAGCGGGGAGAGTGTGTCCACGTACCCTCGTAGAACAAAAGCAGAAGCATTTAGTAACGTGGTTGATGTAGTCAAACGTCTTCGCGATCCAACCGATCCAAGCACCAAACGTATGGCACCTCCGCGTTTAGCACACGTTCAGCACGATGACGTCCCTCAAGCTCTTGATCCAGTTGAGGACGAGGGAGAGTTCCATCAGCATGACTACATGGCGATGGTGATGATGAAGTTACCGGTGCAGGGTTTCTCCTAAGCACTACAATGATATGACCGAGATGTGTAACTGTGGAGGGGGGCACCGCACACAGATAAGAGAAGGCTTGGTGTGTCTTTGGGGTGCCCCCCTCCCACGTATATAAAGGGGGAAGGAGAGGTGGCCGGCCCAAGGGGAGGGCGCGCCAAGGGGGAGTCCTACTTGGACTCCGGGTCCAAGTAGGATTCGGCCCCCTCCTTTCCTTTCCGAAGAAGGGGGGAAGGGGAAAGTGGTGGAGAAGAAGAAGGAATGGGGGGCCGCCCCCCAACCCTAGTCCAACTCGGTTTGGGCTTGGGGGGGCACGCCTCCACCTGGCCGCCGCCTCCTCTCTCCACTTGGGCCCATGAAGGCCCATTAACTCCTCGGGGGGGGGGGTGTTCCGGTAACCCCCAGTACTCCGAAAAATGTCCGAACCTTTCCAAAACCATTCCGGTGTCCAAACATAACCTTCCAATATATCAATCTTTACGTCTCAACCATTTCTATGATCTCATCCGAGACTCCGAACAAACTTTGGTTCATCAAATCACATAACTCATAGTACAAATCGTCATCGAACGTTAAGCGTGCGGACCCTACGGGTTCGAGAACTATGTAGACTTGATCGAGACACATCTCTGGCCAATAACCAATAGCGGAACCTGGATGCTCATATTGGCTCCTACATATTCTATGAATATCTTTATCGGTCAAACCGCATAACAACATACGTTGTTCCCTTTGTCACTGGTGCGCGTCGGTCCTAAACAAACGGTTTTAACCCCTTTCCAAGACGGCATTTGGAACCGTCGCCAAGTGAGTGTGGGCGATAGGGGGGGGGTCCTTCCCACACGACCCAGAAACCGTCGGGGATAGGGAGTCTTGATGCATATAGTTGTCCCTATATAACCGTTTCCGATATCTCGAATATCCCAAACGCTTCATCCTTGCTACTCGTTTGTGCTCGCATTGCCATCGCAGTCGGAGTTTTGTGGTTCTGCCTAAAACCAGGCAGATTCCAGGCACGGGAGTTTTCCAGGCATATTCTAGGCACGGGAGTTTTACGATGCCTGGCACATCACAAACAGTTCATGATTATAAACCGTGTATGATAGGTAGACAATCACACACATTTAGTTTTCCCGCACCGTATGTGATAGTGTCTGAATCACACACGCTTTGCAAACGGAAACTATGTGCATGCTTGCACACGTTTCCTCTCTGTGAACCGTCTCGGATTATGGTGTATATTGCAAACATTTGTGTTTTACCAACTGTGTGTGCCGTAATGACATGCACAACGTAATTTCGCCCTAATTTAATTGCTGCTATTTAAAATTGTACCTAATTTAAACTTGAAAGTAGGCTATAGCTTTATTCATATCCATCCGGTTCAAACAACCAATGCATTATTCGATTCACAGGTACATATGTTTAAGAATTACAGAAGCACCAAATAAATAATGATGTGCCAGGGTTCTATACTTGTACTATTACAGATGGTAAAGAAAGAGGCGACAAACATTCCAGTTGCTGAAGAAGGTGAAGTGGAATGGCCCTATTGTGCTCTCCTGGATGCAGAAGGCATGCATGACTAGTCCAACCCCTTGTGATGGCCGACCGCCAATCATGTAGTTTGAGAGATAATTTTAAGTAAACTGCTTCAGGATCCACTGCAAAAGAAAAAAAATTCGGATATTTTCATCTAACACAACTCATTACGGGCAGTAAAAAGAAGGCTACATGGTTCTTACTTACCATCCCGCAGTTCACTGTTGTCTTGCATAAAGTGTAAACAAATAGTTCGATTGACATCTTTTGACCCATTTTAGTAACAATCTTTATCAGTTTCCTCACTTGATGCTGGTTCATGAATATCTCATTGCCCCATACGCAGAAAGGGTCAAAGTGTGGATCTTTGGCAATGATATATGTACCTAAAAGCACCAAGTCAATATTAGAAGATAAACAACAATTGAAAAATGATGTAGTACAACACTCCATCCATCCCATTATATAAGATTTTATTACATGTATATCTAGACATCATCAGAACATTAAGGTAACACTCTTCCTTGTTGCTTTGTAGCATGGGATTGCATATTTAGTCATTCAGTACAATGCATGTTTCTAAACAACAATTGAAAAACGAAAAGGCATGTTAACTGCAATATCCTTAACAACAACCAAATATCATAATTCATAGTGGTGCTGAAACTGTTATTGATGAAATTGAACTGCACGGAAAATAGTTGCACATATAGAGCATCACATTGTGAAGAACAGAAATAAACAAGTCATAAGGACATCTCTAGGCGATCCTTAAAAAGTTAAAGGACTAAAACCCATAGTGGATATATATATATATATATATACTCCCGCAATTTTTGGCCTTTTCTAGTCGATCCCCTAAACTTAAGGTTGTAAACTTCAATTTGATCAAGTTCAAAGCAGGTTCAACCGAAAGTAGCATGCATTCAAACATAAACATAGACAGTTTTGCATAATCGAACATAAAACACAAATTTAAACTAAGCTAAGCTACTTTCGGTCGAAGTGGAGGTCGAGCCAATCCTTCCTCGTCATGTATGATGTGCCGCGAGCCGGGTCCGGGCCAGTACCATCGTCGGGGTCGTTGGGGAAGGCACTCCTCCACTTGTCGATGTCGATCTCTCATCCTCGGGGCCCACCTCGACGCCCTCCGTGCCGCCGTCGCTGCCGCCTTCGACCTCGTCATCAGAGGAGAGCGCAATAACCTCGCCGCCTGCTACCTCTTGAGCACTGCGTTGGTTTTCCCTTTAAGAGGAAAGGGTGATGCAGCAAAGTAGCGTAAGTATTTCCCTCAGTTTTTGAGAACCAAGGTATCAATCCAGTAGGAGGCCACACACGAGTCCCTCGCACCTACACAAACAAATAAAATCCTCGCAACCAACGCAATAAAGGGGTTGTCAATCCCTTCACGGTCACTTACGAAAGTGAGATCTGATAGATATGATAAGATAATATTTTTGGTATTTTTATGATAAAGATGCAAAGTAAATAAAGCGAAATAAAAACGGTGCAAGAAATAGTTTGTTGACGGAAGATTAATATGATAGAAAATAGACCCCGGGGCCATAGGGTTCACTAGTGGCTTCTCTCGAGAGCATAAGTATTACGGTGGGTAAACAAATTACTGTTGAGCAATTGACAGAATTGACCATAGTTATGAGAATATCTAGGTATGATCATGTATATAGGCATCACGTCTGAGACAAGTAGACCGACTCCTGCCTGCATCTACTACTATTACTCCACACATCGACCGCTATTCAGCATGCATCTAGAGTATTAAGTTCAAAAGAACAGAGTAACGCTTTAAGCAAGATGACATGATGTAGAGGGATAAACTCATGCAATATGATATAAACCCCATCTTGTTATCCTCGATGGCAACAATACAATACGTGCCTTGCTGCCCCTACTGTCACTGGGAAAGGACACCGCAAGATTGAACCCAAAGCTAAGCACTTCTCCCATTGCAAGAAAGATCAATCTAGTAGGCCAAACCAAACTGATAATTCGAAGAGACTTGCAAAGATAACCAATCATACATAAAAGAATTCAGAGAAGATTCAAATATTGTTCATAGATAAACTTGATCATAAACCCACAATTCATCGGTCTCAACAAACACACCGCAAAAGAAGATTACATCGAATAGATCTCCATAAGAGAGGGGGAGAACATTGTATTGAGATCCAAGAAGATAGAAGAAGCCATCTAGCTAATAACTATGGACCCGAAGGTCTGAGGTAAACTACTCACACATCATCGGAGAGGCTATGGTGTTTATGTAGAAGCCCTCCGTGATCGATGCCCCCTTTGGCGGAGCTCCGGAAAAGGCCCCAAGATGGGATCTCACGGGTACAGAAGGTCGTGGCAATGGAATTAGGTTTTTGGCTACGTATCTGGTAGTTTTGGGGTACGTAGGTATATATAGGAGGAAGAAGTACGTCAGTGGAGCAACGTGGGCCCCACGAGGGTGGAGGGCGTGCCTGGGGGGGGGGGTAGGCGCGCCCCCTACCTCGTGCCTTCCTGGTTGCTTTCTTGACGTAGGGTCCAAGTCCTCTGGATCATGTTCGTTCCAAAAATCACGTTCCCAAAGGTTTCATTCCGTTTGGACTCCGTTTGATATTCTTTTTCTGCGAAACTCTGAAATAGGCAAAAAAATAGCAATTCTGGGCTGGGCCTCCGGTTAATAGGTTAGTCCCAAAAATAATATAAAAGTGTATAATAAAGCCCCAAAATGTCCAAAACAGAATATAATATAGCATGGAACAATAAAAAATTATAGATACGTTGGAGACGTATCAAGCATCCCCAAGCTTAATTCCTGCTCGTCCTCGAGTAGGTAAATGATAAAAACAGAATTTTTGATGTGGAATGCTACTTGGCATAATTTCAATGTAATTCTCTTAATTGTGTTATGAATATTCATATCCGAAATATTCAAGACAAAAGTTTAATATTGACATAGAAATAATAATACTTCAAGCATGCTAACTAAGTAATTATGTCTTCTCAAAATAACATGGCCAAAGAAAGTTATCCCTACAAAACAATATAGTCTGGCTATGCTCTATCTTCACCACACAAAGTATTTAAATCATGCACAACCCCAATGACAAGCCAAGCAATTGTTTCATACTTTTGGTGTTCTCAAACTTTTTCAATTTTCACGCAATACATGAGCGTGAGCCATGGACATAGCACTATATGTGGAATAGAATGGTGGTTGTGGAGAAGACAAAAAGGAGAAGATAGTCTCACATCAACTAGGCGTATCAATGGGCTATGGAGATGCCCATTAATAGATATCAATGTGAGTGAGTAGGGATTGCCATGCAACGGATGCACTAGAGCTATAAGTATATGAAACTCAACACAAGGAACTAAGTGGGTGTGCATCCAACTCGCTTGCTCACGAAGACCTAGGGCATTTTGAGGAAGCCCATAATTGGAATATACAAGCCAAGTTCTATAATGAAAAATTCCCACTAGTATATGAAAGTGATATCATAGGGGACTCTCTATCATGAAGATCATGGTGCTACTTTGAAGCACAAGTGTGGTAAAAGGATAGTAGCATTGTCCCTTCTCTCTTTTTCTCTCATTTTTTCTCTCATTTTTTATTTGGGCCCTTTCTCTTTTTATGGCCTCTTTTTTTAGTCCAGAGTCTCATCCCAACTTGTGGGGGAATCATAGTCTCCATCATCATTTCCTCACTTGGGACAATGCTCTAAAAATGATGATCATCACACTTTTATTTACTTACAACTCAACAATTACAACTCAATACTTAGAACAAAATATGACTCTATGTTCTGGCGGTGTACCAGGATATGCAATGAATCAAGAGTGACATGTATGAAAGAATTATGAACGGTGGCTTTGCCACAAATACAATCTCAACTACATGATCATGCAAAGCAATATGACAATTATGGAGCGTGTCATAGTAAACGGAATGGTGGAAAGTTGCATGGCAATATATCTCGGAATGGCTATGGAAATGCCATGATAGGTAGGTATGGTGGCTGTTTTGAGGAAGGTATATGGTGGGTGTATGATACCGGCGAAAAGTGCGCGGTATTAGAGAGGCTAGCAATGGTGGAAGGGTGAGAGTGTGTATAATCCATGGACTCAACATTAGTCATAAAGAACACACATACTTATTGCAAAAATCTATTAATTATCGAAACAAAGTATTACGTGCATGCTCCTAAGGGGATAGATTGGTAGGAAAAGACCATTGGTTGTCCCCGACCGCCACTCATAAGGAAGACAATCAATAAATAAATCATGCTCCGACTTCATCACATAACGGTTCACCATACGTGCATGCTACGGGAATCACAAACTTCAACAAAAGTATTTCTCAAATTCACAACTACTCAACTAGCATGACTCTAATATCACCATCTCCATATCTCAAAACAATTATCAAGTATCAAACTTCTCTTAGTATTCAACACACTCATAAGAATTGTTTTTTACTAATCTTGAATGCCTCGCATATTAGGATTAATTTCCCAATTTAAGCAAATTACCATGCTGTTTAAGACTCTCAAAATAATATAAGTGAAGCATGAGAGAATAATAGTTTCTATAAAACAAATCCACCACCGTGCTCTAAAAGATATAAGTGAAGCACTAGAGCAAAAACTATATAACTCAAAAGATATAAGTGAAGCACATAGAGTATTCTAATAATTTTCAAATCATGTGAGTCTCTCTCAAAAGGTGTGTACAGCAATGATGATTGTCGTAAACTAACAAATAAAGACTCAAATAATACAATACGCTCCAAGCAAAACACATATCATGTGGTGAATAAAAATATAGCTCCAAGTAAAGTTACCGATGGAAGTAGACGAAAGAGGGGATGCCTTCCGGGGCATACCCAAGCTTAGGCTCTTGGTTGTCCTTGAATATTACCTTGGGGTGCTGTCAGGCCCTCTATGCGGCTATATCTCCCACGTGTCGAAACACGACTTAGAGGCATAACCGCATTGAAAGCAATGTCGCAAGTGAGGTAATCTTCACACAATCCATGTAATACATAAGGGAAAAGATACATAGTTGGCTTACAATCGCCACTTCACACAAATACATGAATAAAGCATTACATCAACCAGATACAATCAAGGTCCGACTACGGAACCAAAATAAAGAGCAACCCCAAATGCGACAAGGTCCCCCGATCGACCCCAACTGGGCTCCACTACTGATCAACTAGAAACGAAACAAGAAAAAGGACAAGATCTTCAACGAGCTCCTCCTTGAGCTTGGTTGCATCATCTGCACGGTCTCATCGGCACCTGCAAGCTGGTTTTGGAAGTATCTGTGAGTCACGGGGACTCAGCAATCTCGCACCCACGCGATCAAGACTATTTAAGCTTATAGGAAGGGTAAAAGGTATGAGGTGGAGCTGCAGCAAGCGACTAGCATATATGGTGGCTAATATATGCAAATGAGAACAAGAAGAGAAAGCAAGGCATAGTCGATAAAACTATGATCAAGAAGTGATCCTAGAACAACCTACGTCAAGCATAACTCCAACACCGTGTTCACTTCCCGGACTCCGCCGGAAAGAGACCATCACGGTTACACACACGGTTGATGTATTTTAATTAAGGTTAACTTCAGGTTTTCTACAACCGGAGGTTAACAAATTCCCATCTGCCCATAACCGCGGGCACGGCTTTCGAAAGTTCAAATCCTTGCAGGGGTGTCCCAACTTAGCCCATCACAAGCTCTGACGGTCAATGAAGGATATTCCTTCTAGCGGGAAGACCCGATCAGGCTCGGAATCCCGGTTACAAGACATTTCGACAATGGTAAAACAAGACCAGCAAATCCACCCAGATGTGCCGACAAATCCCGATAGGAGCTGCACATATCTCGTTCTCAGGGTACACCGGATGAGCAAGACGTCGGGTAAGCCAGCCCAGAGTTGCCACTGGTAGCCTCGGACATCGCTCAGTTGGACCAACACTTAGAGAAGCACTGGCCCGGGGGGGTTAAAATAAGATGACCCTTGAGCCAAGACTCAAATCATACAAGACGCTCCAAGCAAAACACATATCATGTGTTGAATAAAAATATAGCTCCAAGTAAAGTTACTGATGGAAGTAGACGAAAGAGGGGATGCCTTCCGGGGCATCCCCAAGCTTTGGCTTTTAGGTGTCCTTAGATTATCTTGGGGTAGCATGGGAATCCCCAAGCTTAGGCTCTTTCCACTCCTTGTTCCATAATCCATCAAATCTTTTACCCAAAACTTGAAAACTTCACAACACAAAACTCAAAATAGAAAATCTCATGAGCTCCGTTAGCGAAAGAAAACAAAACACCACTTCAAGGTACTGTAATGAACTCATTATTTATTTATATTGGTGTTAAACCTACTGTATTCCAACTTCTCTATGGTTTATAAACTATTTTACTAGCCATAGATTCATCAAAATAAGCAAACAACACACGAAAAACAGAATCTGTCAAAAACAGAACAGTCTGTAGTAATCTGTAGCTAACGCAAACTTGTGGAACCCGAAAAATTATAAAATAAATTTCTGGACGTGAGGACTTTACCTATTAATGATCTGCAAAAAGAATTAACTAAATATCACTTTCCAAATAAAAATGGCAGCAATTCTCGTGAGAGCTAAAGTTTCTGTCTTTTTACAGCAAGATCAAAAAGACTTTCCCCAAGTCTTCCCAACGGTTCTACTTGGCACAAACACTAATTAAACAAAAAAACCCAACCAAAACAGAGGCTAGATAAATTATTTATTACTAAATAGGATCAAAAAGCAAGGAATAAAAATAAAATTGGGTTGCCTCCCGACAAGCGCTATCGTTTAACGCCCCTAGCTAGGCATAAAAGCGAAGATAGATCTAGGTATTGCCATCTTTGGTAGGCAATCCATAAGTGGCTCTCATAATAGATTCATATGGTAATTTAATTTTCTTTCTAGGGAAGTGTTCCATGCATTTCCTTAACAGAAATTGGAATCTAATATTCCCTTCCTTCATATCAATAATTGCACCAATCGTTCTAAGGAAAGGCCTACCAAGAATAATAGGAGATGAAGGGTTGCGATATATGTCAAGGACAATAAAATCTACGGGCACATAATTCATATTTGCAACAATAAGAACATTATTAATTCTTCCCATAGGTTTATTAATGGTGGAATCCACAAGGTGCAAGTTTAAAGAGCAATCATCAAAATCACGGAAACCTAGCAAATCACACAAAGTATTTGGAATCGTGGAAACACTAGCACCCAAATAACACAAAGCATAACATTCATGATCTTTAATTTTAATTTTAATAGTAGGTTCCCACTCATCATAAAGTTTTCTAGGGATAGTGTAGCGACCCGACCTCAAACGGTCAAGTTTCTGTGCTTCAGTGTCATCCCTAGATCGGTAATGCTGACACACACAGTACTCGAAGGATTTATAACAGAGTAGCAATCACACACTTATTACATCGAATGTCTCAAAAGAGAACTTATTACAATAGATATGGCTTAAGGCCATCTAATACGATAACAGCGGAAGGCTTGGAAGATAAAGTGAGTCCATCAACTCCAACGGCATAGCGGAGCTGCACGGCAACGACCTGGCGAACCTTACTCCTCGTCTGAAAAGTCTGCAACATAATACGTTGCAGCCCGAAACGGGTCAGCACATGGAATATGCTGGCAATATAACACGGTAGAGCAAGAGTAGAATAATGCTATGACTATATGCATATTTGGCTGGTGGAAAGCTCTACGGTTAAAGTTTTGTGAAAAGCCAATTTTTCCCTACAACAAAGGAATATATTTTATTGAACTATCATGGTAGTTGAAACATCATTGAGAAGGTTCCTCCAACTCAATCCCAATTAAAAGTAATGATCAACCCAACAATATTAATTTAGAGTGATGAGATACATATGATAATCCAAGTACTAGATACTCAAGATGTCCATAACCGGGGACACGGCTAACCATGATTAGTTTGTACACTCTGCAGAAGTTTGCGCACTTTTCCCCACAAGACTCGATCTCCTCCGTTTGGATTTCTCGCACTACATGATGTTTGAGAAATGGATGACCGAGACACAGTTTTTCAGAAGCATTAACTCTCTACTCCGGGTAGACTATACCACCTACAACCCACTACCTGCTAGTCTACCTCTTCAAGAGCTTCACGCAACTTACTCAACTATGCTAGAGCCCATAATATCTTGTGCTACACACAGAAGTTTCTAGCATGAAATATCTCAGTTCCCTTTAAGCCTGGGTGGCGGACCTTAGGATTATCACACAGGTACTCCGGGATATCCTAGGACAACACTGGATTCTCCAGGTGCCCGACAAGCAATCCACCCAGATGTGTATTAAAGTTTCCACCTTAAGTTGAACCATTAATTAACAATCTCACATCTGTCATGGTTTCACTCAAACCCAATCCACGTCTACGAGCATAGCATAGCAATATAAGCAATACGTAGAAGTAACTCCCAGGGTTTGATGATAACAGGGCAATAGGTTCTACCTCATCAACTACTTCCCAATCCCACATGTTATCAAGTCCTAACCATGCAATGTGTGAGGGTTGAAACTAATGCATAAAAACTGGGTGATAAGGGATATGATCAAAGTGTTACTTGCCTTGCTGATGATCCGCAAAACCTAGAGACTCGTAGTAGCACGCTTCGCACTCCGGGTGTTCTATCGCAAACAAACAATAGCATACATAAGCAATCAAGCAAAGAAGCACGGGTAAAACTCAAATAAGAGATCTAACCAGAAAGTTCAACTTAAGGACTCCGGTTTGCAAAAAGAATCAAATCAAACGGAGCAACGAAACTAAAACTTCGAAAGAAACAAGATCAGATTACTAATCTGGACTAAGGTCAATTTTTCTATATCAAAATCTTGTTCAAGTTGGTTAAACGGAAAGAGGGTTTCGAGACGAAGACCTAGGCGCTTGAATCACCTGATTCCGATAAACGAGCGAAAAGATAAACTAAAACGAAAATCAGATCAGAAATCACGATCGGAAATAATCACGGAAAAATCCGAGAAAAAGAAAAACTGATGAACAGGCTAACGAACGAACGTTCGCTCTCTGCGGCTAACGACTGAACACCATTCGTTAAAATGAATGTACGGACGAATGTCCGCTAAGTAATTAAATCGAGAAAAAAATAAAATAAAACCGATCTATTCTAAAAAAAATGAAAACTAGGGTTTTCGAAAAAACCCGAATAGGTTTTCTCTCAAAAACCGGCGGCGGCGGGGCGTCTACCTTGGCGGGGCTCCGGCGAGATCCGGCAAGGTCCGGTGGGGCGGCAGGTGCTCGGGTGGCGGCGGGGCGGCGACGGCAGGTGGCGGTGGCGGCGGCAGCGCTAGGCGGCAAACGGCGGCGGCGGCAGGGTGGTTCGGGTGGTAGTGGTAGGGGTCGGGGGCGGCGTATTTAAGAGAAGGGGGCTGGCTTGGGGAAGGGGGCAAGGCGGCGGCGCGGGGACAGTGTCCCGGTCGGACTCGGCGGCGTGCGCCGGCGGGAGTCGTCCTGCGTCGGGGACGAGGCGGACGGGGCGCTGGCTGGCTGGGCTTCGGCCCAGTCGGCGGAGAGAAGATTTTTTTAAAACATATTCCGCCGAAATAAATCCTATAAAAATAAATAAAAATCTAAACATGCCAAAACAAATTTTCACCGTCTAAATAAAATATTTAGAACAAGATGAACATTTTCTTGGCCCTAAAATGTAATTTTGAAAACGTGCAATTTTTCTAATGCAAATAAAATAGCAATAAAATCTGAATAAAATCAAATATTGGATTTTAATATTTTCATCCAATATTTCATTTATTTGGAGAAGTCATATTATCTCCTCTCATATATTTTAACATGAAATATTTTGGGAGAAAAATAATTAAAACCAAAATCCTCGTTTCAATATTTGATAAAATCTCAAATATGAAAACAGTGAAATCCCCAACTCTCTCTCCGAGGGTCCTTGAGTTGCTTAGGATTTTGAGGATCAAGCTAAAATGCAATAAAATATGATATGCAAGGATGACCTAATGTATAACAATCCAAATTGAAAATTTTGGATGTTACAAACCTCCCCCCCTTAAGATGAATCTCGTCGTCGAGATTCGGGTTGGCTAGTTAATAGGTGTGGGTGGTCCTTGCGAAGATCATCCTCTCGTTCCCAGGTGGCTTCGTCCTTGGTATGGTGGCTCCACTGAACTTTGCAAAACTTAATAACTTTGCTGCGGGTAACTCGGCTGGCAAATTCAAGAATCCTGACTGGCTTCTCCTCATAGGTCAAATCGTTATCCAATTGAATCGCTTCCAGCGGTACTGTATCTCTCAGGGGAATGTCAGCCATCTCTGCGTGGCATTTCTTCAATTGAGAAATGTGGAACACATCATGAACTCCTGACAATCCTTCGGGTAATTCCAACTTATAAGCAACTTCTCCCATACGTCCCAAAACTCTGTATGGTCCCACAAAGCGTGGCGCTAACTTTCCCTTAACTCCAAAGCGCTTAACTCCTCGGAGTGGTGATACCCGAAGATACACTCTGTCTCCGATTTCATAGGCTACCTCCTTGCGTTTTGAATCCGCATAACTCTTCTGTCGTGACTCAGCTACCTTCAGTCTATCTCTAATCAATTTAACTTTCTCTTCTGATTCCTCAATCAAATCTGGTCCAAATAACTGACGGTCTCCAACTTCATCCCACAACAACGGTGTCCCGCACCTCCTTCCGTACAAGGCTTCGAAAGGTGCCATCTTCAAACTGGCCTGGTAACTGTTGTTGTAAGAGAACTCTACGTAGGGCAAGTTGTCATCCCAACTAGATCCATAATCTAGTGCACAAGCTCTCAACATATCCTCCAAAATCTGGTTGACCCTCTCGGTCTGTCCATCTATTTGCAGGTGAAAAGTTGTACTGAACTCCAGTCTGGTTCCCAAAGTTTCATGCAACTGATTCCAAAACTTTGAGGTAAATTGGGTTCCTCTACCTGATACGATGGTCCTTGGAACTCCACAGAAACATATGATCCTGGTCATGCATATCTTGGCCAACTTGGCACTTGTATATTGGTTTTCACTGGGATAAAGTGAGCTACTTTGGTCAAGCGATCAACTACTACCCATATAGAATCATATCCTGATTTAGTCCTGGGTAATCCGATGATGAAATCCATGCCAAGCTTATCCCTCTTCCATTCGGGTATCAACATAGGTTGTAACAATCCGGCTGGCTTTTGATGTTCTGCCTTCACTCTCTGGCATACATCACATACGGCTACATACTCGGCAATATCCTTCTTCATACCAGTCCACCAAAACACTCCTTTAAATCCACATACATCTTGGTGTTTCTGGGGTGAATCGAGTATGGTGAGCCATGAGCCTCCTGAAGTATTAACTTCCTGATCTCTGTGTTATTGGGCATGTAAACACGGTCCTCAAACCACAAGGTGTTGTGTTCATCCTCACAAAAACCTTTGGCCTTTCCTTTGCTCATTCTCTCTTTTATCTCGGTGATCTCTTTGTCATGCTTCTGAGCTTCTTGAATCTTTCCTAACAATGTAGAATGAACCTCCATTGTTGCAACAAAACCTCTAGGGACAATCTCCAATCGAAGTTCCCTGAGATCCTCCGCCAACTCCTTTGGCAATCCTGCGCTTATGAGTGTGTTGGCATAACTCTTCCGGCTCAAAGCGTCTGCTACGATGTTGGCCTTGCCTGGATGATAGTGAAGCTTCATATCATAATCCTTTATAAGCTCCAACCATCTCCTCCGCCTAAGGTTCAGCTCCTTCTGTGTGAAAATGTACTTCAAACTCTTATGGTCAGTGTATACATCGCAATGGTTTCCAATAAGATAATGTCTCCAAGTCTTTAACGCATGCACTACGGCAGCCAACTCCAAGTCATGCGTGGCATAATTTAACTCATGCGGTTTTAGTTGTCGCAAGGCATACGAAACAACTCTTTCGTCCTGCATCAGTACTCCTCCAAGTCCTAAGAGAGAGGCATCGCAATACACTTGGAAATCCTTGTGTATATCTGGCAGAATCAGTACTAGGGCTGTAGTCAGACGTTTCTTTAACTCCTGAAAACTCGCTTCACATTCTTCCATCCATTTAAATTTGGTATCCTTCTTCAATAGCTCTGTCATTGGCTTCGCAATCTTGGAAAAATTCTCAATGAATCTCCGGTAGTATCCTGTGAGTCCAAGAAAACTGCAGATCTCGCTAACTGAAGTGGGTGCCAACCATTCAGTGACTGACTAGACCTTGGTGGGGTCTACTGCTATACCTTCTCTTGATATAACATGTCCAAGGAATCCAAATTCTTTCAACCAAAACTCACATTTGCTGAACTTGGCATACAACTGATGTTCCCTGAGTTTCTTGAGAACTAGACGCAAATGCTCCTTGTGCTCCTCTTCATTCTTCGAGTATACCATTATATCATCAATGAATACCACAACAAACTTATCCAAATATTCCATGAACACCTTGTTCATCATGCTCATGAAATAGGCAGGGGCGTTAGTCAGTGCAAATAACATGACCGTATACTCATATAACCTGTACCTTGTGGTAAATGCGGTTTTAGGTATATCCTTTTCCCGGATCTTCAGCTGGTGATATCCTAACCGCAGATCGATCTTCGAGAACACCTTAGCTCCTTGCAACTGGTCAAACAAATCATTGATCATCGGTAATGGGTATTTGTTCTTGATCGTCACCTCATTCGGTGCACGATAATCAACAACCATCCTTAGAGATTTATCCTTCTTCTCAACCAAAAGCACTGGTGCTCCCCATGGTGATGAACTCCGTCGGATGTAACCTTTCTCCAATAACTCCTTGATCTGCTTCTTAATCTCCTCCAGATCATTTGCGGGCATTCGGTGGGGTCTCTTTGATATTGGCCCGATACCTGGCAATAGCTCTATCAAAAACTCAATGCCTCGATCCGGTGGCATGCCTGGTAACTCCTCTAGAAAAACATCTGGGTAATCCTTCACTATAGGCACTTCCTCCTGAACAACTCCCATGAGGGTATTTACTTGGCTACTTCTAGGCGCATGTCTAGATACATACTTGATCCTTTTCCCTCCGGGGTGGTGAGACAAATTGATTTACTAGCACAATCAATGCGTCCTCCATACTTTGACATCCAGTCCATGCCTAATATCACATCCAATCCTTGTGACTCCAAGATTATTAGGTCGGACGGAAAACATGGCTACCAATGGTTACGGGTATCTAGTCGCACCATCGGCTGGCCATATACTCTGCTCCAGGTGAACTTACTAACAGAGGGGTCCTAAAGGTTTGGGTTGGTAGTTTAAACTTACACTACAAAAAAATACACTTTCGTGATGATACGTGTTTGTCACAGTAGGTCGCGTTTTTTGTCATGCATGTACATCCATGACGATTTTATGACAGAATCAAGATAGTCATACCTGTGCTATCGTACAAGTGTTCCATGACATAACCAAAATTATCATCACGGAAGTGTCCACTTCCATGACGATAAATCGCGCGTCACAGAAGTGCTTTCGTCAAGGGTGACCGACATGTGGCATCCACCATAACAGAACACCGTTAAGCTATCGGGTCGGATTTTGGATCCGATAACCCGTTAACAATCCTGACCAATGGGAAATTTCCACGTGTAAAATTCTGATTGGCCGAAGGAAACACATGTTGCCTCACCGTTGGGACAGATGTCATCCACTCATTGGACAGGAGGCACCTATGATAGGTCGACACGTGGCACGACCCAACAGTGGCCCATTCCGGTGAAAAAGGCCGGTCCAGTAAAAATTAGTAGGCCGGCCCATATAAGGCCTACTTGTGTCAGGTCCATTTAAGCCCACGACCCATACGAGATGTGCCAATTCGGCCCGTCAACGGCCCGTTAAAGATTTGACACCATTGCAGCCCATCATCAGTTCGAGCCCGTTAACAGCCCGCTATATATTTGGGCTCAATATCGGCCCGATGAGATTTCAGCCTGTTAATGACCCATTTAATGGATGGGCCAATTTTCAGGATGTACATCTTTCGGCCTTTTAGCGACCTATTTAAATGTTGGGCTAATTTCCGACCCGGTGTGCCTTTCAGCCTGTTGACGGCCCATAAATCTGATGGTCCATTTGTAGTCGGACCTGAGTTTCGGCCTTTTAGCGGCCCATTTAAGTGTCGGGCCAATTTCTGGCCCAGTGTCACTTTCAGCCTGTTGACGGCCCATAAATCACTTGGTCCATTTGTAGTCGGACTTGAGTTTTGGCCTTTTAGCGACCCATTTAAGTGTTGGGCCAATTCCCGGCCCTGTGTGCCTTTCGGCCTGTTAACGGACCATAAATGAGTTGGGCCATTTGTAGTCGGACCTTAGTTTTGGCCTTTTAACGGCCCATGCCCTTCATGGTCCAATACCAGCCCGGTTTCTCTTTCGACCAGCTAAAGGCCCACAACACAGTTGGGCCGTTTACAATACGACCTGACTTTCGGCCTCTTAGCAGCCCATGCTCTTCATGGTCTAGTACAAGCCCGCTGTCTCTTTCAGCCTGCTAAAGGCCTACAATATAGTTGGGCCATATGTAGCCCAAACTTAGTAACGGCCTGTTAACGGCCCGTGAAATAAATTGGGGCCACCTATTGCCCGCTTTGATGTCGGCCTGTTAACGACCCAGGAGGTAAGAGTGCCGACCATTAACTTTCGGCCTAGTAACGGCCCATTAACTTAATGGTCCCACTAAAGTTCGTTCATGTCTTTAGGCCAAATTAGATAATTTGAGCCCATTACGACGAGCAATTATGCACAGGACCAAAACCAATCAAGCAAAGGTACAGCATACAAGGAATAACGTTGCACATCCAGCATATATTATAGGAAATTACATCCACTGGGCAATCAAAGATTGATGCCAATGCAAATAAATGAGCAGAACCTAACCATCTACAATGTCACAATCTGCAACCTTAGCACAGATGACGCCCATAAGCATGTGGGCAAGTTCTTGCTGCTTTGCTACACTGTCTCTAAAAACATTGATCAGTTGTTGTGTCGCACGACTCTGCACCTATGATTCATCCACCATTTCCATCATTGCTTCAGCCATTAATTGGTTCACAAACATACATTTATTCCATTGCATTCGAGACAGAGGATACTGAACAGATTCAGATGGCGATTTTGGCAGGCTTGTATTATTGATAGTGGAGAGTGTCTCGACCACTGCATCATAACATAAATTAGGACGGGAACCAAACAGATTAATCATGAGTTATTGCCATATTACCTGGCCTAGATTTACTGGAAAGAAACAATGGGGTTGCCTTGCTGTTTTCATAGTTTGTCTTCTTATCTTCAGCAGCCTGCACAAAATTAACACACTAGCATTGCTATCATTGGCCAAGTCAGATAATAGGAAAGCAACATTGACACAATGAACGTTTGGGCAACTAGCCTACACCAAATTAACACAATATGGCACAGCTATCATCAACCAGGTAAGGTAATACGAAAGCAACATTGACACAATGAATGAACGGGCAACCAGAGAAGCACTACAATTCAGTAATATGCGTGATATGAGATAGTACATTCATGCAGCTCAGTATGACAAACTACCAAGAAGTTTTCATTACAAAAATCAACATTGGCGCCTTTAACATTTTGCTACAACTAATTTTAGATCAGATAAAGGTTAGATTCACGTCGGTTAACAAAATACATGTTGATGTAAAAATATAGTGATATACAACAAGTACTTACATCAGCATTGGAGCATAGAGAATTCCCGCAAGATATTTTCCTCGAATACGATCCCAATGGAGGAAGTCTTGTATCGTTTAACCTTATTTTCTAAAAGAGAGATGGGTAAGAAACATGTAGAAAATATGATCAAAATGCTATAAAATTTTATGATGCGAGGATACGCACACGCTTCTTAGAATGGAGTTGACATTCTTTTGCTGGACTGGAGCGGACTAGTTCTTTGGCCATTGGAATCTGCTTATTATCAGTGGGAGTTGGGTTTCTCTGTGCTGGAGCAGTATCTATGAAAAATTGAGTTGGTTTATTATCTCCTGGCGTTTGGATCTTTTGCAAAGACCTGGTTTGTAACCCTTCATATTCTAACATAGCCGTCTTCCCCTTGCATGCCTTATATAGAAGAATGGTGATTCAGTTATAAAACATGCTACAACAGAGATGGAATAGGTACTGAAGAATAGAAAGGCATGACATATTGACATGTATTCCCTCCATCCGGAAATAAATGGATGGATCTAGGCGTATTTCAGTTCTAGATACATCCAGTTTTATCCATTTCTGCGACATTTAATCTGGACGGAGGGAGTATGATGTAAGAGCTAGGGATACGACAGGACAACACAGTAAAAAAAACACTAAAAAACCCACTACAGAACCAAAGTATTCAAACCCACTGATATGAGATAGTACACTCATGCAGCTCAGGATGCAAAACTACCAGGCAATTTTCCTTGCAAAAATCAACATTGTGGCCTTTAATCATACATTTTGCTACAACTAAATTTAGATCAGATAAAGGTTGGATTCACGCCGATTAACAAAATACATGATGATGTAAAAATATAGTGATATACAAGAGGTACTTACATCTACATTGGAGCACAAAGAATTCCTGCAAGAATCTTTCCTCATAAACGATACCATTGCAGAAATTCTTCTATCTGTTAAGCTTATTTTCTAAAAGAGAGATGGGTAAGAAACATGTAGAAAATATGATCATCATGCTATAAAATTTCATGATGCAAGGATACACACACGCTTCTTAGAATTTAATTGAGTTGGGTTTCTCTGTGCTGGAGCAGTATCTATAAAAACTGGAGTTGGTTTATTATCTCCTGGCGTTTGGATCTTTTGCAAAGGCCTTGTTTGTCACCCTTCAGATTCTAACATAGTCGTCTTCCCCTTGCATGCCTTGTATAGAAGAATGGTGCTTTAATTATAAAACATGCGACAGTAGAGAGATGCAGAAGGTACTGAAGAATAGAAAGGCATGACATATTCACATGTATTCCCTCCATCCGGAAAAAATGGATGGGTCTAGGTGTATTTCAGTTCTAGATACATCCTTTTTTATCCATTTCGGCAACATGTAATCCGGACGAAGGGAGTATGGTGTAAGAGCTAGGGATACGACAGGACAACACAACAACAAAAAACACTAGTTGAATGTAAAACTGTATGGTAGCGGAATACATACAGAAATAACTAAGGCAACATACACGTGTATGATTGGGAAAATAAGATGGCATTGCAGCAGAGCACTAGAACAACACTTCAATGTAAAAAAACATGGTATGGTAGATAGATGACATACATACTGATGAATAACAATGCATAAGATATTCAGAAGCATGATGTCCAAATTAAGCAGATGGCATTGCGATAGAGTAGAATGACAATACTTGAATTTGAAAACATGTTATCATGAATGGAATAGGTACTGAAAAATAGGAAGGCATGACATACTTACATGCATGATCAGCATGCTAAGCACATGGCATTGCAACAGAGTAGATACACTCCAGGATGCATGTTGTACCCATATCACATGCCAAGTTAGAGCAAGGACCTTGTGGGGTGAAGAGGATTCATCATCTTTCTGCAAGTCTTTTGAAGAACTGCCTTTACATGTTCCATCATATTGGGTATCATTGACATCAAGTTTATTGGCCTTTACATTGCTCCGTGAGGTTCTTGTGGATATAGCAGTGTGTGCAATTATATCTGACATGCATGGAAGACAATTAGTAGTTAGATTTATGTAATGAGTGCCTGTAGGAGACGACATAAATAGTAGAACTGGGGTTAACTAGCAGCAACAGGTCTCATAAACTAAAGGGAGAAGACAGATGAAAGCTACAGAATATGTATCGTTTGTACTCGAGATTAACTAGATGGCACACAAAAGTATTAAAGAACAACATAGGTAATACTAGAAGTGGTATAATACTATAATCACCAGCCCGTGGGATAGCATTGGCTGATGGATGATAACTATGGAACAACGTTACCTAAAGAACAAGTATCTTAGCTGAACTATGGAACAACATTAACTCCTGAACAAGACCCGTAAGAGATCAGCATGAATATACAGTGAAATGTGATGATCTATTTTCCATGCTTAGATGAATAACAAAGCCATAAATGTTGCACACAAGTAAGATGAGGGTACAACCTATCTGGCTGCCATCCATAGGAGTGAGCATCATGTGCTGACTTGTCGATGGACCTGCAGTTGTTGTGGCTATCCATGTCGGGCACGCGCATTCGATGTAGGGAACTCTTGAGTGGGGACTATAGCTCCCTTCTGATTTATGCTTCCCTTGTTGGAGCAACTGCGGTGAGTCGGAAGATGGTGTGTCTGAAGATGCAGATAACGCATAATGTTAAGAACGACATATCCCTTTGATCTGAAGAAATACACTAAGAGATCAACAGCAAGGTATGAGAGTGGTCACACGTCTGTTGACTGAAGACTAAATTGGGGTCACATGGTTTTATTTTATTTTGGTACTGTCCGATCTACGTCGGATGGCTGGCCGTCTTGTGCCTCCCGGCTGACACTGTTCGGAATCTTCCCCGAAGAGCCAGCGACCAACGGCAGAGCAGCATGCCTCCGCCGTCCATGGCCCCGGCCAAAACCCCGCTCCCCGCCCCACCGCACTGCCGTGGTTGCGCCGCCCCCGGGCCAATCCACAAAGACTCCCCGTCATCCAGATCCGGCGGCGGTAGTACCTTCAACCCATGCAACTTTAAAAGATATCCATCTAAGCGCTGCTTCCGCGGCAAACTTACGGCCCCGCACCCTTATGTTAGACACCAGCCAACCGGCAGCCTAGGAGCTCCGCCGCCTCGAGGGGTGCTGCTTCCCATTGGGAATCGATTGGCCCAGAATAAAAATTTAGACAACTGATGCCTAAATAAAGTGATTTGAGATGAGG
Organism: Triticum urartu; assembly: GCF_003073215.2. Lineage (NCBI taxonomy): Eukaryota > Viridiplantae > Streptophyta > Magnoliopsida > Poales > Poaceae > Triticum > Triticum urartu. Next base: position 501,187,482 of record NC_053026.1, on the reverse strand, counting down.
GGGCGACCTATCTGGCGGCATGGTGAAGTAGGCAGGTCCAGCTGCCGAGTCGGTGAGGCCAGCACGGTTGCGGTGGCGACTGGCGGCAGGGAAAGAGCAATGTCGCGACGGTCGACGGCTACGCGGAAGCAGCGCCAGGACTCTGGAAGGATCCGAAGTTGGAGCCGCTCCGGCGCCGTGAACAATGGCAGGGGTGAATCGGCTCCGGTACGGTTCACGCGGCCGTCATCGAGGCAGCACCAGCAGCACAGAGTAAGAGGCACACGGCCCAGTGCACGACGACAAATGGACAGCGTCTCCGGCATTAGGGAGGAGGGCGGCTGTGAAATTGGTGCCGTGGGGGGCGCCATGGAGGTGGTGCTGAGGTTTCGCGGCTCGGGAGAAGGGAGCTTCCTAGGGAGAAGGTGATTTGGCGCCCACGAGGTATGAATGGGGGCGAGCGGAGGGGGGGGGGATTGGGAGGGGAGTGGAACCATGTCTTACACATGCATTTGTCTGAAATGTGAGGGGGAGTTACAGTTCTACCCTTGCCTATAGGTTTCTCGGCTTGGGTCTGTGTACTGAGGGTCGGGGATAGTAGAGTAACTTTGCTTCTCCCCAAATAGTGGGCGGGAGCAATTTTGGGCGAGGAGGGCGTGTTTTGAACTACAGTGGGCGCGAGCGATTTCGGGCGAGGAGAGCGTGTTTTGAAATAGTGGGCGCGAGCTATTTCGGGCGAGGAGGGCATGTTTTGCCGACCATGGTTTATGAATTATTCGGCACATGTCATTTCGTCCGAGGAGAAGGCGCGCTTGGATGAAGTTACGAACCTACCCTCGATGTACAACGGGCCAATTGATGCGTGTCCCACATAGGACGGTAATTTCACGTCTCCCATTTATTTGCTCGGGCGAATTCCACCGAGCAGAGAGGATGTTTAACGGTTCATTCAAATTTTGGGAGAACGAGCATCCACGTCTACCTTACCAAGTCGATTCGGATCAAATTTTAAAATATTAGCTTGCCACTTCTTTTTTAGATGGAGAGATGATGCTCGAAAGTAATGTGTTTTTACATGCTCGTTGCTAGCGATTTACTATATGAAAAATAGTTGACCCACTCAAAAACGCGAATCAAACACAAAATGAAATATCTCGATTCAATGAAATAGCTCGTTTAGTAGGTCAAAATAGTGGAACAAGTCCAAAATTGAACACCTCAATCGAGTAGCATGTTGTACAGTATTATAGTACTCCATGAACATGTTGAAAGTCAAATTAATGAACTTGTTTGATATACGCATATATCCGTTCATGTGTGGATTGCAGACAACATGTTCTCCAATTTAAATATTTGAATGCAAGTTTATATCGAAACATGGTTTATATCAGTCCTTGATGCATAAAACGCGACCTCCCCCTCTCCCGAACTCCTGTTCTCTCTCTCTCCCTCTCCGACAATCTTCAATTTTATTGCACGCATCCGACACAAAAACCTTGTTGGTCCCTCTCCCTTTCTCTCCATCTCTCTCTCTCTCCCTCCCTCTCTCTCTCTCTATCTATCTCTCTGTGTGTGTGGGGGGGGGTCTTTCTAGTTCACATGCATATATACACCATCTATAGGTCTCTCTCGCACACTATGTATGATACTCTAGCTAGTCCAAGCTAGATCTCTTGGGTGCACTCATCGTATGCACACAAATTCCTTGGCTCTTTGCCCGTAACTCTCTCACGCACCACTATGTTGTCTCGGAGCTCTCCCCCTCTCTCAAACTCTCCATCCACCTGGGTCACACATACACATGCATATCTCACTCTCACTCGATAGGCCTATCTAAAACTCTATCTCTCCCCCTCGTTCTCTCTCCATATCACACGCGCACACACACAATCTCATGCCCAGCTAGCCAAGTATGATGGTCTCTCACTCAATTGTAGGCACACACAGTCCCCCCTATATGTATATGACTAGCTAATCTTAGTCTCCATCACAAACATGTGCATGGTCTATCTCAATTTCTCTCGGGGCATCTTTCTATCGCGCACGCACTCCCTCGATCTCCCACCCATATTGTCCCCTCACGATCTCGGCGGGATCTCTCTATCACAAACACACCCTCTCTCCCTCCCCATGCGTCCATGCCATCCATGTGCCCCTCTCGACCTTTGTTCCTTGTTGGCCATACCTCTATTGGACATGTGCTACAGGGGTGTCTCTCCGTTGCAAACAATCACACACTAGCTATCTTCGTGTATCTCCTCGCCTCGCTTTTCCATCTCGGAGATGCATGCGTGATATGTTCGCATAAGAAACGAAAAAACACACACTCTCTAATTTATCGTTTGTTGTCACTTTCTCTTTCACACACATACTCTTTTTGCACACTTACTCATTCTCCTTCACACGCACTTGATCTGTCTCGACTGAGGCACTCTCCTCGGTCCATAGCATATAGATTTATTGAAAAGTCAAACATCACAAAGTTTAACCATGTACGTGGAGAAAAAGAATTACATCTAGTACGACAAACATATACCATTAGATTCACCATGAGATGTAGTTTTGTATGATGTATCTTTGGTATTGTAGATATAAATAATATTTTCGTAAACCTGATCAAAGTTTCCAAAGTTTGACTTCTAAAAAATTTACATTCACTGCATTATCGAGTGGATGGAATATCTCTTTACCCCTCTCAGCTATCTGACGCACCACTCAGCCTTATCGGGGCTCCTCAATCTCTCTCAAACTTTATTGTTCAGTTTGGTTCGTGACCTGACCCTCATGCCTTGATGGCCGGTACTGCCTGGTGTGGACGTGAGATGTAAAATATTTCTGCCTGGCTAGGCTTGTGTGGTAAGAAGCGTTTGGTTCATGCCTGGTCCAGGCAAAGCATCAACGTCCCATCAATCAATCCATGCATCAATTATTTAATGCTAATATCCATCCATGTTGCTGTTAGCCTTGTGGCCACATGACCAGGCACGGCCAGGCGTTCGAAATCGGTCGCCTAGACCAGGCTACTTGCAGTGTTTGGAGTTCAGCCAGGCTAATTAAAGTGCAAGGGAACCCAGGCCAGGCTGGCTTTCTTTTTCACAGGGTAGCAACCAAACAAGCGTGCATGAAATCTAGCCACAACCCCAGGCCAGGCAAAAGATGCTCAGGACGCAAGCCAAACTGGCCTTATATCTCCCTGGTTCACACATACACATGTCTCGCTCGCGCTATACATATAGACCCATCCAACACTCTCCGCCCTTGTTCTCTCTCCATGTGACACGCACCCCCTAAGTTCCATAATCCCTCACTCCATCATAGGCGCAAGCACCCCCCCTCCTAAGTATGATTATCTCTTACTAGCCATCAGGAACACACGTATTGTCTCCTTCCATCCATACGTCTATCTCGATATCTCTCGGGGCATCTTCTATCATGCACACACCTTGTCACTCGATCTCCCACCCATGTAGTCCCATCAGAATCTCCAGGGGATCTCTCTATGACAAACATACACTCTCTCCTCCCCATGTCTGCATTTTCTCCGTACGTCTCTCTCGACCTCTCTCCCTTGTTTGTCAGACCCCTCTTGGCAATGTGCTAGGGGTCTTGCTCTCTCGGTTGCAAACAACCACACACTATCTCCTCACCTTGCCTCCTTTGTCGAAGATGCATGTGTGATATGTTTGCATAAGAGACACACACTTTTTCTCTACTTTTATCGTGTGTTGTCCATGTCTCTTTCACACACGCACACACACTTTTTTCACTCTCTCTCTCTAGTTAGGGACTTTGTCAAGTCCATAAGCATATGGATGTTTTGAAAAGTCAAACCTTAGAAAAGTTTGACCATGTATATGTGGAGAAAAACATTTACATCTAGAACGTCACAACATGTACTTACTTCATCCTATCATTTATCTTTGGTATTGTAGATATAAGTAATTTCTTTATAAACTTGGTCAAAGTTTCAAAAGTTTGACTTAAAAAAATGTTGGAACTACATTATTGAACGGAGGGAGTAGCTCTTTCTCTCTCTCTGCTATCTCTCACGGGCCTCCCCTCTCACTCGAACTCTCTATACCGATGGATTATACGCTCACTGTGTCAACGTATAGCTCCATATATTGTTTAGTTGACCGGTCAACCAATCCACATGCTGCCTTGTCAGCTCGTGTTCTGTATCTTCGTGTGCTGGCCCATGTGGCAGTGGGTGAAAATAAGTAAACTAGAGGCCCATCTGACACACGGTGAAGTAAACAAAGTTGAAACCACTCGGGGTAGCACCCCGCATGCTAGTAAATTGAGGGCGCATTGAGGACAAACTTCTTGCGCGCGAAGGACACACTCGCGCACAATTCACCACTGCGCGGCGGCATGCACAGAAGGACGCACTCGCGCACACCCAGCACACAACACACACCAGCACACGTGTACACCGGTGTCGCCGCCGGTTGAGATGGACGACGAGGCAGCCAACAAGCGGAGGTGGCTCGAGCCAAAACCGCATCCGGCGAGCCTGGACTTCATCACCAGCCTCCCCGACGACATGCTGCTCGTCATCATCGGCCTCCTCCCCACAAAATCTACCGTGCGGACCGCCCTACTCTCCCGGCAGTGGCGCCCCCTCTGGCGCTGCGTCCCCCTCAACCTCATCGTCGACAGCTGCCTCTGCGACGGGGATTGCAAATGCATGGCCGCAGTCTCCAAGATCCTTTCATCACAACTTGTAATATTGCCGTGTCCTATTCCTGCATTTTCAAAATCCCACGAATCAAACAGGTCCTGAGTTGGTGATGATGTTGTGCCTCCCATCTTTCACCAATAGCCGTCGGATCTAGATCTGACACATACAAACCAAGCTTCTCCATTTTTGCAAAAAGATGCCTGCACTTGTTCCCTATTTACAAACAACTCCTTGTCTCTCACAATAAGCCTTATCTCCTCCCCACCACATCTAGAAGGCCGTGGAAAAAACTGGCGCGATGGCCGCTGCCGGAGCCGTCCACCCCCAATCTTGGTGTTCCGTGCAATGCACGAGCATCTACGCACGGGAAATTATGTCGAACAGGGCTAGTTGTAAGCAGGCTAGCTCTACAACCATGATGATAGTGACTGCAGACGGTGAGGCTGACTATGGTATGCCGAACACGGCGCCTATACTCAGGTGTCATCTTCGGCACAGGGTCTTGTCACTTCACTATGAGGAGCAACACGTAATAATTTGACCAACGGGTAGTACAGTGCTAGTACTCCTACTACTACATTGGTAGTACTACTACTAGTACTAGTAGCACCACCGTATGGATTTAGGAGTACTACCACGTCCATCTGGATTTTAGTATTTGACTAGCAATATCTAGTAATGCATGTCACAAAAAATGTACTACTCCCTCTGTAAATAAATACATGGTGTTTTATTCCTATCGGCGAGAGAACTTAATGTTTTTTTCTAACTAGAGTACTAATAGGATTACATGCAATGAACTAAACACTGCATGTCATGTTTGGTAGTCTCAAGTCATTGAAAGCATGCACGGCCCACATCTCTCATTGGTTGATATGTCACGAAATAAGAAACAAGGAGGGAGTTAATACACCGTGCCTAAGTATTTTGGGATTATTTGGTTTTCGTAAGGTGACTTACACAACATTTTTGTTTACATGCATTAACATTTTATTAGTTAAATCAAAGGTCAAAACTTGGCGCAAAATGCAAAGGGGACCAATAAACTAGTAAACATCAAACTTCTCTCATTTGGCCCCAACTAGAGGTCCGGTGAGATGACTATACTGCACCGGCACGGAGGGGGACGCAACTTCATCTACTTACGACAACAGCCTTTGGGTGAATGACACGTGGGCCCAGGGGGTGGCCGGCCCACCTATGATACAGCCAAAGGCAGGTGTAGTAGAGGGCCGAGGAGTAGTACGAAATCCTACGCACCTACGCATGCTAACCAAGGGCAAGAGTGATCACTCGAATCACAAGATCAGTTGACTAGAAGCTAAGCTAGACCCATGGAGGCGATGAGCGCGAGCATCAGCCGGCTGTGCCAGATGGTCCACGACACCGGCCTGCGGCCCGGCACCGAGGAACGTCTCCAGGTAGTATTGCTTGAGGCCGCCAGGGCGAGGGGCTGCTTGGACGACAGCTTTGTCTCCTCATTCGACGAGGTCCTCGTCGATTTCCTCGACAAGTTCACCGTCGTCAAGAAGCTTGCGGACGACTTTGACGTAAGCCTCCAGCCGACGCGCCCAGGCTCTGCGATGCCCGCCACCCTCAACAGCCACTATGGTGACAACCTCTTCAACGCACTGGTGGCCCTACGACTGCCCGCCGTCGCGCCAGAGAATGTCCACCTCGAGGTCGCGCTTGCCGCACAGCGCCTGGCACAACAAGACACCATCGGCATAATCACCCACGTCTACGCGCAAATCATCCACAAGGACTACTACATGCAAGAGGAGGACGATAGGACGCTGGCCTTCTTGGACCACAGGGCAACCTTGGACGACACTGTTCAGAAGCACGTTGAGCTCGCTGCCAACACCGCTGCTCCTCACACGTCGGTTGGTGACCCGACGCACTAGGGCGTGAGGATGTCGTTGATGGATCCGTATGTATTTTTATCTTTCCGTCAAATCACTACAAAAAAATACACTTCCGTGATGATACGTGTTTGTCATAGTAGGTCGCTTTTTTTGTCATGCATGTACATCCATGACAAATTTATGACAGAACCAAGATAGTCATACCTGTGCTATCATAGAAGTGTTCCATGACATTACCAAAATTATCATCACGGAAGTGTCCACTTCCATGATGATAAATCGCGCGTCACAGAAGTGCTTTTGTCAAGGGTGACCGACACGTGGAATCCACCGTAAGGGAACGCCGTTAAGCTATCGGGTCGGGTTTTGGATCCGATAACCCGTTAACAACCCCGACCAATGGGAAATTTCCACGTGTAAAATTCTTATTGGTCGGACGAAACACGTGTCAGCTCGTCAGTTGGTCAGATAGGCGCCTATGATACGTCGATGCGTGGCACGGCCCAACAGAGGCCCATTCCTGTGAAAAGGCCGACCCGTTTGACTTGGTCAAAAGCTGGTGGGCTGGCCCATGGAAAGCCTGTTAACGGCCTGTTCGCATATAGCCCATTTACAGCCCGCTACCCAAGGCCCGTTATGCCCTATCCGAATTAGGCCCAGTAGCGTCATCTGGGCCATCCAATATGATTCCAGTCCGTTTTCACTTCTGGCCCATGTATGGCCCATGACGTCTTTTGGCCCATATGAGGCCCTATGTAACTCTTGGCCTATTAACGGCCCGTGGTGAAACTGGCCCGTAATGAACAGTGTATCACTTTACACCCATTAACGGCCCGTGGTGAAACTGGCCCGTAATGAACAGTGTATCACTTTATCCCATTAACGGCCCGTTATTCTGTTGGGCCGTTTCCAGCCCATGTTATCTTTGGGCCTTCTCAGAGCCCATTTATTCTTGGGCTCATTTCCAGCATTCATTTACTTACGTCCCGTTACTGTCATTTTCTGCTTGTGGGCTAAATTCAGCCCATGGTTACAGTCGGCCCGTTTGTGGTCCGTTAATACGCTGGGCCTTTTTCATAGCGTCATCAAATACGGCCTATTAACGATGGCCCATTACGGTCGGCCCATGAACGGACGATTCCAACTCTAGACCGTTTACGGCCATAATGCGGCCTGTTATTGGCCCATGTTTGGCCAATCGATCATACGGCCTGTATAAGGCCCATTGATGATACAGCCCGTAGAAGGCCCATTGTTTCTACGGCCCGTAGAAGGCCTACTGTTTCTATGGCCCGTAAAAGGCCCACTGTTTCTACGGCCCGTAGGAGGCCCAGTGTCACTACAGTAAATATTAGCCCATGGTTATTGTGGACTAGTTTAAAAAATAGGTTATTGTAGCCACTAGTTAAACATGGAAAAATAACTGCAATGACTACAAGCAAACAAATAAACAAGACAACAAGGAAATAAATAATCAAGCAACTAACGCTAGGTTATCATGGCTATTACACATATTACATCCACTGGGCATCAAAGTTCGCCACCAGTGCAAATATAGGGAACAAAGCAGCATATCATATACACTGCTCGTCAAAATTGGCCACCAGTGCAAATAAACACGGCGGCAAAACAAGAGCATAACTGAAACAACTTCAGAAGAGCTCAAGAAACGTTATCCTCGGTATCCACCATGCTGGCAATAAGCTTAGCAAGCTGATTAGCTTTGTCCTGTTTGGCGCTAAAATCCTCCAACGCTTGCTGTTGCACCAGAAAGTATGCATCTGAATACTCCAGCGACTTCCGCAATCCTTCCGCTTCTTGTTGCAGCACAGCTGATCGATGTCTTTCAGCTTGTAGTTGAGACTCAACAAACCGAACTGATTCAGACAGTGAGTTTGAATAGCTTGTGCAAGCGGTAGTGGCCAGTAACTCCAACACTAAACCAAGACAGGATGTGTCACTTTCCTGAACCTTATCTGCATTACTTCCTTTACCATTGCTTAATAAGGCACTCTTCCCCAATATTCTGTCAGCATTCTAAAAGAAGAAACAAGCAGACACATAACAAGTTTAGCATGTACTAGTATATGAAACTCATTTCGGTGAACCGGTTCATTAGTAAGGTGGACAAGATTAAACTACCAAGTCTTCTATTGCCAAGTACTAGTACATAATAAAAGCATCAAACAAACATATATCTATGTCCTATGGTAGCAATGGAATCTTAAATTAGAACAGTTGTTCTTCAGGTTTAGGCACTTGTTCTACATGAACAGAGTACAGTAAGACACAAGAATATAATACTTAAAAATAGAAAATGAGCTCATAGACCTTACCACATTCTTGGTTTGGGACCAGTACAAAACAAGGCGTTCCCAGTCATCGTCCAGTAAATGTGTCTCAGGAGAACGTAAGGGAATTTGATGAGTTTCTTTGCCGGTGAAGTACGTTTTCTTCAGATAATTCCGATACTGCCACCAAGCGTTCTTGAAGATAGAAGAGGTATTAGCACATTTTACCTCATCCCGAGTTTCCAAATCGGTCCTTCTCTATAGAGAAAAATGGGAAAATTTGCTGTATTATAACCATCATGGAGGTAGGATGTATGGGACAAAGCAAAGTAATTTCCATGAATAACATTACTTACACATAAATCCTGGACAAACACCTGCAACTGGCATTTTCCTTCATCTTCAGTATAATATTTCCAAGATGGGAAGATACGCACATACGATTTAACAACATCAAATGCGATAGATGCTAAACTACGACTAGCTGGTTGTGCTTACTCCACATGAATAGGCATACTAACTGGTGGAGTTGGGGTTCGCCGTGATAGTACTGGCCCTTTGGGCACTGGGGCTGCCTTACTAACTGCTCTTTTTTGGGAGCTCTGTGATGGAGATGGTGCTGTGTCAACAGGAACTGGGTTACTATAGGCTGGGGTTGGGGTTAGATTGGGTGAAGCTGGTTCTCTGTCCATCATAGTAGGGGTACAATCTGCGAGAGTTTGGGTTATGTGTTGTAGGGCTGGTTCTTGTGCATGTACAACCAGGGTGCTATCTCCACCAAGAGGTAGCACTGTTTTATTTGAAGACCGTGTTTTTAGTCCGCTAGATACTGGCATCACCCGCTCCAATTCAAATGGCTGATAAACAGGAAACATAGTTGAATGTACAGACATTGTATGAGAGACAGATGCAATAGATAGTGTGGAAAAAAGAGGGCATGAAATAGTTGACATGTATATTGTTTAACTAAAACAGATAGCATGACATAATTTCACATATATGATGTCTATATAAATGGGATAGCATAGCATAACATAATTCAAAGATATGATGAATAACTAAACAGGATCGCCTGACATAATTCACCTACATGTTATATAAGTAATCAGGATCGCATCATTTAATTCACATATATGATTTATATGCTAAACAGAGGGCATTCGATATGATGTCTGAACTAAGAACATGGTGCTGAATATTGTGTATATGATGTCTAAACTATGCAATGCAAGACACCGTATGCATGATATGAGCAATATAACCGTGCCAAGTTAGATCATACACCTCAGTGGGGGAATAGGACTGGTCATCTGTCTATGAATCCATCTCTGAGGAGCTATCAGGACCCAACAAGAGATCTGCTTCGACAGGTAGCACTGTCTGCTCTGAAGGCCTTGTTTTCACTCCAGATTTTCCATCTCCCACCCAAATGGCTGATTCACAAGAAGAGTAGTTTAATGTACAAACATTGTCAACAAATGGAAATGTAATGAAGAAAAGGATGGGCAAGATATCATTCAAATATATGATGCCTGGTTAAACAGGATGGCATTGCACATTTCACATATATTATGGCTGGCTAAAGACATGAGACTGCATAATTCCCATATATGATATAAAAACTAAACAGGTGGCATTACAGAACATGTCTAAACTAAGACGATGACATATATGATGTCAAAAGTAGGCACTGCAAGGCAACATATGCATGATATGACTAACATCATCATGCCAAGGTAGAGCAAACACCTTGGGGGGTAAATAGGAGTGGTCAGCGGCGTCCGAATCCGCCTCAGAACAGATATCTTCCTCTGGATTACAATCTGGAGAGGGGTGGGGAGGGTTTTCCATTGAACCCACCATGGAGCGATGTCTACATGACATTGTATTGCCGCGCAAAACTCTTCTCTTTTTCTCTACATGTTCAGCATGACTGTGTACAATATCTGACATGCATACGAAAAAAATATGGTGAGATTATGTAAGGAGAGCATGCAGAAATTTAGAGTGATGGTAACAATCAGTGGATCGATGTTTTTCCGTTGAACCAAAATAGCCCTAATGGATCGACGTGAATGTATAGTAATAAGTGATGCAACAAGTGTACAACCTCTTTGCCGTAGCCGTGTCGACCTCAGCATCATTGGGTTGGTCGCTGAAGCAGTTGAGGCAGAGGTGGCTGTCGGAGGTGTGGAGGAAGATCTGAGGAATCTGTAGACGGCATCCAGGGCACTGCTCTGTTGTGATGGATCGTTCTGTCATTGGAGCAGCTCCGGTGAGCCATAAGACGTCAAGTCTGAAGCAGCACAAGACAGACATCATCAATCTCAAGTGGGATTCTAATAGCATTTCCAATAGATGATGTAAAATGGATGTAATATTAACATCACCAAAAACCACCTGACTACAATAGATGAGGTAAAAACTGTTGACTCTGAACTTAACTGTCGAAACTGAAATTTACTGTGGAATCTGAATGCTACTGTCGAAACTGAATGCAATGGTAGTAGAGAGGCACTTGACATGTAGTTTAGGGAGGGCCTGCAGTTCATCTTCAACCTGCACCCCCCTGAGCCGCCAGCCACCACCGGCCGAACCGCCGGCCCCAGCGCCGCCTCGCCGCCCTGAAACAACTCGCCACCGCCGCCCCGGCCAGCCCTCTAGGCCCCGCCCCCACCCTGAACCCTAAGATAGATAGTGGGGTACCTCTCCGGCGAGCCCCCGTCCCTGTTGCGGGTGGTTCTTCCTTAACTCCAGCGAGCCCCCCAACCCCTGAAAATCGACTGACCCAAAAGTCGATTTAGTCGACTGAAGTGTGGCTTAATCGGAGCAGAGCAGCAGCACGAGCGAGGGGGAGAGCAGCAACAGCAGCTGGGCGAGCGAGCGATCGAGCGAGAGCCGGAGCAGCAGCAACAGATCCGGCTGGTATGGACGCCGCCGCTGAAGGGGCCTCGCACTGGGGGAGAGCCGCCGTGGAGATGTCGCCCGCGGCGCCGGCTTCAAGGTAGCCGCTCCATGGGGGTGTGGGATGGAGCACCGTCGGTGCCGGGAGGTCGAGTTAAGGAGAAGGTGCGATGCGATGAGTGTACAACCTCTTTGGTGGCGCCGAGTAGGCCTCGGCTTTGTTCGAGGAGTCGGTGAGGATGCTGCGGTTCCAGTGGAGCAGGTTAAGGCGGCGCTGTGGGGATGGAGCAGCCGCGATAGATGAGGCAATCGTCGGAGCAGCTCCTTGGAGGTGGAGGACAGGGCGGCTGAACCGGTGGGACGGCGAGATGGACGACGGATCCTCATCCGGGGAGGTGGACGAGGGACGTCGAGCTATTGCGGTGGACGACGTCGTCGGGGAAGAGGCTCCGGCTGGGCAGCGGTGACGTGGCGGACGGAGGAGGGTGGGGTTTCGTGGCTGGAGCGGAGAGGTTATGGCGGCCTGGGATTTCGAATGGCGAAAAGGGGGTGATGGGAGGGGGTGAAGCATGACTTAGGAACGCGCCTGTCCAAAATGTAGGGTGTGTTACAAAAGTACCCCCCACCGATTTGAACTAGCGGCGCTTTCGGCTCAGCTTAGAAGGGGGATTTCGCGTGTCGGGATTTGGCAGCTGGAGGGAGTTTTCACGCGCGTTGTAATTTCGGGATCGCAAGGCGCGGGTTGTGAAGGCGCCAGTTTTGGGAGCACGATATCTGAATTTTCGGGATATAACAAGACGCGGGTTGAATTTCAGGGACAAGCCTAACGTATCGTAATATTTTACTTGTACGTACCAAATCAATTCGCACTTCCCTCAACCAAAAAGAAAATGAAAAAATAAAACTATTCACACCACACAAAGAGAGAGTCTTGCCCCGTTTTACTATACAAATGCTATTCAAAGCTACTCCCTCCTTCCATCTATATAGGGCCTAATGCGTTTTTCGATGCTAACTTTGACCAAATATTAGAGCAATGATATATGACATGCAACTTACACAAAGCACACCATTAAATTCGTCTGTGAAAGGTTCTTTCAATGATATAATTTTCACATTGTGCATGTCATGTACTATTAATCTTGTCAATAGTCAAAGGTGGTCTTAAAAATCTCATTACGCCCTATGTAGATGGAAGGAGGGAGTATGAATCCATGTTATGTCCGATTAAATTTTTTCGCTTGCTGTATAATGCATGTAACCTACTCATACCAACATTTTAGTGCATTCCAAATGTCTATACTACCGCTGCAATTCGAACTAAATTTGAATTCGTTTCTCTATTTCAATAAGAATCTACAATCATGATTGTTGCCAACTTCAACCATCAAAGTTTCCTTGCTATCCGCCAGATATAAATCAGACGGCCTATAATGCAGGATGGCAGGCACACCATCATCAACAACTCCGTTTTTTATAAGAGTAGAGATAAAATATATTAAATGTAGTATACCATGTTCATAACCACACCATGTTTATCACCGTTATATATATTCACACATCCATCGGTTTTAAACACTATGATAAATTCTTCAAATATCCAAATTCGCTTTTTATAATGAAGTATATATGATCTCTATTCGTCTTTTACACCCACACAACCCTCTTATCTTTGTAGCTAGCGCTATCTTTCTCTTGTGCATGCACACGCCCGCATCCCTCTCACCCTCCCTCAGCATTCTCTAGCTCCATCGCGCAAATTCGTGTTTTCACTTTAGGTCGTTCACCCACAGTGTGTGTAGGCCCCCCAGCTCCTTCTTTACAGCACACATCGATCGATATGCCTCTCTAGCCAGGTGTGCCTAGCACAAACACAAGCTTCCCCTCTTCTCTTGTCACCGTCCATGCCTCACTCCCACCACTCTTTTCATCGTTCTCGTACTCGCACACTCCTCCCCCTTGATATAGTATGCCTCTCGTACCACCTCCTACATGCATCCCTCTCTCTCTATCCTTCTCTTCGTGCCTCATTTTCTTCTAACACACACATGCATGTATACCGATTGATCTCCCAACATATACCTAGATCGACTTTAACTACCCCCCATCGATCGACGTACCTCACAAGTTATGTCTCTCCTTTCTCTTACAAAGGGCGATTAATCTTCCTATGTAGTTACGTCTGCTTACCACAGCCACATCGTCCCCCTCATCATTCGTGCATGCCTCCTGACCCGTCTCTCACACGCACGTGCACAGACAACAAGCAGCCATCTCCTCTCTTATTGATATTGCGGGCGTGCCCTCCGTTTGTCTAGCAAGCCTATCCCACCATTTGTTAGAAGAAACTCCACTACCACCCCCTCCAACACTCTAGCTCTGTCTCTCTCCCAACCTTATTCATCTCCTGCACATATGCATGGATGCCGATCGATCTCCCTTAATATATGAGGCAGATCGATCTCCTTAATACATGAGGTAGGCCTCTCTCCTCCTCCACACATATACCAGCCATTGTACCTCTATAGTTAATTAGGCCTCCCTCTTCCCCCACCACACACCGATAGTCGAGCGCTGCAGGTAGGTATCCATGCCACAGAGACAAACTGCACATGTCCCATCTCACATTCCAGTAGGCCAGCCACTCTATATCTTTGACGTGGGCACACACAAATTCGATGGCACTCTTTATCGATCGCGCGCGCGCACACACACACATCATCATCATCCCTCTCTTCGATTCTATAGACACCTCAAGCCGATGATACCTCCACTCTCTTCTCGTGGATCGCCCCCTCTATATATATATGTTATATCCAGGACTCTATTTCACACACATTGCATATGTTAAATTTTTTGATTGACCCCCCCCAAAACTCTCAAGAACCCACACACTATATCTCTCTAGGTTTGTATCTCTCTCACACAACCCCACGTAGGTGGTGTATGTATACAAGAAGAGAATAGGTGCACCGTGCACGTACTCATGCTTCGTGCCCAGCCACACCCGCGCGGGTACACGGTGGAGCTCATTTCTTTACGAAATGGCAGCCCACGTGCTAATTTGAACGCCTATAGCGGTTGTTTACCTAGGGAGGTCGTGTACCACGCGTGCACGAAACAAAGTTCGACTTGATGTGTTGCCGCGTTATTTTTAAATAAAGTTATAGCGCTCAATGGCACATACACAGAATATAAAACGATTTTTATGGAGGAAAAGGTAGTCCGCTCTTCAGAGTATCTCAGACAAGGCTCCGGTGGCCTCTCTCTCTCTCACTGTTGGTCACTGATCCGGCCGCATCCCGTCTGCCGGGGGAAAGGGAGTGCGGTGGCCTCTCTCTCACCGTTGGTCACTGATCCGGCCGCATCCCATCCGCCGGGGGAAAGGGAGTGCGGTGGCCTCTCACTCTCTCACCGTTGGTCACTGATTCGGCCGCATCCCGTCCGCCGGGGGAAAGGAATGAAGTGCATCGTTTCTCCATTCGACGGCGCCGAGTCAGCACGTCCCGATCTGTGGTACACGCCGTTCTCTCTGACCAAGCTCTGGCGCAGCAGGGCCTACGCCACCTGCTCACAGATTCCGCCCGCCGCCGCTCACCTAGTTACATCCCGACGACCTCCAGGTATCCCCTCCGGCCTTGCTCCACTGCCCGTTTTCCCACATCGCTGCATGTGGATCTTCCATAGTTCTTTGCCCAAAACGTAGCTCGTCCGGCATACTTTCCATATTGCATTCTCGTCCTCACACCGTTTTAGACAAACACAACCATGTTGTTATCTTCCCTTAGGACAAGGAATATGCTTCTTTTTTGTCATCGCATGTGTCATCAACTGTTATTGGCCAGTAATTGTTTCCTTTCTACCTCTTGTTTGCAAACAGTGCTATCCATTTCACCTCGTTGCTATTGCGACCTTTTGGTGAACTGCACAAATCACTTTTTTCTTAAGAGTGTTTTGTGCAGTTGTACTAAAATGTCACACGGGCAACGTCTCTACATTTCAGTGCGACTGCACAAAGGGAGATTGGTTTTGCTCTATCCTCCTCATCCAACTCCGAGCCTAATCTTCTCCAAGTAGTTAGTCTTAAGAGAGACCGCAAAGGTGACCGGCTTCTATTTGTGTGTTTATTGTTTCATCAGCAGTCCTCTGTTATCGTAATCACACTTAACATCTTTGGAACAGGGATGCTCAGCTCTATTTTAGTGGAACTTCACAAAATGATCGGAATGTTGCATGCTCCAGACAGCTACTTTTTTCCCAACATGCCTTGTTGATTTAGACAGAGCTGGGGGGACGTTGCTGCCAATGAAAGCATGGATCAATTTTAATTTAACACCTTGTCACAAATTTGTCTTCAATTGTGATGTAATTATTAGCTCTGATCTGCTAATAATTGACATGCATTAGCAAGGAAGTTAGTTTTTTATTGTTTCCAAAAGAGCATTGATGGCAAGACACGCGAAACAAAAGCTGAAAGCTCACACCATTGTACAATTTCATGTCGCTGGAAAATTATTTGTATAGTACGTCAATTATGTAAAAAAATGATGGAAGCTTGATAGCATTGCCAGAAGCCTCTTCATCATCCGGGTCCATGTACCATGCACGAAATTATACTCCTTTGTTCCTAAATATTTGTCTTTTTAGAAATTTCAAACGGGCATATTTTAGAGTGTAGATTCACTCATTTTGCTTCGTATGTGTACTCCCTCCATTCCTAAATATTCTATTCGTCTTAACAGATATTTAAACATATTTTAGAAAGACAAATACTCTAGAGTATATTTAAGAACCGAGGGGGTAGTGCACAACCGCATGGGAGACTCAGCCCGGTCGTTGCGCCGCATTAATAGTGAGTAATGAGCAGTCAAATCATAAGCCCCACCTTTCCCACTGTAAGTTGCTCTAAAGAAGCAACCATCAATACGCTCTTCTTTGAATCTGCTCATACTACTCCATCCGTCACTGTTTATACAGCGCGCTTTAGAAAAAAGAAAAAAAAATCTGTGGGACCAACGCGACTAGAGATCGGCCTGAAAAATAGCATTGGTAGTTATAGCACAGCGTCTATTACTAGAGGGAATAATGTGTACACACATGCATGCAGTGCTTCCACCCCGGGTACACACATGCATGCATTCCGTAGTAGTACAGTACATGGAGAGAAAATTGTGGACTTGATTGCGGTTACCACACCCTAATTAATTGAGCATTAAACCAAACGCGTCTAAAGTCTCTCTGGTGGTGGAAATGCATTGAGAGAAATGCATCATAATGAAGCGTGCCCTGTAAACTGTGACGGAGGGTGGAGTAGTATGAAGGTGCAAAACCAAGTACGCGTACTAGTACTGCGCTTGGCTCTTCGCCCCTTCGTGAAGTCGAACAATGATGGTACTCCGCATGTTGGGTACTACAGTGTATGCCTCTGACAATCTGACACCGAATGGACTGATGCATGTCCACCGAGGGTAGGTTGCATTAGTCAAAAGGCGTAAGCAAGCTTCACCTTGTCCTGCAAGCTTCTCCTCGTTCTGCGAGTTGACGGGACACACCAAAAAGTAGTGCTAGTCCATACTCCCTCCTTTCCGGTTAATATGGCTTAATCTTTTTTGCGGGTAAATGAGAGAGCTTTATTCATATATAAGCATTCTTAGGACGATCAGCCAAGACACTGGTCACTAGGAAGCCAAAAAAAGAAGTAGGAAGCGAGGTGTTTCATCAAGCCAGCTCTCGGCCACATTCAAAGTGCAGCAAGCACGGTTTGCACAAAGATGCGCCGCAAGGTTTGCTGACCTGTTTACATGCTGAATAACAAAAAAAGAGGAAATATTACTGAGCGCTACTATTTGTAACAGGATATGAGCCAGAATTAAGCGAGAATTGTGGCGAGTGTTCCATGCAATCAACTTCCATTATCACATGCGAGAACCCTCGAAGAGAACCAAATGTGTTGAAGATTGCTTTATCACATTTTAAAATTATAATAAGAGTGCAGACGCTCCTCCATCCTGTTCCTAGTAGTATACTGTAGTATGCTTCTAGCAATCTGACACCGAATTAACTGTTGCACGTCCACCTCCTGAGCGAGGGAGAGCTTGCATTAGTCAAAAGTTTCTCCTTATCCTGCGAGCCACCGCGTGCAAGCTTCTCCCGTCCTGCAACCTTCTCCTCGCTCGGCAAGTTGATGGGACACAGCAAAGTAATGCTAGTCCATGCTGCCTCCTCTCCGGTTAACATGGCTTAATTTCAAACGAGATAAATACACTGTCTGTCACTGTATATTTGTAAAAGTACGGTCAGTGGACTTCATAATACGCTCATTGCGCTCAATATATATATTTTCCGGTGTTCATACGGTCACTAGCTCACCCTGACTGAGTATGTGTGTGCATGCACGTGTAGGTTGAGCACTTGAGCATCACCGTGTGTGTTCCGTCGTGTGCTCGGACATGCATGCATTAGGGCGTCGCGCGCGTTTTTGCGTCCATGTGTACGGGTGACTGTTGCATACATGTAGGGGGAGTACGTGTAGGGGCCACTAAGGAGCAGTCAAATCACACAGTAAGTTAGTCGGAAGAAGCAACCATCATTTCACTCTTGAATGACATGTACGCAATATAAAATGGTTGATATGGAGAGAAAAAGAAAACCACCATACTCCCTCCTTTCCGGTTTATAAGGCTCAATTCAAAATTCTCACCAACCAAGGTAGATGGTGAGTGGTGGAATACTTTTTGTAGTTTGCAAAAGCACCCAATTAATGCTCTTGTTTTCCTCAAAAAGTATGTTTACCAATGCATTAATTGCAATGCATGCATGCATAAATTACATGCATTGGTCAATTTTCTCTTAATACTTGCATGCAATGATTTAATGCACCTTGGAATCTGAACATGTGATGGAAAACAACCAAATTGAGCCTTATGAAATGGAAAAACTAAAATTTTGAGATAAGCCCTATAAACCGGAAAGGAGGGAGTATATACACTAGCAGGGTGCGTGTGAGAGACGGGTCAGGAGGTGAATGACACGTGGCCCCGGGGGGTGGCTGGCCCACCTATCATACAACCAAAGGCAGGTGCAGTAGAGGGCCGAGGAGTAGTACGAAATCCTACGCACCTACGCACGCTAACCAAGGGCTGAGTGATCACTCGAATCGCAAGATCAGTTCACTAGAAGCTACGCTAGACCCATGGAGGCGATGAGCGTGAGCATCAGCCGGCTGTACCAGATGGTCCACGACGCCGGCCTACGGCCCGGCAGGTAGTATTGCTTGAGGCCGCCAGGGCGAGGGGCCGCTTGGACGACAGCTTCGCAACCTTGTTCGACGAGGTCCTCGTCGGTTTCCTCGACAAGTTCACCGTCGTCAAGAAGCTTGCGGACGACTTTGACGTAAGCCTCCAGCTGACGCACCCAGGCTCTGCGATGCCTGCCACCCTCAACGGCCACTATGTTAACAACCTCTTCGACGCACTGGTGGCCCTGCGACTGCCCGCCGTCGCGCCGGAGAATGTCCACCTCGAGGTCGCGCTCGCCGTGCAGCGCCTGGCGCAGCAAGACACCATCGACATAATCACCCACGTCTACGCGCAAATCGTCCACAAGGACTAGTACATGCAAGAGGAGGTGTCGGTGGGAACGACACCTATGGGATCACAAGAATCCCTACTACGGTTAGCGGGGCGCGGGGTCGTGAGAAGAGTGGATCAAACAGATAGTACACAGTTTGTTTATCCAGGTTCGGGCCGCGAGGATGCATAAAACCCTACTCCTGCTTTGGTGGATGTATATTCCTATTCTTGAGCTAGCTCTGGGGCATTAGGAGCTCCAAAAAAGCCGAATCCTTCTCCTGGTCGCCTCGGGCCTCCTTTTATAGAAAAAGGGGTCGCCACAGTGGCACACAAGAGATGGAAAGGGTACAGTGATGCGAGGTTATCCCTCACATTACATGACAAGGCGCATTTAATGCGTATTGCTTAGGTGTCCTTGCTTTATCGGGGACGGGGGTGAAACCTGTCTCGTCCGTCGCCGCTCCTTCTTATGTCGACACGCGCCCTGGCCAGCGATGCCTGTGATGCCATGTAGGTAGGCAAGCAGCTAAGGTGGCGCAGTGGTGGGTCTTCACAAAGATCTGCATGCCGCCACGCAGGTGCCTGCCCAGCTGGTTGGGTCGGCAACTGCATGCGTACGGTGGTGGAGGTTTAGTCAGCGTGGGCCTGATGGTGGCCCTGCGGATGTCCTTGGCAAGGGCCTTGCCGGGGCCCCAGCAAGGGTCTTGCCGAGGCGCCTGCTGTCATCCCCGGCAAGGCGCTTGCCGGGGGTCTCGTGGTCTTCCCTGGCTGGTATCTCGCCAAAGGTCGTCATCTTCTTAGTGTGTATCTGATCTTGAATGTCTTCACAAAGATCTACATGCCACCATGGGGATGTCTCCCGAATCCTTGCCCCTTGGGGGTAGTGGACTCAAGGGTAATTTGCTCCGTAGGCGTGGGGCGAGTCACCGCGGCAAGGGTCTTGCCGGGGTTGCCAAAGCTGTCTCCCGGCAAGGATCTTGCCGAGGGAGTCCGCTTCGTCCCTTTTGATCTTTGTGGTCTTGGCCTTGGCGTCGTCCTAGTTCCCTTGAGCTTTGGTCTTACCCTGGCTCACCTCCCTTGCCTTGCTTGGTGTGGTGGTGCCCGTGGCTCAGACTGTCCGTGCACAATTATAGCGGTACAAAAAAGTGTACCTCTCTTTTTGTACACCGACAGGAGCCCCCGGGCCTGGGCCACACATAAGCGCAATGCGTTGTTGGGCTAGGCCCAAAAACGGTGCACGGGCAGGCGGGGCGATTTTTTTTACCGCGGTAAGATTTTTCGCGCGCTGCGCTTCCCACGACTCCCGCGCATGGCGCGGCGTGGGGAGGTGTGTGTGACGTGGGGGGCATGCGTGGGGTTGGTCTCTGCACGCATGCGTCACGTCGTAGTAAAGGGGCGGTTCGTGTCTTCCCCATAAACGAAGGGAGGCGTGGCCCATTTACTGAATGGGGCCGAGGCGCGGTCCTCAAGGCGTCCACTCCCCATGATCACGGGGTGGGGAAAGGTCGCCTCACCCGTCCCCTCGGTTCTGCACGTCCGCCACATGTCTCCTATGTGCTTGGGGTGGCAAACGGCGGAGGCGGGAAACCGGGCCATCGCTGGTTGGGGCAGCGGGTCGGTCCTGGCTCCCTGCGCCTTCCGTGTTTTGATTGGCCGAGCGGGGCAGCCGAGCCCCAACCCCGTTCCTTTATAAAGAGCGGGAGGGGAGGGGGGGATGGCGTCCCGCATTCTTCCATCTCCTTCCTCCTTCAGCTTCTGCTCCTCTCTTCCATTCGTCATGGAGAGAGGAAATCCCGGTCCTTCAACGGTGGCGGCGAGGGTCGCCGCTTGACAACGCGTCCCTCCTTCTCCTGTGCCTGCGGTGGCAGGGCTGGCCGCGAGGGGAAGGGGGGAGGGGGCGAGGCCGTGGGCGAGGCCGGGGCGCTCGGGGAAGAGGAGGACGGGGTGGTGCGCCGGCCTCACCTCCGCCAGCAGCTCCTCCTTCAATGGAGGGCCATGTTGGGGATGACCCTTGTGAGTTCTTCGTCAGGCTGCACCAGCCGCCGCGCCGTCGCCTTCGTCTCCTGACTCCATTTTCACGGGAGATGGAGCTGGATCTGCCGGAGTCATTGCGGTTGCACATGAGGGGCTGCGGGATCAGTGGCACGCCCCGCCTGCCCGCGCACCGTTTTTGGGCCTAGCCCAACAACGCATTGCGCTTATGTGTGGCCCAGGCCCGGGGGCTCCTGTCGGTGTACAAAAGGAGGGGTACACTTTTTTGTACCCCTATAACTGTGCACGGACAGTCTGAGCCACGGGCACCACCACACCAAGCAAGGCAAGGGAGGTGAGCCAGGGTAAGACCGAAGCTCAAGGGAACTAGGACGACGCCAAGGCCAAGACCACAAAGAGCAAAAGGGACGAAGCGGACTCCCCCGGCAAGATCCTTGCCGGGAGACAGCTTTGGCAACCCCGGCAAGACCCTTGCCGCGGCGACTCGCCCCACGCCTACGGAGCAAATTACCCTTGAGTCCACTGCCCCCAAGGGGCAAGGATTCGGGAGACATCCCCGTGGTGGCATGTAGATCTTTGTGAAGACATTCAAGATCAGATACGCACTAAGAAGACGACGACCTTTGGCGAGATACCAGCCAGGGAAGACCACGAGACCCCCAGCAAGCACCTTGCCGGGGATGACAGCAGGCGCCTCAGCAAGACCCTTGCTGGGGCCCCGGCAAGGCCCTTGCCAAGGACATCCGCAGGGCCACCATCAGGCCCATGCCGACTAAACCTCCACCACCGTACGCATGCAGCTGCCAACCCAACCAGCTGGGCAGGCACCTGCGTGGCGGCATGTAGATCTTCGTGAAGACCCACCACTGCGCCACCACCTGGTGCGCCAAAGCTGTCGGTGGGAACGACACCTATGGGATCACAAGAATCCCTACTACGGTTAGCGGGGCGCGGGGTCGTGAGAAGAGCGGATCAAACAGATAGTACACAGTTTGTTTATCCAGGTTCGGGACGCGAGGATGCGTAAAACCCTACTCCTGCTTTGGTGGATGTATATTCCTGTTCTTGAGCTAGCTTTGGGGCATTAGGAGCTCCAAAAAAGCCGAATCCTTCTCCTGGTCGCCTCGGGCCTCCTTTTATAGAAAAAGGGGTCGCCACAGTGGCACACAAGAGATGGAAAGGGTACAGTGATGCGAGGTTATCCGTCGCATTACATGAAAAGGCGCATTTAATGCGTCTTGCTTAGGTCTCCTTGCTTTATCGGGGACGGGGGAGAAACCTGTCTCGTCCGTCGCCGCTCCTTCTTGTGTCGACACGCGCCCTGGCCAGCGATGCCTGTGATGCCATGTAGGTAGGCAGGCAGCTGAGGTGGCGCAGTGGTGGGTCTTCACGAAGATCTGCATGCCGCCACGCAGGTGCCTGCCCAGCTGGTTGGGTGGGCAGCTGCATGCGTATGGTGGTGGAGGTTTAGTCGGTGTGGGCCTGATGATGGCCCTGCGGATGTCCTTGGCAAGGGCCTTGCCGGGGCCCCGGCAAGGGTCTTGCCGAGGCGCCTGCTGTCATCCCCGGCAAGGCACTTGCCGGGGTCTCGTGGTCTTCCCTGGCTGGTATCTCGCCAAAGGTCGTCGTCTTCTTAGTGCGTATCTGATCTTGAATGTCTTCACAAAGATCTGCATGCCACCATGGGGATGTCTCCCGAACCCTTGCCCCTTGGGGGCGGTGGACTCAAGGGTAATTTTCTCCGTAGGCGTGGGGCGAGTCGCCGCGGCAAGGGTCTTGCCAGGGTTGCCAAAGCTGTCTCCCGGCAAGGATCTTGCCGGGGGAGTCCGCTTCGTCCCTTTTGCTCTCCGTGGTCTTGGCCTTGGCGCGTCCTGGTTCCCTTGAGCTCCGGTCTTTCCCTGGCTCACCTCCCTTGCCTTGCTTGGTGTGGTGGTGCCCGTGGCTCAGACTATCCGTGCACAGTTATAGGGGTACAAAAAAGTGTACCCCTGTTTTTGAACACCGACAGGAGGACGATAGGACGCTGGCCTTCTTGGAGCGCAGGGAAACCTTGGACGACACTGTTCAGAAGCACGTTGAGCTCGCCGCCAACGCCGCTGCTCCTCACACGTCGGTTGGTGACCCGGCGCACTAGGGCGTGAGGATGTCATTGAACGTTGATGGATCCGTATGTATTTTTATCCTTCCGTCAAATCCATGTAGTAGTATATGATACTACAGTAATTATCTTACCTTTCGCATCAACTTCATAATTTTCGTACGTACTCCATGCATGAACGGCGCCAGAAGAAAACTTCTCATTACTCTAGGCAAAATCGTTATTTTCTATCTATCGGTCGCGCCATGGAGCAGAACCAAATTTTACAAGTTACAAGTTCAAAAGGAAAAGCCTGCCGTGTTCGCGTCGCACCCCCACACGGTTGGACCAGCACGCCGCTCAAGCGGGAATGCGTGCGGTGTTGCATTTTCACTTACAAGTGGGACCACAGTTGAGCAAACCGACTATCGGCAAACCCCCACCCTGCCCACCGCGTGATGGCTGAGAAAAGAGGACAGGAGGGAGAAGAGATGGCTGTAGCATGGACTCCAAGAAAATTGGTGTCGGATGGGACTCGTGTGGGTGGCATGTGCCGTACTGCTAGACGTGAATGCTAGTTATGGCTCATGCCACCCCACTATATCGAGCCTATATCGAGGTACGTAGAACAAATTTCCTGCAGTTCGTGCTCAGCCCTCCTCTATCTCTTCTCAGCCAGCCAGCGGACGCACGGAGCCCATCGTCTATTTGCTCAGATGCGAGGACCCACTGAACCTGCACATCTTTCACCTTGACTTGCTAGTGATGAAAAACAAATCCAATAAAGATCTTCGGTGGCCACTTTTGGAGTTACTCAAGAGTAGTAAGATTCTATTTACAGTTTAACCCAAGATGCACATCTCGTGGCTTCAACTACCACTCTATTTTCTTTCATGACACGACCTGGCTGCTGGATGTCCCACGTGTCGGCAAAAGGAGGAAGAACCCGACCAAATCTTCGGTTCTGCTGTCGGATTAGACTAGTTGTGCTAACTTAACAATTTTATTGTGTACTCCCTCCGTTCCAAAATACTTGACTTCTATTTGTCCAAAAATGGATGTACCTATATACTAAGACATGTCTAGATACATATATATTTTGACAAATAGAAGGCATGTAGTATTGTGCAACGGAGGGAGTAGAATGGATGCAAGTTTTTGTATTGGGAAGAAGAGTATATCCATATATTGATAGAGCGCAATTTAGTAGATGTTCTATCACTTTTAGCTAGTATAGAGTAGAGGCTAGACATGAGACTAGATGCGAGGAAGCAACGTCTACTTCTTTACACTCGAAGAAGAAAGAAGCACGCAAGATCGAGCCTCCGCACATGAACAATGAATGCATCGAGAAGGCACTAATCCAACTTACTACGGGAGTAGTCAAAATTATCATTGGGGTTCGTGCAAAACGGAGGTCCGTTTGGGGTCGTGCGTTGGAGTTGGCCTTACAAGTGGTACCGCAGTTAAGGAAACCGACTATCGGCAAACTCCCACCTCGCCTGCCGCACGATGGCTGAAGTTAGAGAAACGACGAGGTTGAAGAGATTGCTCTCGCACAGACTCCAAGAAATAATATGGTGTCAGATGGATGTCTTGGTGGTGGCGTGTGCCGTACTCCTGGACGTGAATGCTTGTTCTGGCCCATGCCACCCTACTACTCCTACTACTTACTCCTACTATATACTATACTACTATTATATCGAGGAT
Source organism: Triticum urartu (assembly GCF_003073215.2). Taxonomy (NCBI): domain Eukaryota; kingdom Viridiplantae; phylum Streptophyta; class Magnoliopsida; order Poales; family Poaceae; genus Triticum; species Triticum urartu. The sequence continues at coordinate 501,162,406 of NC_053026.1, read as the reverse complement.
TCGAGGTGCTGGTTACGAAACACATTAACATATGGCTACAGCAAAAACACACGCCCGACGCGCGAAGCATGTGAAGCTAGTACAAATAGTGTATTACTATTGTTGATTGGCCTCATCCGATAACCTGTTGCAATGCACGTACAATTATGTATTCGAAAAATATTTTTTTGCCTCGTCGCACCACTCACTCAGAGAAGCGACTCGAAAGCCATTCATAAATTTAGTAAGTTTATCATAGGCATATCATTTTATTACATAGTACAACAGGTCATCAACCCACATCGACAACGAGGATACATTATAAATACTAAAGTTTTCACCACACAACAAATAACAAGCCATGAAATGAACTTCAACTCAACCATTCCGCGGCGTTGGAAACACTTGCTTTGAACCACAAGTGATTCTCTGGGACGGGCCATCCGTTGTCAATCTGGAGACCAACGCAGGACTGATCATCCAGGCTGAAGCAGCCTACTATATCAGTACCAGGGTAGGGAATCACCCAAATGTCCGAGGTATAGACACAGTTGCTTCTCATAAATGTGTCAACAATAGTTGGATCGCCTTTCACCATCATCGGATAGTTTTGTCCAAGGAAGAGCGAGTTTTCTCCAAGACTACCAATTCTGTGCCAGGGAGAAGGAGTTGGCGCTAGCACCCTAGTATCCATCCCGAATACGATGCAACGGGTGTTGGAATAGGTCCGGAGAGTGCGACCATGGGAGACTACACCTGCTTCACATCATTAGTTGGCTGTATACACACAAGAAGAGGTGATCCATCGGAATTAGCTGCCAGGCGCCACAGAGTATATGGGCGCTGCTCGTCCTCATGCTCGTGATCATCACCATCATCATCTCCCCCTTGGTTATAAAATTTTTCAAGTATAGGTGGTGGGATGTTCACAGGACCTTGGAAACACAAGAAGAAGGTTAATTAGTAAAGGGAAACTTGCTAACCCGCATGCATGTGGATGAAACAATTATAATTACGGTGGAAGACAAACGTACCGAAACAACGAGGAATTGTAGACTTCACAAACAAATTTGTCTTTCAGTCTGTACTGAATGTTGGCCAATAGAAGCATCCATGTTAGTAGGAAGAACAGATGTTTTTTCTAGATCTTTGCTTTTGGAGCTACATATTTGTATATGATCTGTGAGTCACTGAGATGCATTAACATGTTGATCTTATGTATGGGAATCGTACTAGTTAGTTTTAGTTGCAACGCAAGATCCGAAGTGGCTGATCTTTGCTTTTGGAGCTACATATTTGTGTATGATCTGTGAATCATTGAGATGCATTAACAATTACTTATTTCTGTTCGCTCGGTGTTTACAAGTTACTGATCGATCACTAGCTAGCCTACAAATGCGCTCCTGGCAGTTTTATTTGCGACGCAAGATGTGAAGTGGCAGTTTTTTGAATAAAAATGCCTACCTCTGAAGAAACTGACAAGCTCATACGCAAGCAAGTGCCTCCTTATTTCAAGTCAATAGGAAAAATGGCTCCTCCTAGTGGATTTCTGACATCTGGGTCCCATGCCATTGTCAACATAGTCAATAAATGAGAGAATTGCACAACGAGCGGCTGACACCAGGGACCCAGCAGCTCGCCCAGTTATTTTTGTTTTTGGTTAATTTGATAAATGCCACTCCAAATATGGTGTATCCGAGAAATGCCACTGCAATTTCCAAACTTTGAAAAATGCCATTTCATGCCATTTCTAGTGGCATTTTTCGAAGTCTGGAGTGGCGTTTTTCAAAGTTTGCAAACTGTAGTGGCGTTTTTCAAAGTTTGCAAAAATTGCAGTGGCATTTTTCAAAGTTTGGAAATTGCAGTGGCATTTTTATGAATCGCCATAATTGGTGTGGAATTTATCTAATTTGTTTTTGAGACAGAAGCAGGGTGTCAACTGGGCTGTGCGGGACACTCTGGCCTGTCTAGACAGCCTTTTCTTTTATGTTTACCACAGACCAGCCCAGTAGTTTTTTTTCTTTCTGAAAATGGCTAGCCCAGTTTTTTTTGTTATTTGTGAAGTAAGTCGCTTTATCAGGCCTGTTGGGCTGCAAATATTTCAAGACGAGGAGAGCTTCATTCGGCTGGCCGAGAAAATGGCCTATCAGTAATGAGAAATGGGTTGTACATTTTTAAAACACATCAAACCGGCAATTATTTCCAAATATCTTTTTTTTCATTTCAAGATTTTAAATTGCATTGATTTTTATGCGTGGACAATTTATTGGATTTTATATTGATATACATTTATTTTTAAAATCAGTCTGAATGTGACTCGAAATTTTGGGATTAAAAACAGTTCAGACCGCACCGACATATGCAAAATTTCGTATAATTTTTTAACCGTGGCCACAATATGGGCTGTAATGCTAACATAAAGAATATGGGCTCCAAAAAAACACGTAAGAATTAGCAAATGGGCTGTAAATTATTTGAAATAATGGCAGATGGGTTGTATGCTGTTTTCCACAGATTTGAGGCTTTCCATAGATGGCCTGTATACTGTTGGATGTCCATCCAACGGCCGTCGTGCTTCTTCAATCTCTGCTCTTCCTGCTCCAGCCGCTCAAACAAGCGCCGGCGAGACTACCTGCTCCCTCCTCCCCGCGGCCGGCTGTGCTGCCGCGCAGGCCTCACCGCCCCACCGTACTCCCATCGCTGGCCTAGCCATCCCTCTACTCACCCACACCTACTGTTATTCTCCGGCGACGGCAGACGAACCAGTAAACCCTCGTACAGTCGTACTCCCCTCCGCGTGGGAAATAAAAACAACGGCCGAGTCTTCCCTGCCTCCGTGTCGTTCCCTTCCTAGGCCTCGTCGTCGTCCACCGCCCTGGTGCTCTCGGCATGGCGTGGTCAGCGTGGTCAACGACCGACATGCATCTGAAGTGGACTGTACGTGGAGAGGCTGACAGCTGGGTCCACGGCCGCACGCAAGGAAATGCCTCCTTATTACGCGCAAAATAATGATTCCCTCCACCTGACATCTAGGACCCACCAAAACGGCCTCTGTATTTCGCGAAAAAAATGTTACCACCGCTGACAGCTCGGACCCACCAGCTATATCTTCGCACGCAAGGAAGTGCCTCCTTATTACGCACAAAAAAATGAATACTCCCCCTGCTAGCTGGGACCCAGTATAGTGGGCCTACTAAGTTGACAGGGATGAAGGGCTTTGTCAACTTAGTCAATATGCACGATTCTAGCTCGACTAACCGTACGATGTCCATCCAACGGCCATAGTGCTTCTTCAACCTCTGGTATTCTTGCTCCAGCCGCCCAAACCAGCACAGGTCGTGCCGCCTGCTCCTGCCTCCCGTGGCTGGCTGTGCTGCCGCGGAGGCCTCACCGCCCCCATACTACTCCCACCGCTGGCCAGGCCATCCCTCCACTCCACTCACCCACACCCCCTGTTATTCTGCAGCGACGGCAGCGCAGCCGAACCAATGAACCCTCGTACTCCTCTCCGCGTGGGCATCCACTGCCGCGTCTTCCCCGGCTCCGCGTCGTCCCCTTCCTAGGCCTCACCGTCGTCCACCACCGTGGTGCTGTCGGCGCGCCGTGGTCAATGTGGTCAACGACCGAATTCCATCGGAAAAATACTGTACATGGAGAGGCTGACAGCTGGGTCCACGGCAGCCGCAAGGAAGTGCCTCCTTATTACGTGGAAAATAATTATTCCTCCACCTGACAGCAGGGACCCACCGGACGGGCCACCAGTATTTTGCGAAAAAAATCGTTTCCCCCTGACTACTGGGACCCACCGGACAGGCCACCGTATTTCGCGAACCCCCCCCCCCCCCCGCTGTCAGCTCGGACTCACCGGAAGTGCCTCCTTATTACGCACAAAAAAATGAATACTCCCCCGGCTAGCTGGGACCCACCTTGCTGGGAGGCTGACTTGTGGGCCTACTAAGTTGACGGGGACGGAGGGCTTTGTCAACTTAGTCAATATGCATGATTCTAGCTCCAGTGACCGTACGATGTCCATACAACGGCCGTAGTGCTTCTTCAACCTCTAGTCTTCTTGCTCCAGCCGCCCAAACTAGCGCCGGTCGTGCCTCGTGCTCCTGCCTCCCGTGGCCGGCTACGATGCGGCAGAGGCCTCACCGCCCCTACTACTCCCACCGCTGGCCAGGCCATCCCTCTACTCACCCACACCCCCTGTTATTCTGCGGCGACGACAGCCTCACACCGCAGCGAACCAGTGAACCCTCGTACTCCTCTACGCGTGGGCATCCACTGCCGCGTCTTCCCTAGCTCCGCGTCGTCCCCTTCCTAGGCCTCGCTGTTGTCCACCGCCCTGGTGCTCTCGGGGCGGCGTGGTCAACGTGGTCAAGGAACGACTTCCATCGAACGTGGACTATACATGGAGAGGCTGACAGCTGGGTCCACGGCCGCAGCAAGGAAGTGCCTCCTTATTACGTGCAAAATAATTATTCCTCCATCTGACAGCGGGGACCCACCGGACGGGCCATCGTATTTCGCCCCCCTGACTGCTGGGACCCACCAGCTACATCTTCGCAGGCAAGGAAGTGCCTGACAGTCGGGACCCACCTAGTCGAAGCGTACGTAGCATTGTCATTCTGGTCGCGAACGTGTACGTACATATATACTGGTGGATGTAGAGGCGTGCACGTGTCGTAGTAGAGGCGGCAAGGGTGCAAGAAAGAAAATACGGCCACATATGTGTACATACGGGCGGGGTCTCGAACGCCTACTCGCGCATACGTACGGCGAGGGCTCGTGTACATGGCTGGGTCGGAACGGAGAAACAGCGTCGTCGTCGTGTTCATGGGTCGGAATGGAATGCGTGGTCGTGTTCATCGGGAGGGCTTGGACGGAAGAGGTGATGGAAACGAGGCCTGGTGTACCGCACAACGGAGGAAACGGACCTCCTACGGTCGAAACGGGGGTCCTGTTGATCGGGAGGGGTGCGGCGTACCACAAAATGGAGGAAATGGACCTCCTACGGTCGAAACGGGGGTCCTGTTGATCGGGAGGGGTGTGGCATACCGTAAAACGGAGGAAACGGACCTCCTATGGTCGAAACGGGGGTCCTGTTGATCGGGAGGGGTGTGGCGTACCGCAAAACGGAGGAAACAGACTTGTGTTGGAGCGCTATGCTCGAAACGCGGGTCCTGTTCATCGGGAGGGGTGTGGCGTACCGCAAAACGGGACTCCACGGGATACTGTTCATTTCCACCGTCGACCCCCTCCAGCCTACATGAGCTACTGTTCATCCACCGTCGACCTCCTCCAGCCTCCACGGGCTCCTATTCATCCAGCCTCCACCGCGCGCTACTCCACCGGCTACTGTTCAACCACCCCTCCACCGTCTACTGTTCATCCAGCCCACCAATGGGGTCCTGTTCAACCACCCCTCCACGGGCACCCCTCCACCGTCTACTGTTCATCCTGCCCTCTACACCATGGGGTCCTGTTCATCCACCCCTCCACGGGCACCCCTCCACCGTCTACTGTTCATCCAGCCCTCCACCACACCACGGGGTCCTGTTCATCCAAAGGCAACACCATCGCTCACTGTTCATCCAAACCCCCCCACAACGCTCACTGTTCATCCCATCGATCGGCTTCAGTTAGCAGCAGTAGCCAAGGAATCGCTCGATCGGGTTCAGTTAACAGCCATCGATCGATCGCTCGGGTTCAGTAACGCGTAGCCTGCAGTGCAATCGCTTGGGTTCAGTTAGAGCCCAACGCCTCGCTCGGGTTTAGTTAGAGCCAATGCCTCGCACACACGCGTGTACGTGTACAAGAGAAACGCGCATCACTCGGCCCCCGACCTCCCACCATAACCGGGAACTCCCCGAAATTTTCCTCCCCCTCGCTTCTACCATGGTTTTTTCCATCATGGACGGCCCAAAGAATGTCATGCAGCTGTGTCTCCGGCCCGCCCAGGACGAAAAGCCCATTTTCTGTCATGATTTGTTGTCATAGAAGTAGGAGCCCACCACATCTATGATGATACCGGGTTTTGTCACAATTATCGTCATAGAAGTGTCATATGTATTACAGAAAAAAATTTCGTTCGGCCCAAAATGTCATGGATGTGTCTTTTTTTGTTAGTGAATCCATGTAGTAGTATATGATACTACAGTAATTATCTTACCTTTCGCATCAGCTTCATAATTTTCGTACGTACTCCATGCATGAACGGCGCCAAAACCAAACTTCTCATTACTCTAGGAAAAATCGTTATTTTCTATCTATCGGTCATGCCATGGAGCAGAACCAAATTTTACAAGTTACGAGTTCAAAAGGAAAAGCCTGCCGTGTTCGCGTCGCACCCCCACACGGTTGGTCCAGCACGCCGCTCAAGCGGGAATGCGTGCGGTGTTGCATTTTCACTTACAAGTGGGACCGCAGTTGAGCAAACCGACTATCGGCAAACCCCCACCCCGCCCACCGTGCAATGGCTGAGAAAACAGGAGGGAGAAGAGATGGCTGTAGCACGGACTCCAAGAAAATTGGTGTTGGATGGGACTCGTGTGGGTGGCATGTGCCGTACTGCTAGACGTGAATGCTAGTTATGGCCCATGCCACCCCACTATATCGAGCCTATATCGAGGTACGTAGAACAAATTTCCCGCAGTCCGTGCTCAGCCCTCCTCTATCTCTCTTCTCAGCCAACCAGCGGACGCGCGGAGCCCATTGTCTGTTTGCTCACATGCGGCCCCACATGTCAGTGAAAACGCAAGAGGACCCACTGAACCTGCACATCTTTCACCTCGACGTGCTGGTGATGAAAAACAAATCCAATAAAGATGTTCGGTGGCCGCTTTTGGAGTTACTCAAGAGTAGTAAGATTCTATTTACAGTTTAACCCAAGATGCACATCTCGTGGCTTCAACTACCACTCTATTTTCTTTCATGACACGTCCTGGATGCTGGATGTCCCACGTGTCGGCAAAAGGAGGAAGAACCCGACCAAATCTTCGGTTGTGCTCTCGGATTAAACTGGTTGTGCTAACTTAAAATTTTTATTGTGTACTCCCTCCGTTCCAAAACATTTGACTTCCATTTGTCCAAAAATGGATGTACCTATATTAAAACATGTCTAGATACATATATATTTTGACAAATAGAAGGCATGTATTGTGCAACGGAGGGAGTAGAATGGATGCAAGTTTTTGTATTGGGAAGAAGAGTACATCCATATATTGATAGAGCACAATTTAGTAGATGTTCTATCACTTTTAGCTAGCACAGAGGCTAGAGATGAGATTAGTGCACTTGTTGATACTCCTACTAGAATAGAGGCTAGACATGAGACTAGATGCGAGGAAGCAACATCTACTTCTTTACACTCGAAGAAGAAAGAAGCACGCAAGATCGAGCCTCCGTAGATCAACAATGAATGCATCGAGAAGGCACTAATCCAACTTACAGGAGTAGTAAAATGTATTCTTGTGGTTCTTGTTTTCTTTGGTCTTGCTTTTCTGGTCAAAATTATCGTTGGAGTTCGTGCAAAACGGAGGTCCGTTTGGGGTCGTGCGTTGGAGTTGGCCTTACAAGTGGGACCGCAGTTAAGGAAACCGACTATCGGCAAACCCCCACCTCGCCCGCCGCATGATGGCTGAAGTTAGAGAAACGACGAGGTTGAAGAGATTGCTCTAGCACGGACTCCAAGAAATAATATGATGTCAGATGGATGTCGTGGTGGTGACGTGTGCCGTACTCCTGGACGTGAATGCTTGTTCTGGCCCATGCCACCCTACTAGTCCTACTACTTACTCCTCCGATACAGTAAAAACACCCGCCCGACGCGCGAAGCATGTGAAGCTAGTGCAAATAGTGTACTACTATTGTTGATTGGCCTCATCCGATAACCTGTTGCAATGCACGTACAATTATGTATTCGGAAAATATTTCTTTTCCTCGTCGCACCACTCACTCAGAGAAGTGACTCGAAAGCCATTCATAAATTTAGTAAGTTTATCACAGGCATATCATTTTATTACATACAACAGGTCATCAACCCACATCAACAACGAGGATACATTATAAATACTAAAGTTTTCACCACACAACAAATAACAAGCAATGAAATGAACTTCAAATCAACCATTCTTCGGCGTTGGAAACGCTTGCTTTGAACCACAAGTGATTCTCTGGGATGGGCCATCGATTGTCGATCTGGAAACCAATGCAGGACTGATCGTCCAGGCTGAAGCGGCCTACTATATCAGTACCAGGGTAGGGAACCACCCAAATGTCCGAGGTATAGACACAGTTGCTTCTCATAAATGGTACTAGTAACGTTGTGTAAACAACAGTTGGATCGCCTTTCACCATCATCGGATAGTTTTGTCCAAGGAAGAGCGAGTTTTCTCCAAGACTATCAATTCTGTACCAGGGAGAAGGAGTTGGTGCTAGCACACTAGTATCCATCCCGAATACCATGCAACGGGTGTTGGAATAGGTCTGGAGAGTGCGACCATGGGAGACTACACCTGCTTCCTTAGCAGTAACATCATCAGTGGATTGTATACACACAAGAAGAGGTGATCCATCAGAATTAGTTGCCAGGCGCCACAGAGTATATGGGCGCTGCTCGTCCTCATGCTCGTGATCATCACCATCGTCATCTCCCCCTTGGTTATAAAATTTTTCAAGTATAGGTGGTGGGATGTTCACAGGACCTTGGAAACACAAGAAGAAGGTTAATTAGTAAAGGGAAACTTGCTAACCCGCATGCATGTGGATGAAACAATTATAATTACGGTGGAAGACAAACGTACCAAAACTACGATGATCCCATGCAAAAACAGTGCCACGAGTGGTGGCAGCAAACACAAGGCCCTCGTATTGAATTGCATCACAGTACTCATTCATGTACAGAAACTGATTTTTGAGCAATATCCATCGAGTCAAACCACCAAGGACGTGAACAAGCTTGTTGAAGATAGAAACAACTTGATAGTTGTTGTAATTCCAAGAGCGGTTGGGAACTCGACAAATTGCTATCTTCCGTAGAAGACAGTCACCATGATCGTATTTGAACGTGCGTACAATACCGGTGTGCTCAACCTCTGGGCAGTCTGCTGAGATTTTTGGAAGTGGAACCCAGTCACGAGTGTACACATTCACAAGTTTCCACTCGCAGTTGGACCCAATGTAAACAACCCAATCTCCATTTGCGCCCGCCCAAGCCTTGCTCTCAAGCGATGGCATCTTAACATCATACGTATCATTATCAAGCGGCATCAACTAACATAGTGTGAGGCCTCCGTCGTGCCAGCGCCAGTCATCAGGGTCACGGCGAAGAAGATAGGGGAGATCAAACCGCTCCTTGACTCTTGGGTTCTTTGTAATGATGTTATTAGTTGAGTCGAGAATGGGCTTGAACGAACCTGCCATGCTAGCCGAGGTGATGATGTCGCACCGATCAATTAGTTCCTCCACTACGTCATCTTTCAGATCGGGGCAAGAATAACGGGGTCGTTTCCGGCCTGTTCCCTCCATGGAGAAGACGATCGAACAATGGCAGAAGAAATGGTGAAGGGCTGAAGGAAAATGGAGGAGGGAGAGGAAGAGCGTGCGACAGCAGTTCCAAATCAAGAGGGAAAGGCGAAGAGTCGGTGGACGGTTGCGAGTTTGCCACGGTTCATGAAGAGGCGCCCCAGCCTACACGTCCGTTCGGAAATACTCCTACTACTCGCCGTCGTCTCACTGATATGTTGGAACGGGACCACATGTCAACGAAACATGGTGTGTAATTTCTCGTGCAAAATGCGATCTGGCCGCGTTGGCCCGACGTGCCACATTAGTTATCGACCTTTATTTTTTTAATGGCATGCCGATCAGTTTTGAAGCACGACTAACTGGTACTATATGCAGAGAAAATATAAACTACTCTACCACTACTCCACCTCCAGTACTAGTAGTATAAAAAAGATATATAGGCTGGAGCTTGAGCGCTTTCTTGCTAAGGGCTGCCCACTTGCTTCTCACACTACCACCCTCGCTCCAGATCTAAAAAAGATGGCCCCTCTCTCCCTCCTCACCGGTGGTCACAGATCCACCCGGGAAGAAAAGGACGTGCAGCGTTGACGCACTCGTCATCGGTGAGCGAGGTCACGCACTGACAACAAGGTCGTCCTCTCATACCTAGCGCCCGCGTGGGATGGCCTCCGTCCCCAAGCTCGCTGCCGTATTGTGTGCGGAGGACGACGACCACGAGCGAAGCCACTTCCCACCGACCCTCAGGTATGCTACCTCTTTTCGAACCATAACCTTGTTCTATTGCCCCATCTGCCACGTCATTGCATGTGGATCTTTTTCCACTCTACCATCTTCCCAATTTGCTATCCTCTGCTCTGCTGGCCACGCAGATGAAAACCATAATTTGCACTATTAAAGGAAACCCTACTTCATGCAGACTAATCCATGCCTGGGTTGAATAAGGAAAGGAAGGGAGACTATACTGTCCAAGAGAGTAGGCATCGAACCCGCATCTAGGTTGAAAAGGGGAAAATTAGTGGGTCTCGTGTGTCTTGGTTGAAGAAGGGTAGAAAGGCATGACAACACAATAGAGAATGACCAGGTTGATCGGTTTATTGTCCTCGCATAGGAAAAAGGTGGCTAAAGAGAACAAAAATGGGACGTAATCCACATATGCTGCCTGGATATTTGTTGCTGTGGGCAACCATACCTCCCTCACCACTCTGCGTCCGTGGAGGTACATCGTACTGGTGCGCCCACTATCTGAATGCTCTTATTGCCACTTATTTTGCTGTTAGTACAATGCCAGCAGTCAAGTCAAGCAATGCGACTGCTAAATTTAACTAATGCCGCTCTCGGTCTAATGCCACTGATAAATTTAAGCAATGCCATTTAATGTCACCGGATTATTTCAGGGTTAGCTGTTGATTGTGGATGTATTAAAGATTTTTCAGCTAAGGCATTCTAATGCTGTTGCACAGCCAGTATACCAACGATGAACTTGTTACTACCTTCAGATTTTTGCACAGTTAATGCTTATAGATTACATACCTCACTTTCATGAGATAAGTTAATTTTTTTATACAGTGTCACCAAAATGCCAAGGCGCTAATGTCATTTTATTTTGGTTAAACTGCACAGACAATTATGAAGACAAGTGGAAAGGTCAAGAGTGGCCACCTCCTCCTCCGGCCGTTCTCTTGATTCGTTCGATCAAGTTTTTATGTTTGATCGATTATCAAGATTGGGATAGCAATTTTTAAGGTCCCCCCCCCCCCAAGTTCGAAATGATATTTACCTTGGAGGTACATGGTTTGCAATTTTTTATACTGTCATTAGTTAATAATGCTAGTTACCTTCAGACTTTTTTATTTGGTTTAATGCTCATGCACAGCTAGTATACCAATGCTGAAACTTGTTACCTTTACATTTTGTATTGTTAATTCTTATAGAAACCTTTCAGTGCTAGAGTTTATTGAAATCTGTTCAGTAAAACCATTGTACTATACCCTGTAATAAACTAACTACTCTACTGTTGCACTAGCCACTGGATTAGTGTATATTTGTAGTATTTGAATGGTGTTGCATTAGCGTATGGACATAAATAAAGTGTGGCAAGCTTTCCCAGATATGTGCTCAAGAAAACTACTACCTGTTTTTCTAAATACTAGATGTTTGGGTACTTTAAATTGAACAGCAAAAACGTCTTATATTAAGGAACCAAGGGTGTAGAGTTCACTCAAATTATCCCGGTAAAGCTAGTCACACCTTTGTTAAAATTAATGTTCATTATGTTATCGGAGGAGGTCTGTATGTTTGTCTCTAATGCCTGTCGACTACATACCTGACATCATGATGTAATGTTAAGTCATTTCCTTTTGTACAGTGTCACTGAATTATCAAGGCGGTGATGGCATTTTATTTTAGTAGAACTGCACAAAATTTGCTTAAAAGAAGAAGAAAGGTCAGTAATGGCTCAGTTTTTCAGAAAAAACTATGTATGCCTTCCTGACATCAGCCGATGTTGCTTTATTTATTCCTTCAAACAGGTGGTTAGAAACAGGCTTGCTACCTTTTCCCATTAAGAAATTGGAATGCTTATGTTTGTGAGTCTATGCTTCAACTAGTGCCACTTTTAGAGTAATCACACTTTCAATATCTATGCAAACAGGGATGCTCGATTTTAGTGGAACTACACAAAAATTTCAACTGGTTCAACATTAGGAGCATGTTTTTTTTCCAAACCTTTATATCCAATTGGTGGCACTATGAGCTGTTCATTACGAAGGTACATGGTTTGCTACTATCTTGCTACTCTTTTTGTACTGTCATTAGATAGCAATACTAGTGATTTGCATGTGAATTTATTGGCAGGGTGGACCTACATTGGAGGTGCAGAACAGGATTCAATGATTGGATGCTCAATTTTGGTTGTATCGATTTCACCTCTTCCATCACTTCGAACATGGATATCCTTGGTCTGATGAAGAATAGGCGCTATATTTCTGCTCTGGGCCAGCAAATCAATTCAGTATGAAATTGTTCGGGGGAAAACATAACTGTATGAGATTTTTGAGTGTAGAACATGACAGATGCTAAGTGGAAGAGACATGTTTAAACCGAAAATACAAGGTGTGGTATATGTTTACTAGCTGCTTGATATTTGTGCAGACAGAGATGTCTGGCCGTTGCTATTTGGCAAACAAACAAAGTGTCCGTAATTTTGGTTGAACTGCACAAGAGAATAGTATAGTCACTACATGCAGTGTCATTTGAAAATAGACACAGAAAGATTGGATAGTCACTTCATGGACTGCAGAAAATTAGTACTGTACTATTTATTGGTCAACACTAGGTGCTTCATTGCTTTGGTCTGATTATACAATGGGCATCATTTTGCCTAAGTTAAAGCTTGTATTCCGAAAATAGTCTCGCGGTGTGATCGAGAGAAGACCAAATCATATTGCAGTGGATGTTCCTCCATCATGTGTGGTTCATCCTCATGGTTCTAGCTGTTGGTGAAACCACTTACGTTTGCAAGAGGAATTGTAGACTTCACAAACAAATTTGTCTTTCAGTCTGTACTGAATATTGGCCAAGAGAAGCATCCATGTTAGTAGGAAGAACAGATAGTTTTTCTAGATCTTTGCTTTTGGAGCTACATATTTGTATTTGATCAGCGAATTATTGAGATGCAGTGCATGTGCTGATGCAGAGTCTGCTTTAGCAACTGCCATTAGCAATCATCCGAGCAATCCTAGGATCAGTTTGCAGTTGGTGGATTATACTTTTGATGGTGATGAGATCACGCATGATAAAAATGAACAAGATGAGGTTGTGGAGGAAGACCGAGTTGGATACTTGAAGAAGCTACTTATGTCTTGTGCTAGAGCTGTGGATGAGAAGGACAGCTTGGCAATCGATATGACGGTTCCGGAGTTGGGGGAAAATGTTTCAGTATCTGGCAAGCCACTCCAGATACTTGGAGAGTACATGGTTGAAGGGCTTGTTGCCAGACTTGCCTCCTCCGGCCATTCAATCTACAAAGCTTTGAAGTGGCAAAAGCCAAATGGCTCTGAAATGATATCCTACCAGCGTGAATTGTATGCCGTCTGCCCCTACTTAAAGTTCGGCTACGTGTCGGCAAACGGTGCAATTGCAGAGGCCGTCAGAGGAGAAGATATGATTCACATAATTGACTTCCGTATCTCTCAAGGTGTTCAATGGATTTCTCTCATCCAGGCTCTTGCGGCCAGGCCTGGTGGACCACCAACTGTAAGGATCACATGCATTGATGATTCTGAATCAGCTTACGTGCGAGGAGGCGGGCTAGAGATACTCGGGAATACTTTGTCAGACATTGCTCGCGAGTTCGGGTTGCCCTTTGAATTCCATGCACTAGATATCTCTGTCAGCGAAGTGGAAGAAGGGCATCTTGGAGTCATCCCTGGGGAAGCTGTGGCAGTGAACTTCAACCTGACACTGCACCAGATTCCTGATGAGAGCGTGAGCGCGGCCAACCACCGCGACCGGATCCTTAGGCTGGTGAAGCAGTTGTCGCCCAAGGTGGTCACCATTGTGGAGCAGGAACTCAACACGAACACAGGCCCCTTCACGCAGAGGTTCGCGGAGACACTCGACTACTACACCGCCATTTTCGAGTCCATCGACGTGGAGCGCCCAAGGGAACCGAAGGAGAGGACCAAAATGGAGCAGCACTGCCTGGCGAGGAAGATTGTGAACATCGTCGCCTGCGAGGGTGCGGAGAGGGTGGAGCGGCACGAGGTCTTCAGCAAGTGGAATGCGCGCCTCACGATGGCCGGGTTCAGACCGTTGCCACTGGGCTCCCGGGTGAAAGACAACCTCAGGACGCTGCTGCACTACTACTCGTCGAACTACAGGCTCGCCGAGAGGGACGGGGTGATATACCTCGGATGGAAGAATAGGGCCCTCGTGGTATCGTCTGCATGGCACTAGTGTTATAATGTGATCTAACGACCAACTTCATGCTTGTGCTATGTCCTCATGATCTGGGTTGTTTTGAACCATGTATTGTGTGAACTCTGAACTACCTGTTTCTTAGTAATATGTGGAATTTGATCATATTTCGTGATATGGGAGGGTTGTTCATTTTTATCCTTCTCTGTTTCAGACACTTCTTCCTTTTAAACCGAGTACCGGAAATGTGTAACCACAAACATTGCAACGTAGGCAATTGAGTTGAGGCCACAGATTCCAGGGTGACATTGTACCAACTACATGTTCCTGGTTCACAATATTAGAATAGAAAGTCCTGAAGGGTGATTGACCACTGGTGATAAGTTCTCTTCAGATTTTTTGAAATGAAGAACAATATCAAAGCATGCTATTAAAGTTATTTAAGTCATGATCAGTCGGATTACAAATTATTGGTGATTCAGTTCACAGTACAAAACCAAATAGTAAAAAAAAACAAGGCTAAAACCTACAAGGCGTGGCTCATCTAAAAAAACTAGAAGGCATGGCTGCACGAATTAACAATTGGCTACAGTGTAAGTTCAATCGACGGCTCGACTAGAGAGCATGGTTGACCTAAAATGAAGAGCGTCGACCGGTGAAGGCTTGACTTCAACATTCAAGACATGTTTTGGAGAGGGCCTTGGCTACCTGCCGCCTTGTCCGCTCACCCTGAATCGACAAATGCGTGAACGTGCTTTGATACCTGTTCCCAACACCACCCATTCCTATCCCAAAGACTCCCGTTTGTGATGCTTGTGCCAAGAGTTTGGTGATCCTTGAATCGAATCTCTTCCTCTTACGACTTAAACCTAGGTTGGCATGCTGCTCTAGAATTTGGGTGGCTCATGCCTGCTAACGCCTAATAAGGCTAGAGTGGTGATCAGGAGAGTATCCTACTACATATATATAGGCTGGCCAACTTGGCGTTAGTTCCTGTCTCGTTTTACTAGGAGAGAAGTGCATATTACACCCCTCAACTCTAGCCCTAGTCTAATATACACCCCCCAACTCCAATATCATCTACTTTACACCCCCAACTCTCAAAACCAGGCGGAATTCAACCCTCCCCTCCCCGTTGACCGGTTTTAACCCAGTTGACCGGTTTTGACATGTTGACTGGGTGAACAGTAACAAAAAAATCAAAAAATATTTTGGTTTTTCCAATGAGTGAACAGTAAATTCAAAAAAAAGTTGGAAATAAAATTCAACAAGCAGTTTCGATTTTTTACCTGGTGAATAGTAAATTCCAAAAATACTTTTTTCCAAAAAAACCGAATTATTTTTGCGTGGACGATTTATCAGCGCGTGATGTCTGTGACAATTTTCAGCTTGTTTGGACATTTCAGTGGTCTCTCAACAAAAAAAATATATCAGCCCGAACTGTTAACTGTTTCATGCAAATATAATTCAGAAAAAAAATCCCTTAATTTTTTTCCTGAAATTTACTGTTCACCTGGACAAAAAATCAACATTTTAAAAAATCAAAATTATTTTTAATTATTTATTTAGAACTTTTTAAAATTTTACTGTTCAGCCGGTGAAAAAACGTAAATTTTTTTAAAATATATTTCTTTTGAATTTACTGTTCACCCAGTCAACAGGTCAAAACCGGTCACCGGGGAGGGAAGGGTTGAATTCCGCCTGGTTTGAGAGTTGGGGGGTGTAAACTAGATGGTATTAGAGTTGGGGGTTATATATTAGACTAGGGCTAAAGTTGAGGGGTGTAATATGCACTTCTCTCTTTTACTAGAGAACTCGAATATATATGTGCTTCAATGTACGCATTACCAGCTCTGTACTTTTGATGGTTCGGATGTATAAATCAAAGTCATCAGAAAAGGACATACTCCAACTTGATGCAGTCACACATGCAGGGATAGAGGCAGGGGTGGGCGAGGTGGGGCCATGGCTCCCCCCATGGTATTTTATTATCTGAAAACACCCCTATATTGTTAGTTCAAATGCTCTATTTTTTAATGTTTGCCCCCCTCCAAGCTTTTACCTCTTCTATTGGCCCCCCTTTATCAAATTAATGGCTCCTTCCCTGCACATATACCTGTAGCAGCGCTAGTAATTTTTTTAAGACAAAGGCTCTTTATTACCTATGTATAACAATATAATGCAAATACAAATCTGACTGCATAACTGTTTTTTGGTCAGAAACCTTGTCGATAAATCGGAGCACACACAATCAAAATCTAACGTGGACCTTTTTTATTTTCTGATTTACATGCATTAAGCAACATTGCTTACTGATTCTAATCGGTTCATTTGGTTTGCATAGCTCCTCGCTTACGAAACTTCTGGACATTTACAATGATGGCACCATGTTGTGCAGTCACCAATCAGTGTAACTGTAGGCATAGGGTCAACTTTAGCATCTCCTAAGTATTCTTTAAGGTTTATTGACAGTCGGACACCATATCATAACAAGCACTTAGGTACAGTTGGTAGAAGAAGAGAACAATTAATTAAACTTATAGTTCTTCTAGTGGTTTTTTGAGTATCTATGTGCACATTCTCTAATTATTGTAATGGTGTAGTAGTGGCAGGCTCATAGCTGTGTAGTGGTGATTCAGGTATTAAATGGGAATCCTATCCTACCATTTCCATGTCATAGTTAAAATAGTTTTACCAGTCCTGGCTTATTAATCAAATGGAGGAAAATATGTTTAAGTTTCAGATTGAGATCCTAAAGCAACAGATGCTATAACAAATTAAGTTGATCTTAGTGGTCTCCGTCCAAGAACTTCAGGCTAAAACCCGATTATTAGGTTAATCATGGTTCTCAAATGTTCATTTGAAATAGCTAAGTATTTTGTGAACCACAACTCTTGATGCTTAACCTAAAGTTAGTTTCCTAAATACTAATTTTACTTAGTGGAACATGAAGATGCTACAGGAGTAATTGCTCCTACAAATATGTTGGAGTACACGCCTCCTAGGGGGCTTCGCGGGTGAGAGTGCCCTTCGTGTCGTCCGTTAGCGTGCCACGGGGGCCTCTTGGGGGCTCTCCGCCGTCCGATCTGCCCGGACGACGCGCACTCGAGTAACCCACCTCGGGGTCCATGACGGGTGGACCATGGGCGCGTGTGGGGCCACCGTCATGAGGCGGTTTTGTCCGCGCCCACGTCGGGTGTCTCTTGTGTTGTCCCTGCGTGCGAGAGAGGCCAGACCCACTTGTCGGTGTCTTTGCCCACCGGGGGACTAGTCCGGTCGTGCCAGGCGAGCCCCCGCGCGCGGCTTGCTAGTGGGGGGTGGGGGTGGGCTTGGTTTGCCTGGACGTGTAGGGGTTGTCCTGCACGGACGCAGAGGGGCTTGGCCACCCAGACACTAGTCGTCGCTGGTTGTGACCAGCTGACGTGGTATGGAATGTGTAAGGTCGGTTTCCCTCCCCTGTGCATCCGTAAAAGTGCCTTGCGTGCTCGCCCATTTGGTACGGCCTTCCATATCCTCTTCTTCTCACTAAAGCATGCGAGATTCTCCTTGTGTCGCTCGCTTCTTCGGGCAGTGGCGGAGCCAAGGGGGGGCGTGTAGGGGCCTGGCCCCCCCTAACGATCGAGCGAACATTGTAGGCAGCAATCTGTTAGCGACATGATTTGCAACGTAGAACGTACGTGGGCCCCCCTATTATGTGAATTCTTGAGAAAGGAAAAAAAGGCCCACGTACAGGCCCACGTATTAGGCATTTTCTAAGTCCATTCCAAGGCAGGCTGGACTTTGCTCAAAAAAAGGCAGATTGGACGATTGGCCGGCCTCCGCTAAATCTCCGTGATTAGCGCGTGCCTGGTTAGGGATGCACCGCTGCCGTACTAGTATGCCTTTGCCGCCTCCTTGCCGTGGGTCTTCCCTAAGAAAAGAACTAATTCATACGGCGACACAAACTGCTTCACTCACCAATTCTTTAGGCTGCAGTCAAAAAACTAGCTAAGGCCTAAGGATAACAGATCACATTGTCTATTAATCTCTCTCTATTCTCATCTTGTATCATGTTGAACTTCTACATCAGAATTTACTTATATTGGCTGTGATGTTTTGTGATGGGTCGCTGCGCTAGGGTATAGGCACTTGCAATCGTTCGAAATCTCGGACCCGTCAATGAGGAGGGGCTGGAGTTGATTCTATAGGTATATGGCAACATTGATCATTTTTTGCAAATTAAACAATAAAATATCCTAATACAACCAGCGATGATTTGCCATTCAAACCTATATAAATGAAACTAAAAGCCAACCATATGGTAATACATGATAATTCTTGTTTGTGTATGTTAAATTTTAATATGAAAATGGTTTATAGCATGACACTTCATGTCATATTTTAGAATAGTTTGATTACCAACTTCGTCTTCTTGGCACATATCTGAAGCTATTGACCAATTAGCTATCGCTAGACACCCTCCAGCTGCAAATAAAATTTGTGTGTCTAGGCAAAGTTAAATTTGAATGATACTTGAATATAGAATTATTGGGTAGTATGTGAGGCACAAAATATTTTCTGGCTTCATCGTCGTCTGGCCCCCCCCCCTTATGCCTAAATCCTGGCTCCGCCCCTGTCTTCGGGTGTGTCGATGTGAACATGGCATCCATTGTCGAGGCGGCCATCGTTGCGTGCTTAAAGTAAGCGAGGGCAACGAAAAGCTGGGGTGGCCGGCGGCTGTTTCCGTTTCCTTTGGGAAAAGGTACGGGAGGAGGCTGTGGTCGCCATGGTTTTATGAGCTTCTTCTCGTTGTTCCTTCGTCGGAGGAGGACGCGGCCTTTGTGAGCAGAGGCCCCTGGAGGTGTTGCGTCCTTCTTCTCGTCGCTCGGTTCCAATGGTTCTTGGACCGTGTTGGATCTTTTGGTTTGCTCTTTTCTTTCTCCTCGTAGGATTTCTGGCATGTATATTAGCTAACCATTTGTTGTTAATATATTCAAAACTATGCCCACAAAGCACACCCAAACCTTACACCAACTGATCAGGAAGGTGCCGGACAGCGAACCAACCTGTTGTTGGATGGTTAGAGAGACTGTGGTATCTCCAGCTCATCAGGGTTCAAATCCTGGTGCTCGCATTTATTTCTGAATTTATTTTAGGATTTCCGGTGATGCGCAGTGGGAGGAGACGTTCCCGTCAACGACGAGGTGCCTACGATGACTTCGTAAATTTTTCAAAAAAAAATATTGGACGACCACAACCAAGCCATCCAGATCCCGGAGCGTCAAAAACAGGGGTAGGTGCTCCAAACCATGCCAACGGGCCAGCCTCAACGACATCTAAAAGCAGACCAGGCATTCGCGGACACGCTAGCTAGATGGAGCCAGGAACAGCGAAAGGCCGAGCACGCAAAGCTCCTCTGCATCCGAGCGACACCACCCGGCAAACGGGCACGGCATTGCTGCCATCAAAGCCACACCGCACAGAGGCAGAAACCGAGAAGAGAGCTCCACTACCAGCGCCCTTTACCATAACTTCTGCTCGTTGCAAACCTACTGTACGAATAGCATCTACTGCTGTTCTTTGACCAGCATAGGGTGATGCTTTTCTTGAGCTTTTGAATCCACAAGTACCGGCCGAGGACCAAAAAACCACCCGACCTTGTGGGTATATGAAACTTTAAGTCATGACACATCTAGTGGTATTGATTTCAGATTATGAATGTTGGCACTTTTTTCTAGAAAGTTGGTCAAACTTTACAAGGTTTGGCTTCAGTCAAATTTTATATGCGAACTAAAAAGGACCGGAGGGAGTACAACATTATGCCGATACACTACGATGCAAAACCAAAATAGATTTTTCAAGGGGTGTAGTTGTTGGAAATTTTTTTGGTCTACCCCCTAATTCCTCTGGGCTTATCCATGGTGCCGCTCACAATTCGCGTATCTGAGGCTGGGGGTAGGGACCTTCTTATATTGTCTTTCCAAAGAGTCCGCCTCTTATACAGATATAAGATTCCTAGTCTTTTCCACTAGTTTCCGGGATAGAGTCCAGATCAAATTACCAACCACGATCATATTTGTCTGTTTAACGGATTCTACCCGTTTTGTCCCCGGAGCACGCGCTTGTGAGCAACGCGTCATAATAGAGTGTAAATTCCTCTAATTATGTAGATCAACATTAGGGCTGTAATCTAACTATACGATCTAACTCCTTCCAATTATCAGTGTACCCGGGTAGTCTTTCCAATATAAATAGTATATTGTATTCCACTGATAATTGACCAGCTTCCTTAAGCATACAACTTAAGTATGTTCCAACAAGTGATAATTCCATGCTAAACATGTAAAGCAATTCCATGTACAAATACATGTATAATTCCATAATGAGGTATTCTGAATATTTAACAATTCCAGGTAATTTGAATATAGTTGCAGGACACATAATTCCAACATCTCCCACTTGTCCAAAACGATCATTCAAATATTTGTAAACCCATAGCCTTAACATGCTTGCCAAATACCTCCTGACTAAGAGACTTAGTCAAGGGATCAACAATCATATTAACACTACGTTGGAAACCCACAAATATATATACGGTGATATTTTCCTTCAATATGTTTCCTTGCTGTGACACTTAAGATCACTAGAGACCTTTAGTTTCCGCCTAATTATTCCAGCATAGCTTTCTTTGGCACCTCGAGTATTATTTTCTCGAGTGTAATTCCACCTTTATAGGCACCTTGAGTATTTTGTTTCCTCAAGTGAAATTCTGCATCAATTATTTTCCATCACATATATAATAATATGATTAATTCCGCGTCGAGTCAAGTATAAGATAACCATGTTGAATAAAATTTGAAAACCACATAAATATCAAATCCAATAAGTAAATGAAGTTCCATGATTAACCATGTTAGAAATTCCTGACTTTGATCAGTGAACCTGCACCATATTAGTACTACAGAAAAATATGAATATGCGCACCTGGACTTATTTCTCATCTTGTAGACCTCATCAATGTGTTTACCTTTAATATAAATTTAAGAACAAGTGACAGGTTGTGATGCACTTTCCACAATCTCATATGATGTGTGAGATTCCCTTAACTGCTCATCTTTCCTTCCACTGCCTGAATGCAGCATAAATTCCGGTAGCTAAGGTATGATAATATAATGAAGATACATACGAACTCCAGTACCATTTATTATTCCATTTTTCCTCAGTAGTTCAAATATAATTCCTGACCGAGTATGATTCCCTTTATCAAAGTTATTTTAACACATTTGCAATTTTCCATAGAGAAACACTTCAAAGTATTTTCTATGTATTTCCACTCGTAAAATTAAATAGGATTTTCAAATGTTCCTTTCATATGAAAGTTAAAACATGACCAAGTTTTGTAGATGACTGCCTTGATTCCTTTAGAAAACCATATGACCTGCTATTCCATTGATGTGAAGGTTCTTATATGACCATACATTAATACACTCAATTAGCAAACCATGTCTTTAGTTCCTCTTTCCCAAAATTCCAGGGGAGAGAGTTTCCACAAAGTATATTTCCCTTTATGTGAAGAATTGAATAACAAGAGTGACATTATAATATTCCAGCGAGCCAAATTTCCTTACAAAATATAAAAACACTTCCAGACAAATAGGCTTGCGATTATTTGGTATGATATTAAGTTCCCAAACTATGCTCTTCCTCATCTGAGTTTATTCCTTCCCGCAATTCTTCCACCCATAGTTGACATTGATGAAAAAAAAAAACTTTCTTAAGAGAATTTAGTGATTCCTCTAAAATTTAGAGTGACATCTCCCAATAACACATAATAATTATCCAGACGTCCAAGCTAATTCCTCACACTTATCCTAAGCATGTTAGTATTGGGAGTTTCACTGCTTGTAGTTTCCTTTGGGGTCAAGATTATTCCAGTATGATTGTTAATATTTCCACCCTTGATCATAAAAATAATTGTTTTCCTACTTTCCACCAGTTTTCCTTTTTCAAATCAAAAATAAAACAACCCTTTGATCCACTAGAATAGCCATGAAAAAATTCCTGGTGTGCACTTTGTATTAACTGAGAATTTCCTGTCAAAATAGAAGATTTCCTTCCAGTCTACAAGACATATAGTGACTGTGCTAGATGAATAATGATATCAACAAACGACAGTGTCCAATACATCTTTAAAAAATACAAGGGAGTATAAAAGACATTCAATAATTCCATGATATTTACATGTTCAATTGATATATTACTGAAGCGTACTTCCCCCACCAATTGGTTGTTAAAACTTTGGTAATCTTTAATCAACCGATTTTCCACTTCAGTACAACATGTGACAAGCACAATAAAACATTCCGACTTGTATTTTGAAATAGTATAAACATAACCATATCATGTGCAATCATCAATGATAAGATAAAAATAAATAACATGACCTCTAGTGGGAGTGTCCAAAAAATAATACCATAAGTACCACAAGAAAAAAGTGTGAAACCTTTTTATTTCCTTCCACCTTAAAAAAAGAAGGTGTGCAAGTAAAAAATACTCATTATATATGCTTCCCAAGTACCACAATCCTCCCACTAAAGTTTAGAATTCCAGAATCAGTAAGCCACTCAATTCTTACTCAATTCTGTTCCATGATATCTGACCAAGTCGTCCATGACAAAATAATAAATTCCAAGCATGTGTTCCCATTAACAACATTCCTCTCCATGAGTTATCTTCCCAAATGACAATCTGGGTTGCTAACTTCCAATGGACCATCAAGAAAGAATAAACCATTGTGTGAAATTCGGTAATGCACTAATTTTATCATTGAGCAATATTTCCACTCTTCCCTTTCCAAATAGTATTTCATAAACAATGGGTTTCAAGATAGAACCATAAATCAAATCCCTTCTTACTAAAGTTGCACAGAATGTCCTATAACAAAAATACTTTTCCTCCACAAGGGAGTTTCATGGCAAATTTTCCAATTCCAAATTGTATAAGATTTAGCAGCAATGACGAAACACATAAATATGGATAATTTCCTTTGGCTATCAGCATGTCAATAAAATTGCTATTGTATTCCAGCAATAAGACATAGCCTAAATCCATTTATACTTGAAAAGATAGCACCAAATAAATAAATATAGTGCAAATATTATCATTAGGCATACCAGCAAATGAAGAGCAAATTTCCTTGTCCTCGAAGTAACTCACATCTTCCGCCATAAACAAGTGATGCAAAAATAATATGTACTTCTCTGAAATCCCTTTCCAGGTTATGCGTAACTTTCCGCAGAATAATTCAACCATTTGCTGATCAACTTCTTCCAAGGAGTAGACATATTTTCCTTGTTATGACATACATGCAGTTGATTAGCAAACCATTAATGAGTGATGTAATAAAATATAATAATCAACAGATAGGATTCGTAATTTGCTTCTTTTTCCCCGTAGCACCCGTGCACAAGTGCATGCGCGGCTCTTCCGGCCGGCCTCTCGACCGTGCAGTTGGCTACATGTTAGACACAATAAATAACAATAGAAATTCCCTCTCTTTCCTTCAAATAATGGCTTGAAATTCCAGTAATTTTTAAATGAAAAATTGCTGTTCTTGATGATATAGATAGTAGCGGCAGCAAGCGTTGGCATGACCTGCAGTTTCCGAGCAGTTGCTCGTTCAACTTGGAAAGTCCTTGAGTGGAGATTTCCTGTTCCTTGGTCAGCAAGCTGCCAAGTTCAGGTCAATTAGAGATGAGTTTGATCCTGTATAGCTGTCGACGCATCCGTGCCTATTCGTGCAGCAAGTAGGAGAGGCCGCAAACTTCTGAACGTCCCGACGGAGCGATGCGAGGACCATGTGAGTCGCCACTGTTACATGATGCCAGAGTAAATCTTTAACTTCCAGATCCGATTAAAATAAAAGAAGAATCTGTTAACAATTTCCGGCAGTAAATCTTTGCCGTGTTTCCGATCACACACACGCATTGGATCACCTTCCAGCACTCCTTCCTCACGTGCCCAGAATTACCTCATGTGGCTTCACGAAATATCAACGCCAGTAGTACTCCTTGATCTCCGTGCAGCAAGTTTAACCTTCCATGCCCCACGTGATGTCACGATTAGCTTCCTAGATTTCTGTCATGGCTGTGCTTCCGGTTGATCAACGCGCAAAACTTCCAGCAACCTGCAGTGCGGCGCGCTTGCCGCTTGATTTCTCGGTCCACATAAATTATTCAGCAGAACGATCCAGCAATTTGTACTAGTCTGACTCGATCCATGTACCCCTTTTGCTTGGACATATAAAAGGTACTGTACGTACCAAGAGGTACACGTAGCTATAGGAAAATTGCTGAATCAAAGAGCAGATCTGAAACCAGGCAGACTGCACGCGTGGGATGCGATTGTATAAGAGAACCGATCAACATACGAAGGAGAGTACGCAGCGGAATCAGATGCGACCGACGGCAATCACGACGACCGCGGATAGTTTGCACGGGACTAGGGTTAGAGCGATCGAACCTTGCGCTGATGCCAATGTTGGAATTTTTTTTGGTCTACCCCTAATTCCTCTGCGCTTATTCATGGTGCCGCTCACAATTCATGTATCTGAGGCTAGGAGGTAGGGACCTTCTTATATTGTCTTTTCAAAGAGTCTGCCTCTTATACAGATATAAGATTCCTACTCTTTTCCACTAGTTTCCGGGATAGAGTCCAGATCAAATTACCAACCATGATCATATTTGTCTGATTAATGGATTCTACATGTTTTGTCCCCGGAGCACGTGCTTGTGAGCAACGCGCCATAATAGAGTGTAAATTCCTCTAATTATGTAGATCAACATTAGGGCTGTAATCTAACTATACGATCTAGCTCCTTCCAATTATCAATATACCCGGATAGTCTTTCCAATATAAATAGTATATTGTATTCCACTGATAATTGACTAGCTTCCTTAAGCATACAACTTAAGTATGTTCCAACAAGTGATAATTCCATGTTAAACATGTAAAGCAATTCCATGTACAAATACATGTATAATTTCATAATGAGGTATTCTGAATATTTAACAATTCCAAGTAATTTGAATATAGTTGCAGGACACGTAGTTCCAACAGTAGTCAAGCACACCAAGAACTACCAGGCGTCCTAACGACTAGATAGGAGAGTACGGCAAGCTGGAGGAACAGAGGAGACTTGTGCATGTGTAAACCGGTGAAGGACTCCTCAAACATCATATTCACAAAAGTCAATTTGTGGTGCTCTCACGGAGAATGTCGTTGCGCCCCTGCAACCTGCCGACTTGCCTTGCATTTATGTACTTCCGTTTGACACCTATTTCCAATGCTACCTATTCCCATTCCCGATACTCTCTTTTGTGATGTTGTTAGTACCAAGCATTTTCTGAGACTTGTGACGAGAGTCCTCGCATCACAAATAACCTGCATGACAAGTTCCCTCTAGGATCTCCTTGAGAACATCCACCGCGCCTTTGTCCGCCGCACGAATCCAAGCCCATGCTTTGTACTGGCTGACCACAATATCGCTCTCGTACACCTCCTGGCGACCAATGTCTTTCCCGACCCTCCGAACCTGACATTTATACATTTGACAGCTAAATAATAAAGAAAGAGAGGTTTGTGGTAACTTAGGTAGTTACTATAACATCACGCATTTCAAGGCATAATGAGTTTATAGCCTAATAAATGAACTCTTTCATGATACCACTCATATGTTACTATCCACTATGAAGGTAGTAACATAGACTAGTAACATCGACAAGTTACTACTCTATGTTACTCCCCACTGTGAGCAGTCTAAGTCATCTTACGTTGTGCACCGCGATCAAGGCGGAGAGAAAAACGAGAAAACTTAATGTCTTTTTTGCTAATTAATAGCATTGCATGCAATGAACTAACCACTGCATGTCATGTTTGGTAGTCTCAAGTCATTGAAAGCATGCACGGCCCACATCTCTTATTGGTTGATATGTCACAAAACAAGAAACAAGAAGAAAGTTAATGTACCATGCTTAAATGTTTTGGGATTATTTGGTTTTCGTAAGGTGACTTACATACCTAGACAGAGGGAGTACCTATCATCCTCGCTTTAGCGTATTTGGCCGAATTTGTTTTGTAGTAATATGAAATGTTTAATTATTTTTCATGATTTATGAGGACTATTCCTTTTTATCCTTGTGTGTTTCAGGCATTTCTTTCTTTCTATTAAAATGAGTAACAAAAATGGGTTAAACACAACCATGGCAATGTAGGCAATTGAGTAGAGACCACAAAATTAGTGGTTAGTACATTGTACCAACTACGTGCCAAAACCAATTTCTGAACTACATACTCCAAATTCGGAGGGGAACTTTTGGTCTATGAGAGTATATACACCCTATATGGAAAAATAAATTAGTAGTGTTCAAAAAAAGAAAAATATATTAGTAATTAAATAAAATGTCAAAAAAATCTGAAAATATTTTTGAAATAATCTTGACCTTCCATTGTACTTGTAAAAAAATCCACAAAAAAAGAAAAAAATGTTGACTTCTTTTAGAAAAAACAAAAAAATCGGCCAAAACAGTGTGAATAGTGACCTATGATAGCAAATAAATTTTGTTTTGTTTTTTGCCCTGAAGTCAACTTTGGGTTTTTATTCGCGAAAATTTCTATAATAGTGCAAAAGAAAATCAAGTTTATTCTAAAAAACTGCTAAACTTTTTTGACTTTTATTTTAATTATTAAAAAATCCCCATATGAGGTGTATATACACCTAAGAACCAAGCGGTATTTCCCCTCCAAATTCATACTAAATACTAGTAGAAAATATTGGCCCCAAGGGGTGGTTGATCAATCATGGTCGGTAAGTCCTCTTATGATTTTCTAAAAAAAAACGATGGTAAGTCATGCTAGTATATCTTAAAGTTAGTTATGTCCAGATTGGCCGAATTACAACACTACAGGAATGCACTTACAATGCAAAACAAACATAGAGTTTTCAAGGGGTCTATCTAAGCACATCAAGAGTTCGATGAAAGCCACAAGGCGTGGCAACGACCACGTAGCAGAATAGGGCAAGCAGTAGGAGACGTGTGCTTGTGTAAACTGATGAAGGCTTGAACATCATATTCATAATAGTCACCTTGTGCTCAGCTTTAGGAGAGGGCCCCTGCAACCTGCCACCTCGCCGGCTGGCCCTGAATCGTCAGATTCAGTGATGTGTTTTGACACCCTTTCCCAACACCACCCATTCCCATCGAAGATACTCCCTTTTGTGATGCTAGTGCAAAGATTACCACCAGCATCAACATGGTGATCAGTGGCCCTCTTTCTCTTCTGACTCAAACCTAGGTTGTCATGCATACTACTCCTACATATTATATACTCCCTCTGTTCCAAATTACTTGACCCATATTTATCTAGACACGGATGTATCTAGACACTAAACAAGTATAGATACATCTGTATTTAGATAAATTCAAGTCAACTAATTTGAAACGGAGGGAGTATATGTATATATATAGGCTAGCCAACTTAAGTGTTCCTGTCTGATTTTACTAGAAAACTCAAATATATGACTTCATTACACACATCGTTGTCTCTGTACTTTGGATGGTTCAGATGTATAAATTGAACAAGCCTCCGTCCATGTGGCGTTAATAACTCTTGGCTGCTCTCTCCAGCTGGATACATGCATGCCGCTGCAAATATCATGGTGGGCATATAGTGCCCGTCTGTATAGCGATGAGGCAAATCTTTTATCTCCGTTTTGAAGAAAAAACATATAATGCTCTGCCAAACGTTTCAAAAAACTTAGAAGATGCTGAAATGGACCTTGCGCTTACGGTTACACTGATTGGTGATTGCATGAGAGTGCCCATCATTGTAAATGTCCTAAAGTTTTGTGAGCGAGGAGCTGTCCAAAGCAAATGAAATTGATCAGAATCAATAAGCAAGGTTGCTTGGTACTTCAGTCCATAAAAGGGGGAAAGGCCTATGTCAGATTTTAAGTGTGTGTTCCCATGTTTCGACAAGGTTTTTGACCCTTTTTTTGCGGGTTAAACGAGAGTTTTATTTAATAGGGAATTGTTTTACCCTCGTTTTGACATAACAGATAAAGGTCATCAGGACCTGAATTAAGCCAAACAGCAGTACACTGATCAATACGCCCCATCTGTACCAGCATCAACATGGTGATCAGTGGTCCTCTTTCTCTTGTGACTCAAACCTAGGTTGTCATGCATACTGCTCCTGCATATTATATAGATGTGTGTATATATAGGCTAGCCAACTTAAGTGTTTCTGTCTGATTTTACTATAGAACTCAAATATATGGCTTCATTACACACATCATTGTCTCTGTACTTTGGATGAACTTTCAGATTTGTTTTTTTATGCAACACTTATTTTAACGTATTTCATCCTGGAAGTTACACACTTGTGCATTATGTCTCTAAGTATATGTGTATTTGTTTTCAATTTTTTGATATGTGCAAATTCAAATTTTGATCTTTTGAAATACGGCTTCCATGGAGGCGGAGCTCCATTGAGCCTTTTCGCATGTTATGCCTGCATCAAGTTGGAGGTTGGTGTATAGTCTATGGATCGGCCCTCTAGCAGTGGTGATTCTACTCAACAGGCTTCAATAGGCTCTAGCCTACCCTCAAAATTTGCCACACACAAATGTTAGAATATAAGTTGGGTTAAATATAGAGATAAGAAGTAGAG
This sequence comes from Triticum urartu, assembly GCF_003073215.2. Lineage (NCBI taxonomy): Eukaryota > Viridiplantae > Streptophyta > Magnoliopsida > Poales > Poaceae > Triticum > Triticum urartu. The sequence continues at coordinate 501,133,273 of NC_053026.1, read as the reverse complement.
ATTGAATAGGTTTAAACCATGTATTACTTGTCCTCTACTCCAAGTCTCTATCCCTCCGTTGTACCTCTATATATACCCCCACAAGGGTCAGATCAATACAACAACAAACATTAGTCATCCTACATTTTCCACATGGTATTAAAGCGGTTAGTCTCACGACGCCGATCCTAGGACCTTCCTCCACCTCCGCAGCGCGCCGCCCCCGGGGAGATCAATCTCCTCTTCCCGGGGGCGTGGCACCCAACCATCAAAAATGAGTTCGGTTCATTAGATTAGTTTAGATCAATATCTTGATTTTCCTTCTGATATTTCTTCTTTAGCCAAATAAAATTCGGCGATCTCCAACCCAGCAGCCGGACGGCGATGGAACGGCGCCATGGGCGCTCCTCCGTCTGCGGCACGCGGCATCAACCTACGATTCATGATCCGTCGTCGGCTGCCACACGCAGCAGTGACCCCGTGAGACGCGCGCACGGACGGGTGAGGACCAGATGAGATCTGCCTATGCAAAGGTCACCGATCCATGCGCTGGCCGCTAACCCCGCCATGGAGCAGTACGATATAGCCAGCAGCCCAGCAACACATGCACGAGCAGATGCATGTATCAACACCAGCTCATCTACATCAAGCCCGTCCAGCCTTGATCGATCGGCGCGAGCATGTCTGTGCAACAACCAGCTACGATCCGATCAAACCGTCGACGAGCCAGCCGCAAGCAAGTCCGAGTCAGCACCGACTGCAGCGAGAGGCTACGTTGCACGACGCGTCGTTCTCGGTTCACAGGAGGGCGTAGATCCTGCAGTGATTTCCATCGCGTACGAGTACACGGATCTCCCGCCGGCGCAACCAGCAACTCCTTCGAATCAGCGGTTCAGCACCGAGCTACCCATCGCCAAGCGCCAACAGCCGCGTCGACTACACTCACGCAAGGAGCAGCAAGGAACACGGCCATGTGCGCATGCATACGTGCATGGCCGAACTCACAAAGACGTCCATGCGTACGCGCATGGCGTGGAGCCTTGGACTTCAGCCACGCGCCTTTTGCAAGGGTCGAAAGGCAACGACACGCAGGTCTCTGCGATCCGCACATGGGAACAATCACCATTGTGATCCGATCTGGCCGACGACCACAACACCTAGCCGCATGTCACTGCGGCGCCGGACACCGGGAAGGCCCATAGGTTTTTGACTTCGAGGCACGCGCACGAACGCGATTTTCACCAAGCCGACTCCATCGACCTGTACGACTAGCCTGGCTGCCAGCCAACATACTTCATCGAGCACACCTATGAGAAGCGACCTCAACATGCACTGTCCACACGCCAGACTGGTGTGGAACAAGATGCAATCTTCATGGACTTCTCCGGCACGGCACGGCATCGACACATCGTCGCCGTGAGGGACGCCTTCAAGCGTCATCATCGTCGACACGCCGCTGCAACGCCATTGCCGACACTTCATCACCAAGGTCTTCATCAATATGGTCTTCACCAACATCTTTCTTAACACACCGCCGCCTTGTCCACAAGATGGACACCTAACGTCCTCTGACAGAGTTTTCTGCAAGACGCGACCTCGACGACGGCATTGACCGCGTCACGACGACGGCAACGACCGTGTCATCCACGACGGCACGACTGCATCGACATGGCGTCACTATAGTGACGACCCTACACGGCCACACGGTTCTGGCAAAACCGATGTGTGCTCGATGGGCCTCCTCCGGTCTTGGCAAAACCGACGGACTCATCGCCGACGGCACCCTCTGACATCCGCAAGGTGCATCGTCCACGTCTGCAGCTCCGTCATAACGCATTTTTTTTGCGCATCCGGCTTTGTGCGGCTTCATCATCCACGACGACTACACCATCGACCACGACTACATCGACCACGGCTACATCACCATGATCAGCTACCTCGACATCGACGTTAATGGCTTGGTCTACAGCAACACATCGGCAACAACTCCAGTCAACAGCGTCCGCGTCGTCACCAGCGTCCACGCCACTCTCGCTGTGACTGCGGGAGGGAATAGAGGAGAGTCCAGGGAGGCACCAGAAGGGGACGCAGTCACCACCCTAGGTGCTGACCCATCACCCATTAGAGACGCAGTTGATGATGGCGCAACGGAGAAGACGACAGAAGCACAATACTTCAAATCCAGTCGTAATCATCCGTTTCACTCCCGCTACGACTGAGGGGGAATGTTAGAATATAAGTTGGGTTAAATATAGAGATAAGGAGTAGAGATTGAATAGGTTTAAACCATGTATTACTTGTCCTCTACTCCAAGTCTCTATCCCTCCGTTGTACCTCTATATATACCCCCACAAGGGTCAGATCAATACAACAACAACAAACATTAGTCATCCTACATTTTCCATAACAAAAACACCACCAATGGTCAGCACACTAGTAGTTAGGTGCAGCGCATAAAATGGCATCCAACACCAAAAAATTAGTATCCTTGAAGTTGAGCCTGCCCTGAAATTACGTCCTATATTCGCCACTAAGGTGAGTGTGTATCATTGCTTCATAGATAGATAGAAAGGCAGTACAGGGGGTGGAGAGCCTCCAACACGTAAACCACTAGGTGCGCGAGTCTCCGAAGAGCAAAGGAAGGGGATGCTCGGCCGAAGTCCTTACAATTCACTTTTTTTAGCAAAAGAGGGTTTCCTCTTCGATTTCCATTAAAGAAACCAGCGAAACAGCATCCGGATATGTTGTTATCACACACGACTTAAGCTAATCCTATTACATGCCAGGGGGGAGTCTCAAAGTAACCCATAATCAAGCAGAAGCTACATAAAGAAAAGACGCCCGGAGTCAGGCCCCAAAGGATGAGTCGCACGCGCAATTCCCCTGCTTCACTTCGCTGGAGCGCCAAAAGAAGAGAGATCTTCATTTTCTTGTCACTGCTGAATACAAAGAACCCCAAAACGCCGACCTTGCGCAGCCTTGTAGGCATCACTTGCTACTTGCACGATGAGTTTTGCCCCCAGCATCAACATTTTTTCCTCTGGGTCCCTTTTCTGCAAAATAGCCCAGTCAGAGATCCAACCACAAAGCATTTTAACAATTCCCATTGGGTCAGAAATCTTATTTCTATCAAATACAATATCATTTATGCATCTCCAAATCGCCTATAACAGCGCTGAGACGCCAACCAATATAAGCTTCTTACTATCTTTCTGGAAATTTTTAAGCCAGTTTCCGAGACAATCATCAAGGTCTCTAGGAGTACATTTTAAATCAAACGCACATCTTACTAATGCCCAGATAATTTTGGCCACCGAACAAGAGAAAAACAAGTGATCAATTGTTTCATCCTTCCCGCAGAACACGCAATGTTTATCCCCTTTCCAACCTCTTTTTAGCAAGTTATCCCTAGTAAGAACACTTTTCCTTGCCATAAGCCATAAGAAGAATCTAATTTTAGCAGGAACTTTAATTTTCCACATGAATTTCCTGGGGAACCCCACATCAGTCGTGATCAAATATCTGTATAAAGACTTGACAAAAAACTTTCTATCAGTGGTCAGCATCCACATAGGTTTATCTCTACCCCCATGCATCAGGACTTCCTCACATCTCACTTTCACACTCTCCCAAAGTTGTTCAGTGTCACCATAGAGTGATCTCCTGAAAGTAAAACCACTCCAACTTTTATCAACAGCCTCTTTAACTGTTATCCCTTGATCATTACTGATAAAGAATAAAGAAGGGTAAGCCTCCTTGAGAGGTTTATCCCCTACCCACCAATCTTCCCAAAACCTACTATTTTTTCCATCCCCCAATTTTTTCTTAATATGTGGGTAGAAGTATTTTCTCACTTTCAAGATATTAGACCAAAACTGGGAGTCCCCATTTTTGTGTTTGATCCCAGAGAGACATCGTTCTCTATTTTCCACAACCACTTAGCTAACAAAGCAATGTTGAACATTTCAATGTTGGTAATCCCCAGCCCCCCTTGCTGTTTTGAAAGGCAACAAGTTCTCCAATTCACCAGGTGGGACTTCCTTTTATTCTCTTCTGATTGCCACACCATCCTGGCTCTGTAAAAATCTAATTTTTTTTCTAACTCCAGCTGGTAAAAGATAAAGGGACATCATGTATATAGGAATATTGGACAAGCAGGAGTGCACCAAAGTGACTCTACCTGCAATATTTAGTAACCTACCTTGCCAACAGGCACATCTTTTCTTAATTTTCTCAGTTACATTCCTCAACATTTTATTACCAATTCTTTTGTTGGACACCGGTGAGCCAAGATATTTCAGGGGTGTCTCTTCCAGGACCTTACAATTCACATTACATTGATAATAGATTGTAGCCATGTGGCGCCGGCCTTAGCCCAAGCACGCATGTCATCCTTGATGGAGGAAACCAGATCGGCAATGGGTGTCTCTGTTTTATCGAATCTTGTCGATTCATTGTTTGTTTGTGTGAATTATGTTTGTTTGCATTGTTTTGGTCTACCACTCTGTCCGGCTAGCTGCTCACACAGGCCATACCGAAAAATTGGCTGCCATTGTTTGGTTTGTTGCAACACACTGTCAAGCAGGGCATCAAGGATAGATAAAGAAAATATAGTTAAAAGAAAATATAGAAAACACCAGAGAGTGTACTGCCGATACATGGAACACATCAACACAAAGCATAACATGAATAAACCAGCCATGCTGACCAGAAATCCCTAACTAATTCAGCAACAAGGACATGTCTTAGCCCATGAACGAACCCAACCCGGCCAGCAAATACAAAATTACAAAAGTGAGCGATATGATGTGAATGTGATACAAACTTGCCAATGAGAATGAAAAACTACGCGAAAACCAGAGCAGCCAAAGCCAAGCTCGCGGCCGCTCCGCCGCGCCCCCTGACTGACCACCCGCCGGCGCTGTGATCCAGCGGCTGCCCCCCGCCGTTCAGCAGCTGGTTCTGCTGCTGCCCGAACACCCCCTGCCCTTGCCCATGCTGCCCCTGCCCGAACGGGAGCGGGCCATGGCCGCCGCTGATTGGCGCCACCGCGCCCGGCGCCGTCGGCGGCGAGCTTCCCAGGGGAAGGTGGTGCGGGTGCGGCGTGCCGTGAGGTGGTGGCGAGAATGCCATGTTGTCGTCGTCCGATGAAGCTGGTGGCGTGGCGATGCCCGCGCCGGGAGATGACACGAGTGGGGGCGTGTCGACGGGCGGCGATGGCGTCTGAGGCGGGACAAAGGGGGTCGGAGGAGCTGGAGGTGGTGACGAGTGCAGAGGCTGGTCCGGCGACTCGGGGATCGGGTGCCTGACTGCTGGCGGTGGCGACGAGTACAGAGGCTGGTCCGGCGTCTCGGGGGTCAGGTGCATGTCCGCCGGTGGTGGCGACGAGTACAGAGGCTGGTCCGGCGTCTCGGGGGTCGGTTGCATGTCCGCCGGTGGTGGAGGCAGCTGAAGGTCCGGCCAGTCCGTTGACGGGTCAGACAGCGGAGGCGGCGGTGGCAGCGGCAGGTCGGGCAAGTCGGCGGAATCGTCGTCGTCGTCAGCTGGCGGTGGCGGCGGCAGCATCTGGTCAGGCGACGTGTCAGCTGCTGGTGGCGCCGTTTGGTCTCCGAAAGTGAAGCCCGAGCCCCACGGACTGGCGAGAGTCGACGTCGCCGACGGCGGCGGGAGCACGTCCTCCATCGAAGGCGACGACACCGGCAAGGCCGCGGCGCCGCACCTCCGCCCCGTCCACGGCTCATCCCTCGTCCTCCACACCGTGACGCCGTCCCTGCTGACGATCCTCATATCTCCGGCGCCGTCGAGGCTGAGCATCGCGGGGTCGGAGTCGACAGCGGTGTCCCACAGCGAGTGCCCGCCGGCGAAGAGCTCGAGCCCCACCGGCGAGAAGGCCAGGTCGCAGGTCTCGGCGCCGCCCACCGGCGTGCATTCCGACTCCCACACGCTGCTGGTCCCGCCGCCGCCCCCCTGCTGCTGGACGACCTCGATGTAGCACACGTCCCCGCTACCGCCATCGCCCACGGCGGCGCGGCGGAGGTACGCGGCGAACGACCCGGAGGGGGACGCGAGGAAAGGCTGCGCTGCGCTCTGGCCGCCGTCATCGGCGTCGGCGAAGGCGGCCGGCGCGACGGTCGCGATGATCTGCTGCTCGGTGGTCCTTGCGATGTAGCTGGAGAGGACGGCGAAGGCGCCGCCGGAGAGCCGCAGCAAGAGTAGCACTAGGATGGCAAGGTAAGAAGAGGCCATGGCGATGATGGTGTGAGGAGCTTGGCGATGGGTGGTGTAGGGTTTTAACGGAGGTGGAAGAGGGTTTGGTGCAAGCTCAATTTGTGGAGCAACTCCAGTGTGTAGTGGGGTAGTAGGAGAAAGGTGTGCGTTGCATGGAGTGGAGAGCATCTTAGTCCAGTTTGGCTGTTTGGGATATGATTTCAAATTGAGATGCTGCGTTCAGTCAGATGGAATTTTTTGGGTGTGCTCACCTGTTCCAACAGCTAGGGCATTAGATGCATTGGAGGTCTCTAACCTTGCTGCCACCTCTCCTTAAAAATATTAACACAGAACAATTCAGGATACAGCTAGTAGTTTTATGATGTGTCATCACTGGATTGACAGAGCATTAGGCCATGAAACCTACTCCCTCCGTTTCTAAATATTTTCTTTTTAGAGATTTCAAATGAACTACCACATACGGATGCATGTAGACATATTTTAAAGTGTAGTCACTTATTAAAATCTTTAAAAAGACAAATATTTAGGAACGAAGGGAGTACTAAACTACTACTTTCAATCAGCAGATGGTCAAACTGTTGGTGATAACCTACCCAGGCATGAGTGATGCATGGTCAGGAAAAACTTGTGTGTGAACCATATCTGCATCCGAGAAGCATGATACTACACGAAAATGTCCTTCAACAGCATGCAGCATGCAACCACACATGTCCCTCACCATAGCGAGGCGTTCCATGGCCCGCTGTGCAGGCGCCAAAAGCACCGAGAAGACTAACTGGAACATGGTCGTCGAAAATAAGATGTGCGGCTACCATATCCAAGTGCACCAAATGATTACACGAAAATTTTCAGGAGCATACAGGTGTACAGCTTTACTACAGTTCAGTAAGGGAAATCGTTGCAGACAACAACACTGATGGCATTAGCAAAATCACCGTGCTAGTTGCTACATAAATCCAAAGTAGAAACACTTCAGTTCTCAAACCATGCTGCATCATGCTACAAACACTAATCTCCATGGATCGTGTAGCGCTCCCACTTCTTAGTCGGGTCATAGATCTGCAAGGAAATACAAGTGGTTACTTGTCTGGACGAATTTGCCGACAATGCAGACAGATCATCCTCAAGTGAATGAAAAGATAAAAGGGTCGGTGCCAAACCTCCCATCTCGAGGCCGGGAATATGTGTTTGTTCTTCTCGTACCAGTGCCTCTCCACAACCTTCCCCGCATGAGACTGCAACCATCAAGAATGATATTATTAGACATCTGGGTTCTGGAATGCCGCATGTGGGCACCAAAAATAGAAGAGATTGGTCAGTCACCTCATCCTTCTCTTTTGTTGCATCAGCAATGGTACGCACATCCTCGTGAACATCAAAGTGGAAAAGCTGGAAACAGAAATCAGCGTCAGTGATTAATACCTCAACTCATTAGATCGTGAAGAGTTTATATAGAAAACCAGAAGGTTATTGTGTGGTTGAACACAAACAAGTGTCACGTGATTTTCTTTTATACATTGCAGTCTCACCATCAGCATTCATAAGTGCGCTAAACTATATTGAGACAGCACATATGATATTACTGCGCTTTGATGATAGGTGATAAAAAAACAGTGAGCAGTTAAAAGATAACGGTGATGCAAGCCAGAAACTCAAACATCTAAGAGAAGCGTATCAGTTTTGCATATATCCATGTTTTAAAATCTAGGGGAAGCTCCAGAATAACAATAAACATATTAGAGGAAAGAAAAGAAAACAGTGGTAGTTAAGGAACAGGCATTACCGGTCCACTCTTGCCCCTTGCTTTATTAATGATTAACTCGTAGAAGCTGTGTTGCTGTCAAATCAAAATAACAAACATGAAATGGGAACAGAATAAAACTTACTAAAATAAAACAAAAGGCGCAACTTATTGGGGAACAAACTCAAACTTTACATACATGAGGGATAATGAGATCTTCCTTCACATAGAGTAGGTTCTCAACTGATGTTGTCCGTACTTCACGGAACTCCGGAGCAAGCTGCTGTTGAACAGCCCTCAAGAATTCTCCAATAGAGTCACCTTTACGCACCTGGGGGTGTAGAATAATTTGTTTGAAATGTACAGTTCACATCTTTAGAACAATCAAAAGAGGAACAATTTTCCAGTGCTAAAAATGCACCTGGATAGCTCTCCTGTGACCAGTACCATCCCAGTAACTGTAAGTGATTGAAAGAGGTTCATCTGAAACAGGGATATGTTTGTTTATTCAGTTCTGATACAAGAATAATCCAAAAGAGAGATACACATTAGATTAAAAGGTATTATGCTATCAGAATGTGGCAGTACTTTTGATCAATTCTTGCTCACGCGACCACTGCATCTTCAAGCGTTCTCGCTCTGCTTGTTCCTCTGCCTCTCTCTCTCTGAAGTATCATTCTTAGCAAACAGCTTGAGGGTTAAACAAAGCTGGAAACCGACAACCAACACTCCAAGGAATCATAAACTAAAAGATATACCTGTCAGGTAGAAAACTTGTCTCAACTGTGGGATCCTTTCCAAGTTGTTTCTTCTGAGTTTCTTCTGTAATGAATAATGAGCAAAATATTCATACACTGATAATTCATAAGTAGTTCAAAGGGTCTATCCATAAAGAAACAGTGCCGATAGGTCAATACATATCCCAGGGCGCTATGAGCACAAACAGTGAGACTGTAAATAAAGAGAACATAATCATGTTCCGTTGCTATCACCAGGAACCGACCATTGGCTTTGTCTAGTCTAGGTTCAGTTATTTCCAACTTTCCATGCAAGGCCATCTACACACAACTTTCTATGCAAAAACTCAGGACATGACAACAAGGTGACATTGCAGCCTACAGTGGAACCAATCAAATGATTGCTTTGCCTCGTTAGCACTTGAAAGCAAAGTAAATTGCAAAGAAGTACGTGCAGCTGAAGAAAAAACTATTGGTCCACAAGAATTAAAACCTTGCAGATTCGCAAAAAAAAAACGTACAAATAGAACACCACGAGTATTGCAAAGAATTGAGGTCAAGGGAAATCAGTGCACATTTTCACTTCCAAAGTAAGCATTACCATACCGGTATGGAATTCCAAATTTTATGTGAAAGACTAAATACCAATCAAGTAAGGACCAAAGCAACATTTCATTTAGAATGTAGTATTATCATACAAAAATTCCATCAGGTTGTATACTACTATTCCAATTCATTAACATATAGGTTATAGCAACATAGGGATCGTCAACAATGAGTTGTTGAAACGAAAGAATGACTGGTCTAATTTGAATACTAAGACACAACACCAATTTGTGAACAGAAGAGAGCAACGCATACAAAGGAATGACATATGTACTATTATTAAATGAAATTCATCTACAAAGTCTCAGCTGTGCTAGCATATGAAAGAAAGAAAGAAATATGATATCCAAACTGCACGCAACAATCTTGATCACAAAAGTACATAAACAGTCAAACACAGAAAATCCACAGTCAATATGAAAGGTAACAGATGACCTGATTATACAAACTGAAACGATGTATTATTGAGAAAAATAATCACACTAGTAAAGCCAACAGAACATGAGTAAATAAAATGAAAAGGTTGGAACATCATACGGTTCTCAAACTCATCCTCGTCACTTCCGTTCCCAATGTCATCATAGAACGACAAGCGTGGATCTCCCCTCACTCTCCTCTTTTTCCTTTTCTGCATTTGCAGTTCTTCTTCTCTGAAACCAACAATACAACACTTAAATTGGCATAAGGAAAAAAACTAAAGTAAGTTTCTGATTCAGCCAAGCTAGGATTTCAAACTCACTCTTGTTGCAATTTTTGAAGCTTCTCTTTCTCTTCCTCCTCGATCTTAGTTCGTATGTTAACCCTCTGCTCAGGCAATGGGTGAAAATTAAGTGAACAAAATTTACTTTGCCCGGGAATAGACAAGGAAAGGTACATAAATGGTCTGTCTATTACCTTCTCAACATACTGCTCCCTCGTAACTAGGCCGACAGTTTCCTTCTTGAATGCAGTCTCAAGAATCTGAAAATCACAATTCCTAGTGTTAGCTTGTACTAAAATACAGCTCCACAGTATACATTTACACGGCACTTGCAAAAACCTCTATAATCCTGTGAAGAAGCCATGTCAAAGATCCAATGAAATAACTCCACTCAGTGACTTAAATTAAAATACATACATAGAATTCTGAAAAAAGAATCAGTACTGCTAGTTCTGGGTATTCCTAAGCGAATCATTCAAGTGCCAAAATCCAACGTGCAGGTCCTACACCCTCCAGGATTTATCAACTTCTCATCAAATCCAACAAAACACCAGCCGAACAATACTGCAAGGCATCGACCAACACTGTTTACCAAATATATAAGTACCCACATGTCCTTCAAGGCTATAAACTTACATCTTCTGAGTGCAGTTATCCAAGTAAAGCTAACTATGCCATGGCAACCACAACAGATAATTCTCCAACAACAAAAGTAACAACATACCACAGGGCTGACAAATCGAGCAATTACCTACTCATGCCAAAGCGCACCCAAATGTCTCTATTAGTCCAACAGCATCTAAATCGAACTCCACATGCATGCTAGTAAGGGAATCCACCAGCAAAAACAGACGAAGATTTGGTCGCGAGCCAAACCCACGATGGATGCGGCGACGATTTTACCTCGGAGGTGCTGGAGCCGAACTGGAGGAGGCCGGGCTGCCCGTCGGCGTTCTTGTTCTTGAGCTCCTCGATCTTCCGGCGCTCCGCCTCGCGCTGCTTCTCAAGCCGCCGGATCTTCACCGCATCCTGCGCGGTGCCCACGTACCCGTCGCCGAACCCCGACATCCTTCCTCCCCGGATCTCCCCGTGTTGCGGCCTTGCCCGAGGGAGTGGCGGTGGGGGGTGGGGGGGCGAGGGGGAGCGCCGCCGCTGTCCGACGGAGAGTGGAGGCGGCGGCCGGCGGGAGGTCGGGTCGCCGAGAGTGGAGGAATAGGGCGATTTCGGGAAGGCCTCGATCGCGGAGTCTATGCCTCGCCTACTGCGACATATACCACGCGATCGCCACCAGGGCCACCCGATCTAGGCCGGCCCGGATTGAGGTCCAGACAAAGAGATGAGAAAACTCTTTCTCTCCCGTTAGCCTAAGAACAACTCCAACGGGCCGACCCAAACGAACGGCGCTTTTATCCGTTTTTTATTTATTTGGATCGGCCCGGCTGATACAAACGTCTGGTGTTGTGTTTGAATCGATGCAAGCGCCCAACGCTGGCCCGACCCATTTCATCGGCGCGCCAAAAAAAATATTGCAAGCAGTTTGAAAATAAATATATGCATTTAATTAAACATAAAAGCCGGCCATGAAGGCCGGTGAAAATCCACATTACATTAATAAAAACACTAAAAACAAGACGACGCGCTGCCCTAGGCGTCCTCATCGTCGACTGCGTCTGCGTCGGGACCGGTGAGGTCGATCAACGTCGGCGCAGGGCCGGCCGAGGGGAACGTCGTGTTCTAGACGGCGGCGATGTCGGGCTTTGCCGCCGCTGCCTGGGCCTGGCGCGCCTCCTCGTCGGCCTCGCGCTCGAGCATCTACAGACGCTCGCCCTCCCGGTGCTTCTCGGCCAGCCGAACGCGATGCCAGTGGTCGAGATAGGCCGCCTCCTGCTTCTCCGTCGCCCCGAGCCAGATCGGCGGAGCGCTGACCCACTCGCGCACTACTCCAGTCCAGGAGTAGCGCTCGCGGTAGGCCGGCTCCTCTGACTCGGCTTTGGGCGGGGACGACGGGGCCACCGGTGGCACGACGCAGTCGCCCGCCGCGGAGAGGGTCATGGCCTCCGCCATGGCAGTCTCGAAAGCCGCCTCGTCCGCCTCCCTCCACCGCTCCTCCTCCTCGCTCTCCTTGATGGCCGCCTGATAGGCGGCCTCGGCCTCCTGGTCCTCGTCGCGGACGACGAGCGCGGGCGGCGGCAGGCTGTGGTCGATACCGCGGACGCCGTGTCGTCTCGCCTCCTCGTACTCGAAGGCGAACCATCGAGCCCAGTTGGGCGAGTCGGCGGCGAAGTGCGGGTCGGCGCGCTGCTCCGACGTCAGCAACGCCCGCCGGCGCCACACCTCCTCCTCATGGGCCCTCGCCGTCCGCGGCGCCGCCGGCACTGGGATCCTCTCCGGATCCAAATGCCAGTCATGCGGCAGCGTCACGTCCGGGTACGGCAGAGGCACGCGGTGGTGCCAGTGCCACTCGGCCTGGTGCAACGGCACGTTGATGCGCTGCCTCTGCCGGGGAGCGCGCGCCGGCGCGGGGAGGGAGGGGGAATGGCGGGCGGGGGCTTTGCCCTTGCGGCTGCTGCCGATGCCGAAGAAGTAACCCATGCTGGCGGTGGCTAGGGTTGTCGCCGGCATGGGAGGAGGGGTGGCCAAATGGGGACGTGGGGCGAGTGGTAAGTGGATGAGGACGGCCCCGCTACACGCCCGGCTTAAAAAGGACGACCGCTGTCGCTGACGCATGGGCCCAAGGTGGGCAGTCTTCATAAATTATGTTGACCGTGGCGGTTGGGTGGCCGCCAGGTGGGGACGCGGCGGACCGCGAGAGGACGCGCGGCGCGTCCGCGCCGACGCATTCCAGACGCAATTTTGAGCCGGAAATGGGTCGGCGCGGACGTCGGGCGGACACGATTTGAGTTTGGGCCGCCACTTTTGTCCGCGCCGACCCAAACGGACGCGGGCGGGCGAAATGGATCGTCCCATTAAAGTTGCTCTAAAAAGAAAGAAGTATACAAATCACCCCCAAACCCAATCTTTGGGATACAAAATACCCCATGAACTCAAAACCGGAACAAATCACATCCTCAAATTACTAAAACCGGGTTAATAGCATCCTTTAGTGGTTTCAATCAAATCTTGAGCGGTTTTGTCTCCCCTGATGCCGATTAGATCCTGACAGGGCGGTCCCATTAGCCAGTTGTCCCCTTGCTTCTCCTCTGTCCTTTGTTCCCCTTTGTCTCTCCCGCAGAGAAAATCCCCACCTCGCCTCTCCTCTCGCCAGTCGCCGGCGCCCCGCCCCGCTTCTCCTCTCGCCTTTCGTCGGCGCCCCGCCCTGCCTCTCCTCTCGCCTTTCGCCGGCGCCCCGCCCCGCCTCGCCTCTCGCCTTTCGCCGTCAACCAAGCAATGGCGTCTTCAGGGATCTCCTCATGAGTCGGGTGTCAACCAGCGGAAGCAAGGGCACGCAGGCGTCGTCGCAGTCGCCGGTTCTGTACCGACATGGCCCAATGGAGTACGAGCCGCCACAGTATTGCCGCTGTGACATGAAAGCCTTGGGATGGATCTCATGGAGCCCGACGAACCCAGGGAGGAGGTACTACAACCGCGGCAAAGCACTGGTATTTTTTCTTGCGCTTGTTATGCTATTAGCCTCGAGTCTGTAGGAGCAAGTATGCACTGAATGAATGGACTGAAAAATCTTTGTCCCAGTTTTGGGGTTGTAGTACTGAAAAATTAGTATGCAGGGGCAAGTAGCCTCGAGTCTGTAGGAGCAAGTATTTTTTTGGAAATTAATATGCACTGAAAAATTAGTCGTACTAGTAGAATGCCCGTGCATTGCTACGGGCTACAATACATATAAGAGATCTCTACATATAATATTGCATTTAAATGTCTTTACTGAAGCCCAAGAAATTGAATTGGTAATCATCTGACCTCAATACAGATGTTTGGTTGTATACCGAATTCGTATTGGAAACACCTGGCCAATTAGTTGTATACGGAATTCGTATTGGAAACACCTGGCCAATTACATGCCGCTTTCGCTCCAACGCAAAGCTCGTTCCAACCATTTGGATGGATACCACTCCATTTTCCTCTTACTTGTCCATCTCCCGCAAAACTGACCCCATCGACCCCTAGCGCCCAAGAAAAGAAAGAAAAAATGAAAGGAGATCTCAGGGCGACATATGTACCAAGGCAGCGGCGACGCAGGTCTGTTTCTCCCCCATTCGTACCTCTCCTCCCACTAGTAGAAAAAGCACCTAATGTGAGACACATTAGTCCCGGTTTGATTTTGATCCGGTACTAATGGTACCATTAATGCCGGTTCGAACAGCTATGCATTAATGTCGGTTCGTGTTGAACCTTTAGTACCGGTTCGTGCCACGAACCGATACTAAAGGGGTGGTGGCAGGCTGGCGTCAGGCCGAGGCCCCACGATCACCTTTAGTACCGGTTCGTGGCACAAACCGGTACTAAAGGGCTAACCTTTAATACCGATTCATGCCATGAACCGGGACTAAAGGGGTCTGACCTATAGTCCCGGTTGGAGACACAAACCGGGACTATAAGGCAATTTTCAAACTCTGCCCCCCCCCCATGTATCACATCAATAAAAACCGGGACATGTTTCGAGAGGTAGTTATATTACTACATCTACAAGTTAGGAAAATTTGAAAACTTAAATTTGGACATGTTTTGCAAAAAGTGTAGGGAAAATGTAAAAACGGCTATAATTTTTGCATACGATGTCGGAGAAAAACTTATAATATATCAAAAAGTCCAGCACAAAAATCCGCATCCAATTTTGACAGCCTACGGTCTGTTTGCAATTTTTTAGAATTCTCAAATTCCAAAAGGAAAAAAAAATATGCCCAAATTTCAGTTTTTTTAATTTTGGTTAAATCTGGTCAAACTACTTATTCAATAAGTATTAATGTTACTACATAATTAGTCAAGAATATT